>NC_132805.1:9107500-9445000 GCF_048594095.1 Paramormyrops kingsleyae
TTAGAGGTTAGGATTAGGTTTTAGGGGTTAGGGTTAAGGTAAGGGTTTTAGGGGTTTTGGGGGGATTAGGGTTAGGGTAAGAGTTAGGGTTAGGGCTATCGATTAGCACTACGGTAGCATTTTTCGACAAGGCAGCATAAATCGACAGAACACCGGCTCTACAGATGTTGTCCAACCTAAGGAAACATCTAGAGGTAAGTGCAGCTTACTGTAACTGCAAAAAGTGATATTAAACAAGGCAGGGAAGACATGCCTACCTTTAGGGTGCCACACGTGCTTCTAAAGTCTAATGCCCAGTACACAGTGTGATTTCAGTAATCTTATAAAAATCATTACCGATCACACTGTGTGATACGGATATAATAATTTTGGCTATGACAGGTATGCAGACTACGACGACAACACCAACTCAATCATAAGATACGGCGCATAGGACAATAAAACAAAATGTAAACACCGACAGCTCGCGTGAACGCTGACAGTACGCGTAAACACCACAATGAATCGCAAAGTGTGAACGGCGCTTTAAAGCCACAATGGCACTTCTGATCCCGTTGACAGAAAATGTGCCGTTCTTCAGTATGCTAAGGTTATTGGTAATTTACGTTAGGTCTGATGTTAGCACTCCCGACATGCTATGTCGTATTGAGTTTTGAAAATTGACTAACTAGCTATAACCCCTGGGCGATGCAGCCTTACCACTCTGTTAACGCATTTTATTTTACAGTGCTGCGAAGACACTGTTTTAGCTACTCCGTGATTCGTGATTGAAAAATTGACTCAAACAGAGTGAGCGATTACACAATCAGCTGAAATTTAATATCCTGTCTGATGCAAGAACTGTTCAGATCTGAAGTAAAATGGAACCATTTATTTTCGCAAGTATATAAAATGTTTGCATCATAATGTAATTCTGAAGCGTCACAGAGTAGTCAAATCACTCGTAGTTTATCTTGTTTTGACTCCCAAAAAGTTTATATTATGAACACACAGAATTTAATAACTGAAGGCTGAGTTTTAACTTTTTTTTTTTTGACATTTTAGGTATATTAATGTTATGACTTGGTACACTGAGGTAATCTGGGTTTTCGCTGAGTATGAAGCGAGGATCCATTCTTACCTGTTGTTTAAAATCATTATTAGGCCTGTATGGTATGTTTGGTATCTTTATTAAATTGATCAAATATAATCATGTTAATTCATGTATTGAAAGGAGTTTGACAGTAGTCAGTGTTTAGTACTGCTGTAAGGTAAACACTGCCAGGTTACAAAATTTCAAAATAGTTAACAGTTGAGAATATTCAATCATAATTTAGAAAAGTAATCAAAAAGTAATCAAATGTAATTAGTTACATTACTTTCATATAATTGAAATAGTTACACTACTATTACATTTTAAATAGAGTAACTTGTAATTGTAATGAATTACATTTCCAAAGTAATCTTCTCAACACTGTCTAGCACCTATCTGAGCAAGCATTTTCCAAACCCCCTTCCTCCCTACCCCCCCACCCTTCCGACCACCTGTGTCTTATAGAGCACCTGTCTGGTTTGGTTCTTCGTCATGGGAATGGTGTGAGTACCCAGAACCTGTTTGGGAAACAAATTCCAGTCCAGATGAAGGCAGGTGGACAAATTCAACACAGTGCTGGTGAGCAGGATCTGAGAAAAGCTCAAAGTCCAGGAGAAAACATTTGGTCGTTGGAGAGACGTTCGGAAAAGCATATGAGATGCTTTTTGCTTCCATCCTTGGGCTAATTATGCTCTGAGAATAGGGGCAAATTTCAGGAAAACCATTAGCAATTAGAGCAGTGTGGCTGTCAAGGTACGTAATCACGGGTAATGTTCATGATTTAGGAAAGAGGTCCGATAAATCACATTAACTTACTGTTAGAGTCACGGAGGCGAGCCTGCAGGGACCTGAGAGGATCAAGAGACGGAATGCAAATATCGATTTCACGTCCTGTATGGGAATTTACTGCACGGTTGCTGGAGAACGGAGGTGAAGGGCTGCTGTCAGGTTCAGAGGGGAGACTGAGAGGAACTGGAGGAAACACAGGTGTTCTTAAGGAGTTTGGAGCTCCTACAGAAGATACGAACATGGTGTGTGAATGCAGAAAGGGTAGACGTGCTGTACATCCAGGGTGTTTGAAGGAATCGTAGATAAGAACCATGTAAGCGTGCTCAGTGTATACAATTTGTGGCTCAGTAAGTTAGGAAACTAAACTTGCCTATAGAAGGTTGCTGGTTTAAATCCCTGGGTCAGCAGATTGATGTCACTGTTGGGGCCCTGAGCGAGGTCCTTAATTAGTCCAAAGACGGTCTATCCTTGGTCTCTCAAAAAAAAAGTCACTTTGGATAAAAGTGGCTGCTGAATATGTAAATGTAGACGAATCGCGCAGCTGTTTTCCGCTTTCTGGTAAATGTTTCTGGAGAACATCTCTATCCGGCACCATTCACTAAAGCCAAGCCCAGTTCTGAAGGGCGATTAGTCGACATTGCCTTCAGAGAAGAGCACCATCCCCTTGGTGCTGAGGAGGCCACGTGGGTCCAGGAAGGAATGAAGAACGAGGGATCTGTTTGGCAGGACCTGAGATGCAGCTGCTGGCTTTAATCAACTTTTTGGGGAGGGGTGGGCATTGCACGTCCTCGGAACACACGTCAGGAGGCTCCTACAAATCTTCTTTCGCTCTCCTGGCAAAGGAGGGAACCGGTGCCGATCACCTGGCACCAGGCTGGCGCCCGGCTGGCGCCAAGGCCAGAGGAAGAGGCTTGATTGCGCCTGGCACCTCCAAAGCCCTCGGATCTGGCCGCCTTCCATCGCATTTCCCAAAGTAGGCTTTGGAGTTTTCTACTCATATGCAAATCATATCACAGAAGCTGGCCGAAGGATTTTTCTCCTCCTTTTTTTTTAACGACAGGCTCAAAACTTTTCCTAAAGTCTATTTTTGGAGGGACAGGCTGCCGTATTTTAATAAGTTGGTGATTTCCTGGGCACCTAAAGACTTGGCCACATCTTCAAGATGTTGGGAAATGTTCCTGCGATTCTGTGACAATGTCTCATAGAGCACAGAGGAAAAAAAATAATTAGAAATCTAAATAAATATGTCATTACATGCACATTTATCTCTGTACAAAGAAGATTCTGTCATGGATTTGCTAGAAATGCATCCGCTGGGCTGATTTGTTGCTAGCAGTTGTAGGATTACAGTTTACATCTACCTATATGTTTTCAGTGAGTTTTTAGCTTAATTTTGGTTGCCTCATATTTTGCAGCTTCTCTGTCTGGCAAAGCTTAAGTTATGTTCTGCATGGATTTTGGTGGGATGGTCTGAAATAGTGAGCTAACCGGACCAGTGACTGAAGGGGTGGATTTCCAACTTTTGGGCCCAGCACAGAATAGATCCATGCTTTACAAGGGGATTGGTATAAACAGCACCCCCTTCCCCAACCCAGGTGCCAGAGAACCCTGTAGACAGCCAGGTCTCACGCAGAACGAGAAAACGGCAAACCTGCGAGAGAACTGTTGGCAAAAAAGGCCAGTACTGAAACTTGGCGATCTGCCATAGATTGGCATCCCATACTAGGTTATTCCCTGCCTTGTGCCTGTAGCTTCTGGGATTGGCTCTGAACCACCTCAACCTTTGCATAGGACAAACGAATATATAAAATCGATGAATGGATGGAAACTTGGCAATAAAGCTTTCAGACTGATATATTTGCCACGAACGCTCTCGTTTTGAAAGGTGACCACTCCCTCGTGTCAGTGACAGATTAATAAAGTCATCTTCAGGGCCGTTTTCTTGGCGTATGACCTTTCTTTGCAATATTATCCCCTTTGCCTTGTCGCATGTGTCCTATTCCCCCAGAGCTCACAGTGAAACAGGCACCATCCGTCACTGGGAATGGTGCAGATGCTGGCCATCATTCTGGAGTCAGGCCTGTCAAAGTGACGCTGGCAGGCTGGGCCTCAAGCCCCCATAGTCTAGCCTCCCCTTAACTGCACATCCTTCCCAGTGGGGATGTAATCTGGTTTAATATTTCCTGAATAAGTGCACACAGGGATCAGCTTAAAGTGCTACTTACATTCAGCAAAATCGTGCTGGATGAGCAATTTTTATGCTATATCTCTCTAACATGCAATAAAATCAGGCTGGAGAAGCTGGTATTATGCTGGATCTAACCTCTTTAACATGCAGTTAAAATCAGGCTGGATAAGCTGTTTCTATGCTGGATCTATCCTCTTTCACGTGCAGTTAAAATCAGGCTGAAGAAGCTGGTATTATGCTGGATCTATCCTCTTTAACATGCAGTTAAAATCAGGCTGGAGAAGCTGGTTTTATGCTGGATCTATCCTCTTTAACATGCAGTTAAAATCAGGCTGGAGAAGCTGGTTTTATGCTGGATCTAACCTCTTTAACATGCAGTTAAAATCAGGCTGGATAAGCTGTTTCTATGCTGGATCTATCCTCTTTCACGTGCAGTTAAAATCAGGCTGAAGAAGCTGGTATTATGCTGGATCTATCCTCTTTAACATGCAGTTAAAATCAGGCTGGAGAAGCTGGTTTTATGCTGGATCTATCCTCTTTAACATGCAGTTAAAATCAGGCTGGAGAAGCTGGTTTTATGCTGGATCTACAGTATCCTCTTTAACATGCAGCAAATGACGGGGAAGCTGCAATAAACCCAAACCAAACACTTACATGGAAATATGGACAATAAGTAATGTTGCAGACCAGCCTCTCAGAGGAGGCTTTCTTTCTGTCCTATATTTACTATATGCTCATACTATAACTCTGTATTTAAGGTTAAGTAGGAAAACTTTGGTTTTACCTTTAATGGTGGGAAACGTGAGAAGGTGACAGTGATGATCACAGGTGTCCGTCGCCCTGGTTTCTGAGGCTGCGGGTGTGTGCGTGGTATCAAATGATACTTCAGTGATTTAAAGGTGAAAAGGCACTCTGTGTTCACACACTCAGTGTGTGAGGTCAGCAGTTTTGCAGCACCACCATTGCGCTGAACAGGTCCCATGTTCTCGGAAGGGTCTCGGTCAGGCTCCCATGAGACATCTCCAGCAGCTTCTGGACCAGCACCGCGCGTCTCTGTGCTGACCAGGGTCCTCTCCCTAGGGATTCCCACCTCCCACCCAGTTGGCGTTCCGCGGGTCCCCATTAGCTGAAATGCAGATGATGTGTTTCCATGGTAACCCCGGGTTTGGGGGGGGGGGGGGGTTAATAGCCACTAAAAGGTCCTCAGAGAGAAGCTCCGCGGAACGAGCCGCCGATCAGATTCCGCGTCTCGACAGATGGAAATGTCACACGGCGGCTGCGAGAGCCCTGCTTGTCACGTGGAAACTGACAGGACACATCTGACTGGGTCCTCAAAAAGTATGCTTGACATGCAATTTATTTACAGATGCATGCAGTAGTTATAGATTTGACAGCAATGTGAGAGTATTATATTACACAGACAAAAAGCTGTCGTTGTTGATGTTATATATACTCATATTGTGAGCTGATTAGCACCATGATTTTACACAAATGCATCAACAGGCCCTCTTTCACCCCCCCAATATTGTCCTTATCTCATCCTACCTGTCCCCCCCTCGTATGGGGGGAGAAAAAGGAAGACTTTCAGAGGCCCGTCACTAAGTAGTATTTGAGCGTCTATAATGGTACCTTTAGTTTGCTGAGTTGGGGGCCCCGGTCATGCCTTTCTCTTACCCTGCCCCCCCCTCAAAGATAAGTACTGTCCTTATTCCCTCGGACGCAGGCGAATCCAAAAGCCGGCAGAACCCCGTCCCGCACTGGCACAATCGACTGGCTGATGCATCTCCCCCCCAGCCACTCCGGCGGTTTGGCCTTCAAAGCCTGCGCTCATTTTCAGGTGCCGTGGAGGACGCGGCCTAGAGAGGAAATGCTCTTTTTCATTTTACAATCATCCTGGCTGCCATACAAGGTTATTAAGCAGTCAGCCTTTCCCGGGTGCCAGATAAACATTTACTCAATCGGTTTTATGCCGCTTGAATTATCTCCTTTGATGCCACAGCCTCTTCATGTAATGGATCCTTGTCTTTAAACTAGGGTTGTCCCATATCTTCAGCAAATGGGCTCATTCCAGTGAGGATGGGCAGGTGGCCGTCTCTTTTGGCCAATCGTGTCCGGCCTCGCGCTGGCAGCTCCGCTCCTTTTAAACAGCCCCTTCTGGAAGCCGAACGCGCCGCTTTCCCTGCGGCTCCCATCTCAACGTGCTGCTGTCTGGAACAGTTTCAGGAGAAGCTGGGGCCTGAAGATCTCAGTACCCCGAAGCCAATGTGTGACTGGATCTTTACATGATTCTGATCTTCCCGGACCAGGTTTAGGATAGAAACACCCCCTCAACAAGGAGACCGCCCCCCCGCCGAAACACAGGGCCCGCTGGAGAAATTTAATTTACAACAGGGTGCCTTGTGGGATCTGAACCTGCAACCTTCAGGTGAGTAGTCTCTTAACCAGTAAGCCACTGTCAATATCACAGGAAGTGTGGCATGGGGCGGGGGGTTGCTGGAGCAGAGGAGTTGGGGGAAAAAGGAAGACAGCAGGAGCCGCTCGCTGGGGTGGGGTGGGGGGCACTGTTGTGGCCTCATTCTCCTCATAGCCTGCATTTATTATCAGGGAGAAACTCTGTCCATCAAGGTGTGAGCAGGGCCAACACCCACGGCAGTCCCTGAGAGATTGTCCTAATTAGATGGTGCTTTCTCCATCTCTCTCTCTCTCTCTCTCTCTCTCTCCCCCCTGTTTCTCCTTACTGTGTTCTGCAAGTTCACCTTGGGGTGATAACTTAAACCCTCAGTTATTTATTTATCCCCACCCACCCCCGCATAGCTGTCACTCCGGCCAATGAATGTGAACGAGCATTCAGGGATCAAACAGGAGATGTTGTAAGACCCCTGTCCGTTATTATTCTCTGAAATCTGTGGTGAGCTGGGCGTCTCCATTATTAATGCCACCGATGCGAATTTCGACCACTCGTTGGCAGCCCAATCTTACCCTAAAACAAGGCAGGTTGGAGCCGCATTGTAGAGGGGCACGTCTCTGGGTGAGCGCTCCCGGGAAGGCTTTAGGGGGCAGTGTTAGACCGTCGGAGAGTTCAGAAATGCTGGAGCCTCCGCAGACGTAGGTCAAACAGATCTGCGGAGATTTATAACGTAAATGAGCAGATGAGAAAGCTACCCGACCGTCTTTCGTACCTATACATCACCCCATTGACAGGCTAAGTAATGCGCGAGACAGGTTCGAACCCGGGGTCGTGTAGATAATTAGATAATACAGCCTGTTGGTTTTCCAACACGGAAAAGACCCACATTAAAATGCTCTCTGAACGTTGGAGTGGACGGCAGGGGGAATGAACCTGGTCTTTTAGGAGTAACAGCCCTTGATGTGGTTCAATCAGGAACACTAAGGAACTGTGAAAAGGACCATGGGGATGTAAGGGGGGGGCACGAGGGTGGGGTTCTGTCGAAATTCCCTTTCCTTCCACAGCATTTGGAGGCAGGGATGCATTTTGTGGGTTCAAAGCCGTTATTTTATAACATGGCTACATGCCTAGTGAGAAGCAAACAAATTTGGGGTGGGGTGGGGGAGTTAAAACCGATAATTTTACTACGTGGCTTCGTGCCTGCTCTGAGTTTGTGTGTGGGGGGGGCATGACCTTTGTCTCGACCAGTACAGAAACCATGGAGTGGAAGATTGAAGACAGGCTGCCCTTGCCCAGCTAGGAAATAGGCTGAGGGCACAGCGCCCCCCCCCCCCCCCATGACTGGCACAGGAATCTGTCTGTTCTGTGCTGGGCCCGATGAACAAAAAACTCGACAAGAATAGACTTCACAGGCGTCCAGAACTGCTAATGGTCAGTTTCAGCGGAGCCACTCTGCTCAACTCGGCCTGGAACTCATAGCACAAACGACCAGGCTTTGCGAGGGTCTCGCAAATTCAGGAAAACGATTCCTGTTGTCTCCTGCTTCCCACGCCTTTCTCGGTAGTTCGGGTTTCTGAGGCTAACAGGCTTAAAGCAGAGTGACTGCGACTAAACCGGACGAGTTTATTTCAGAAACTGCCATGGAAAAGCTGCAGCAACAAGGAGTCCAGGAGCTTCTTGACCCGTTTCCATGAAAGTCCCCGAAAAGCCAGCGAGGACCTTGAAACACCGATTGGGACGGATATGTCCATGGTGAGGGGACTGTGTTGCGATTATCTGGCGAACAAAACAGAAATAGCAAAAGAATAATGTGACTAATAATGTAGTTTCTATTTTACTAGATCCTCTGCCTGTGATTGGTGCTCTGAGCAGGATAAAAAGGTGGAAAGGACAGAAAACGAAAAGCAGCCATCTTGGGGATCGTATCTTGGGAAGGTTAGTGCAGGTAAATGGAATCAGCATCTGGGCACGTCCACTCGGGTCAAGGCAGAACGAGAAGACATGATCCATGATAACGTGCAAGTGAAGCGAGTAGATATGCCCGTCTCCTGACTTTGCCCCTTGCTGGGGACGTCCAGCCCCCTTCCAGGGGGGGTCAAACGCGGCTCTGTGGAGCATGTCCGACTCCCTGCACTCAGCCGGGTGTTTAGTGGCAACTGAGATGAACAACAGCACAGTAGGAGAAAAGGGGAGACGGAGAAAGAGAAGAAACATCGTTCCATCGGAATGTGACATGTGATTTTACCGTCAGTTGCCATACAATCCAAGGCTGTTCCCTCCCAGCACGGGCCCCCCATTCTACGTTTCTTCTGCCCAGGTTCCGGGTGTGGGTTCCACGTTCCATCCCTGCTGATCTTGTTTGCTTGGATCACCATGCCCCACTGTCCGTCTCAGTATTTCATTGACCCCTCTTGACTCGGTATAGTGCGACCAATTCCAATTAAAGGATAACACCCCCACACCCCCCCCCCCCTCCCAAATCCTGACACAAGGTCCCGGTGCTGTGATTAATTCAGGATATCACTACTCCAACCTGCAAGATGTAATATTCTCATCTTCGTTTTGGGAAAGAGTGTCTGTAGACCTCCTCAGTGCTTCTGGCTTACAGGTCTCACAAACCAGCATATCATCGCATCTCCACTTCTCCAGCCTTTTTGCCCCCCCAGCCCCCAGTGGTCAGCTAACGCCCCTCCAGTGTGTACAGACCACGTGTTTGGACAGCTTCTGGCTCCCAGACTACCTGGTACCCAGACTAAGCTCCACCTGTCAGGATACAAGCACCGCCGCCGACCGCCTTGGCGTCTAACTCCGCTGCCACTTCTCACATTGCTATTTTACGAAGTCCTACGAAAACACAGCTCATGTAACCTCTACAGAGGCTTCAAATTGCTATAAATATACAGACCGCAACAGTATGAGTCACATTGTTATAGGGGCTTCCTCATATTTTGAATTTCTCACCCCCATGAAATGGATGTGGGGTCTTATTACCAAAATTAGTCCTTTTTCCCGCAAACCTAAAAGCCGAGGTTTTCTGTCGCGCTTGTAGGAATTACAGCCACTTTATTGTTCCTCAGTAATTGTGAATCACGGTGCTACTTGGAATCATTGCATCTGGTCATCTGAACCTTTTGTGCTGCAGACGGGGTTTCGAACCTGACACCGGCCTTTTATGTCCCTTCAGATGCCAAAGAGACAAGTTTTAAATAAATAAAAAATAGAAGAGAAATTCTATAGCATCCCTTTACAGAGATACTGAATCAGCCACAAACATTAACAGTGTATTCAGTCGATTTACCCATATAATAAAAGAGAAACAGGGCAGAAGTCGCTTTCAATTATTTTGTGGTTGAACTGTCCTGGGTTATGTAAAAGTGCTCTGATCCTTTCAGATAGCAATTTCTGTGTTTTTGTGTCGATTGCAACTTCTACACTGATATCAGCTTAATATTGAAAACACTCTTACTTCCAAAAAGAGCATCATTCCCATAAAAGCACAAATTAAATTCTTCATACACCTTCAGAACAGCTGTATTAGTCTAACCAAAAAAAAATAAATAAATAAAACTCTACTCTTCCGTTCAGCTGCGGTGATGATCAAGTTCAGAAAGATCCAGAAATGTCTGGTGTGCAGAGTGCAAGGCTGGGAACGCTGCCAAACACAGAAAATTAGTTTAACGAATGAAGGGAGGCTGAGAAAAGGCTGAACTTGTCAACCACAAGTTAGGTGGTTCTCTAGAGGCCATCGGACTTAAGGTGCTTTGATACTTTCATATGCAGAATTCCTGTGTCCATTTATTACCAGTGAACCACTATGCAGGACACGGGAGAGCGGTAAAAGACACATTAATTTTAACATTATTAATTATATAGTTACACCATAAATATTTAAATATCTTTTCTGAAAGTACAGCATCATGCTTAGAGATTGTTGCTTTCATTAATCTCATCCCATGCAGATAAACCCACGTTCCGCTGCTCCTTCTCAATATTTAAACACTGCGGGACCAGTAAATATTCATATTGCTCTTGCTTCCTAGGCTGCAAATAAAGACAGAGCCTGTGTTTATTTACCGCAGCGCCAATCTGACGTGGTCGTGCCGGTAACGCGCATCCCTCGCGGAAACTAATTAGTATCGTCCACAGAGCAACAACTTACAAGTAAATTATTGAGAGAGGTGTTTAAATATGGAGTAGGACTATTACCGTCCTGTTCCTGTGTCTGGACTTTAAGTGGCGTGTTTATCTGATCCAATTTCCATCCAGCTAAGGAATATCCTTCTTTGGGCTTGTGTGGACTTGCCCTATCAGCTGTTGCTGATTAACCGTGTAGATCTATGTTATTTTATCCCAATTCTACTTCCTTTTCCCTCGTTCTCCCGTATTTTCTTCGTGTTGCTCCTTCTTTTGCTCGGTGAAAGGCAGAGTTCTGAAACGACTGGACATTATTACCCTGAGCGTGCTGTTAGCGCGCAGAGCAGAGCGTGAGTGGCGTGCAAAATAGAATGACAGCGATAGTATATGCGGCGAGTATCTCTGTACGGTAGCACACTGTACCAACCTCAGACGGCAAAACCAGGCTTCTCTGAATGTCCTTGAGATAATGATGATTTCTCCTGGCAGTCAAATTGATGCAGCCTGCAAATCATTTGTGATTTTTAATAGTTGATTTGGAGATTTAGGAAGGAACTTTGTGCGTCATAATACTTTTTAAGTTTTTAAGGTTATTGCTAACCCTCTGAAGTTAATTGTCGCTGCCATGGAAAGATACAATAGCACAGCAGCACAGTGCTGAGACATCCACTGAATCTGCCAACTCCCCGATTCTCACGTGATCTGGATGCTTCCCGTCCTGTTATGGGCTCGTTCCATGCTGCGATTGTCCCATATTTCATGATTTAACACCTCCCCCCCCCCCCCCCAACACCGCCTCGGATGACAAATTTTAGTGTAGGGGTTACAACCTTATTTCAGCCTTAAAGCCTCTTCAAGTGTAGAAATTCCATAAGGATGTGAAGTTGCCTCGTATTTCTCATATAACTGGCGCCCCATTCAAAAAAGAAAAAAAAAACTGCACTCACTGACTCATTTCGGAGTCCATGGAAAAATACCGTGCGCAAAATTTCAGAAATCGCAGTGACAGAAAAAAGCATCTTGGAGAAATGGATGACCACAGATGTCTGTCATGCCCTAAATACTGAGGGACAACACTTCAATTAATTAGAACGCTTATTTTAAGTAAATTAGAGAGAAGAGCTTGGCCGATGCTGGCATAATTAAAACATTCCAATGTTCCATATTCCAATAGTCCATCCCGCTGGTGGGCTGACAGCTGCCTTCTCTGGCAGACATTTGCTTAAGCAGCAGGGCAAGGCCACCCTGCATAGGATGGGGCACTTGCACCTTAGCACACCGATCAGAAGTGCTACTCTTTCAGCGTCCACTGGCAGAACAAGTCTGGTTGCGGTAAATTCTAGCATCACCAGCCAAACCTATGTTCTATGCGCCATCTATGTTCTGTTGTTTGTTAGGGCACAGTCATGCCCATCAAATTCTGGGGAATTCTAGAAACCTCCAAACATCACTGACAAATGTTCCCATCCTAACCCGTAACTGTAAACAGCTGAAATCTACGTTTAATTCCCTAAAATATGTTAACAAAAGCAGGCCCGTCACCTTAAGACTGGGCATTTCGCTTCACCTTGAGGAGGTATTACTGTAATCCCTGAACCTTCTGTGAACCCGATTGTGAGGATTTGGGTAACTGCGTGTCTGGGACTCTGTATGCTAGGACGTGCGATATCAGGCCGCTCCATGTGATCTGCCTCTGCACACTCTGCTTGACTTTTTAAAGTTTTAGCTTTGTTCGTGCTCGCCCCTCACCCACCCCCCACCCCCGGCTTCCACTCCTTAGCCTTCCTCCATGTGGCTGTGGAATCTCGTGGAGTATAGCGGGGTCGCGGTGCAGGCTGCCTTCCGCTCCTGAGCTAATTTGTCGCTCCGCAGCACCCCCGGTGGATACGGGGAGGTGAGGCGGCTCCAGCCGGCTCTCATTTCCTGACCATGCGGCGCTGGGGGCCAAGATGCCGCTCCCTATTTACCTCAAGCTGGGACGGGGCAGGCTGCGCTCGCTGCTGTTCTTGGGAATCGGGGCCGCCCCCCCTTTCTGACATCATTTACTCTTGTGGCCACTCTGTGAGGAGGCTGAGAAGCTTTTGATATAACTGAGGGTGCCCCCCCCCCCAAAAAAAAAAAATATAATCTTTCTCAGAGTTCCAATCAAAACTGTCATTAGGCTAAGGGGCAGTATCATTGAGTCTTGGGTTGTTTCGTCATTTTCATGGACCGCAGCACAGTTATGCATTGCCCTTGGTGACAAGGCAGAGATCACTTCCACCTTGCTTTGGAGTTCCATGGGATCACGAGCTGAAGGGACTTCGGCCCACACGGTACGCAGTAACTTCTGATAATCTGCCCACAAAAACTGAAGCCAATGCTGGAGAAGTTAAAGTAATTAGTCAGCTACTGCACAGAGAAAAAGCAAACCAGACGGAAGGCCGTGGGTCCTCCTGTTAGCCGGCCCTCGATGCCATGACACTCAGCTCAGCGCTCAGCTACAGTAATGTGGACCGATGTTCCCCTGCTATTGCAAGGAAGGAAAAAGAAATCGGAAAAATGAGAAGAAGAAGAAGAACAACAACAACAACAAACCGGACAACTTAATGTCTTCTGGGCCAGTCTGATGGTATTCTCATCCTAGAGGCGCCGTGTTACAGTTACACCCAACTTATACTGGATACAATAATACTGGATTCATTTTGCCATATTCAGACCGGTGTTCAGACCAACACCACCAACCATCGGTAGAAGATGCAGGAACCACGGGCATAGACAGAGAGCAGTGAAACTGGTCATCAACTTCGGTTAGCAGCTAGTATTAGCAACAAGCATCATCCCCTCTCTTTAGTCCGGCAAATATATTTGTGTGTGTGTGTGTGTGTGTGTGTGTATATGTATTTATGAATGATGTGTAAATGAGTGCATTCACTTCCATCATGACAAAGTGCGGTGTTTAGCCCTTTTCAAATCACAGATCATGCATTCCACGTCGCATTTTTACCTGAGTGCTGGGTGGCTGCAAGGGCGCTGGAATACATGCAACAAATGCGAGAGCCATTTTCCAGAACAATTTACTGAAAAGTGCACAATTTTCAGAAATATATTCTCGCATCTTCTGACTTTTATTGGAATTGTTTTTGCGACTTTGACATTGCAGATTTTGTGGATTGACAAGCACAGGGTGTGTGTGACATAACAGATGGAATTGCTCAAATAATGACCGTCCCCCGTCCATCCATGTTCCAGTGCAGGGTCAAAATGTGTGAATTGACGATAGCAATTCCTTTTTTTCCAAGCCATTTTATGTGCATCTTAAGCAGATGTGACCCAGAGAAACTCTTCTCATTAAAAAGGTCTGACCCCACCCTGTACCGGCTGGAATTCAGCAAGCATTGGCGGAGTGTGTTTGTGCGCATGCTAGACGCAAACAAATGGCAGGCCGTGACATGGTCACAAACACGCATTCACACGTGCTCATGCGCGAACACACACACACACAGGTTTGTAATTATATCATTGTGGGGACTCTCCATTTATTTGTATGGGGAAATCTCTAGTTCCAACATAAAGACCTTAACTCCTACCCAGCCCTAACCTTAACCACAAGTAACCAAACAAAATACAATTATTTCTTGGTTTTTTGATTGCATTCACAGATCTTTGTGGGGACCGGAAAAATGGTCCCCACAATGTCAAAATGACAGGTTTTTATCACATTGTAGGAGATATTTGGTTCCCAAAATGTAATATAAAGTTAATCCCCACACACAAACACACACAAAGGTGGAGCAGATGGGTGGATGTCTGTGTCTGTTCTGCTAACACCATACATCATGTTGTGATGGCGGATACACCAGAAAATATCCCCCCCCTCCAAACCCCGTAATCCCTGGGAATTATGGGACTTGGTTCAAATTGACTGCACATTCAATCTATTTCTTGAAGCTGCCCTATAACCCCCATCCTCCCAACCCCTGTCTACAGATATACAACCCAGGATTTGAAGTCTGATAAAGAGGCAAAAACTACGGCCCTCCCCACCCCCACCAACAGACACCCCCAAGAGAGGAGATTTAAACCAAGTGAGGGGCAGCCTGGTGTTCTGTGATCCCAGAGACTCTGCCCTGTGCCTTTCCATTCCAAGTCAAAAAAGAACTTGACAAAGAAGCATATGGTGGAAGGAGACATCTGTCCATACATCTGTCCATACATCTCACCATACGTCTGTCCTTACATCTGTCCATACGTCTCTCCATACATCTGTCCATACGTCTGTCCTTACATCTGTCCATACGTCTGTCCATACATCTGTCCATACGTTAAAGTCTCCCAGAGTTTCTTGGTCCTCCGAAAAGTTAGGAATCCACAGGGCTGTTTTGCCCCTCAACTCCTGACTTTGAAGATCAGGAATGTGCCAGATTTTTTGGTTATTAACTTGATCCATATATATGCTTCCATCCATCCATCCATCCATCCAACATAATGTCATGGTTGGGGCCTGTGACCTTTCCCTGGTAGCACCTGACAGGACACCAAGATAGCATGTGAGACATTAAATTCAAAGTATGAAACTTGCAGTTATATCTCAAGTACCAGTGGTTGTATCTTACCAGCTGGTGTTCATTCTCTGCTGTTCCAGGAAGCCTGAAAGTGTGACTCAGTTGAAGAAGCACCCCCCCCCCCAAAACACTGATGGGGGCCATGATCCCAAGCGGAATGTGGGTCTTATATACCCGCAAATCGGCATGTGACGGTCTTCACCAGGATGTGGATGCCCTCACGCTAACCACGAGGATGTCTACTCCTCAAAAACCTTTCCAGAGAGTCACATGTCTGCCCCCCCCCCCCCCAAACTCCCAGTACAGGCGACTTCAGGGTGAGCCTTGAAATGCTTGCTCAGTCATCTCCAGCGTTGACTAATGAATGGCATGGATGAGAAGCTGTTGTGTCTATTGTAATGAACTCATGAGGATGATAGACTCAAGGGTACTTAACCTTAGTCTCAGTCAACCCCCAAGAAACATCAATGGCTGAACACGACTAACATTTTTTCCCACAAATGCTTTTAATTTCTGCCGGCTGCCCGAACCCATTTTAATCAAGGTGCTCAAAAGTTACTTCTCTCCGAAATAAGCTGCGCTTGTTCACTAACGCACTCCTGACTGACTGGACGTTCACTCACGCGGCTGGTTAGTCACTGAGCCCCCACCTTTAGCTTGGGGGTGCTCCGACATGCCTGGGATCGCTCTACCCCGTACAGTCGATGCGCTGCTCTTTCATTAATCCTGATCAAGCTCATGCTCCTGTTTTAGACTCGCCGTGTAAAATTTAAATGAGATTAACACCCACCTACTTCCTTCAACAGACCTTGAGGAAAACAAAAGATTTATTTTAACTTTTTATCCCCCTATGCTGCTGTTTTCACCCTATTTATTGCAGGGCGACCGATTAAACCCCACCGTCCGCTTAATCATTGCAACAGCCAGTTTACAGGGTACATGCGGTGGATGTAAAAACAAATCAGTCGTTTTGTAAAAGAAAAAAAAAAGCTTTATAAACAATTTAGCAGGTTCCGATTTATGAAGTGGTCCCACTCTGTGTCTTATGCTGGGATGGGAGCTCCCAGCAGAGCTGAGGGACACACGGTGGGGACAGAGACTGTGAGCCTCATGCCGGGGGGGGGGGGGATTCTCTGTCACCTGCAGTTTCTAGGCATTACAGTTGGACCTTCAGTCCAGCAATTAGACACAAAGCTGAGCAAACCAGGTACTGTGCTTTTTAAAAGAAAAAACAACATTTTAAAAAAAGTTTCATTTACAAAGCAAATATGTGATTGGTGGAAATTAGGTGATGAGCCCCCCCCCATTCTGTTCTATGATATTTAGTTCTCGTACCCTGCCAATCCCCGCTGTAACCATTCTGTGACCTGGGTTCTCTTTTGGGGTCTGCGTCAAATACACAAAGTTTGGGAAAGTCCCATCGGGGCTAGTATGCTTCTCTTGGGACCTTGTGGCCCAGGGGACGAGGCTGATCATGTGGTGTGTTATAGCGTTTCCTGGGAATGGAGATGCTGGAAGAGGGAGTGACCTACAGTAGAAAATGTAATGACTGACAACACAATTAAATACTTACCTAAAAGTGTGTAGAAATGATATTATTTATTGCTATACCTAATATGCATCAAACTGTACTGCTTGCTAGGAAAACAGATCAGCATTTTTTTTTTTCATTCAGAACCAATTTCATATTGCAGGTTACATTTCCAGTTAGAGACGTGAGGATTAGACTTGAGTGACAGCAGTGCATGCTGGGATCTGAGCGATAACAGGGAGCGAGTGGGTCTTCGTGTTTGCACAAGAATAATGGGCTGTTTTTCATTCGTGAGGCTGAGCCGTTAATTTTCCACGCAGCTGTCGCTAATAATTAATGGTAACCCCCCCCCCCCCCCCCCCGCCCCCCGTCACTTCAGCTCGGCCGGAAAAATGAGTCTGGATGCCGAAAGCCCCACATAACAAGTGACACCAGCCAGGTGTGAGCAGGGCGAGAGCAGCTGTCCCAGTGCAGCCAGAGCCATTTGCTTCAGATAATCACTGGACTAGCGTCCAGGCTAACGCGCTCGTCTGGGACCAGTTGTGTGCCTGGAATCTACATAGCTGCTGTATTTATTTAACCATTTAATTAATGTTTAATCTTAGTTTCACTTACAAAGCAGCATGTAGACAGTCCGGAATGAAAAAATATACTTCAAGTTTTGGTTTACGACCGTCTTGGCAGTGCTGATTAAAAACATTTAAAGACATAAAGAATCAGAGCAGTCTTCTTTGCACTGGGGGTGCGCATTTTTACTTTTCTGGATACCAGTTCCATCGTTTATTGGCTGAGTGAGACTTGGCTGTTCATTTGGTACCATAATACAGGACATATGCAAATACAAAGATCAGCAGGTATATTTCAGAGCTTCTTGCTGCATGGATGTGGGTAACATCGTTCTCCATCCATCCATTTTCTGAAACCATTCAGGGTCGTAGGGGGGTCCAGGGTCCCCACAAGGTGGGGAACAACCCAGGATGTGATGCCAACCCATCAGGGGGCACACATACACATAAATTTGGCAACTCCAAATAACCTGAGTATGTTTTTTGACTGGGGGGGGGAAACCAGAGGAAACGCCACATGGAGAACACACAACCGCCACACACGGAACCCTGGCAGAGACTTGAATCCAGGATCCATAAGTGTGAGGCTACAGTGCTCACCACTGTGCCACCTTGCCACCACTAACAGGGTTCGATTAGAGAAATTCACATTTTAATTGTTACTTTAACTTGCTTTGCTCTGCAGTCAGGTGATTGGATGCCACCTGACAATTGGTCCCGCCTCCTACCTCCGGTTGCTGGCTGAGAGAAGAACTTTGTTTTCATCCACCCATTTCCTGAAAGTGCTCGTCTGGGAGAGCCGTCCAGCTTTATTTCCTTCTTCTGGAAAGGCTAAAATGTTCCCCAGACAGGGGCCTTAAACCCTTTTCCTGAAGGTGGGGGGGGGGGGCCTGATTTCAAACATGTCTTGTCAGTGCCATTTTCAACAGAAGAAACACACACCAGCTCCAAGCAAACTGTAGACTATTCCTATCCCGGCATAGCAAGAAACATTTAAATTTGGTCTTTGTAGCTCAGCAGACATGAAGGCCAGGGCTGTGCCATGCATGCTTTTGTTCTAAACTCCATCTGAAGACAGCAGTGAACTGGAGCTTTATAGAGAAAGCGGGTGGCGCCATCTTTAGGGCCTCCGATAAAGACCCTCCTGGTGATTATTCCTTCAAAACTCACCTTCAAACAGGATCTGGAGGATCTCCGGGGGCATAAACTCCATAAAACCATCAAAAAAGAGGGCGGTGTCACTCCTCGACCGAAGTACGGCCACAACTTCCACAGCATTCTTTTAAAAACACACCAAAACAATAGAGATTAATAGAATTCCTATGTCTGTCCATTCCAGGCGCTCTAGCAAGCTCATTTTGGTTCTTGATGTGACGTGGATTGGAGTCTGAGCCATAATCAGGTTGGATAACATAACCAAAGCTGGCTTCTCATTTTCAAAGAAATCTACACAGCCTGACAAATTACCTGTAGTTCTTTAATGACGAGGGATTCCTTATCAGGCTTGGAGCTTGACACTAGCTGCTTAACGTTGTTTAGAAAATCGTTTAGTATCAAGTAATTACATCGGGCTTAAATAAGTCTACAGCCACCGTTTACAATCATTCCTGTTTATGTACCACCAAGTCTCCAGCTTAAACTGTGTTACACTCATTTATTCTTTTTTCCCCTACTTTGATCTTGATTGAATAATGAACAATTTCCTGGCCAATTGATTTTGGATAACGACCCGAACGGGTAAATTAAAAGGCCTAAATTCGGCAATGGGAAAAAATCCATGGAGTTTCCACCTAAACCGGTGCCTCCTGTCTCCCACCTTTGGGGCACCATGTGTGTAAATGGAATGAGGATAAATGGCTGGGTCTAAACCGGACGACAGGATTTGGGGGTGGGGGTGGGGGTAGAGGAGGAGTGCACAGAGGCACTAAATATGGGTTTTCAGGAGAATACGGGCCTTGATTTAATTTAGGCGGAGGGGGTCCCTTTCTAGGGCTGGAGGGCCTGTCCTGGGCCCTCTCAGCCTTCCCCGGGCTCACCCGGCTTGTCCTGTGTGCTTAGATAGCTGTCCTGGGTTCTCATTGTGTGTCTTGGGTTCTCCAGGCCTGTCCTGGCTTGTCCGGTATGCAATGGGCTGTCATTCCATGTCTGAGGTTCTCCCTGCCTGTCCCAGGCACTCAGATTGCCTGTCTTGGAATTCACCATGTCCCAGAATCTCCCAGCCTGTCCTGTGTTTTTGCATTATGTCCAAGCCTCTCATAGTCTGTCCCATCTTCCCATACTCTTCCAGCCTATCCGGGCCCTTCACAGTTTGCACCAGCCTCTCCCTTCATATCCCAGCCTCTCCCTTCTAATGCCGGCCTCTCCCTTCTTATCCCGGCCTCTCCCTTCATATCCCGGCCTCTCCCTTCTTATCCCGGCCTCTCCCTTCTTATCCCGGCCTCTCCCTTCATATCCCGGCCTCTCCCTTCTTATCCCGGCCTCTCCCTTCATATCCCGGCCTCTCCCTTCATATCCCGGCTTCTCCCTTCTCATCCCAGCCTCTCCCTTCACATCCCGGCCTTTCCCTTCCTGTCCAGGGCTGTCATAGCTTGTCATGGGCACTTTCGGTTCTGACCCACGCTCTCCTGACCTTCCAGAGATTTTGTGGCCTGGGACAGAAGCTGTTGGCATTTCTACTCTAGGGGGACACGTTGCCCCCTGAGGTGGGGACAGATGTGTGTGAGACATAGCAACAGTCATGACCAATCATTTCTGAGGAGGCTTTTTTACAAATGAAGGAATTGACAGCGTGGGTTTGAAAGTATGCCACGTGAGGATTCATTGTTTATTTATAACATAACAGCTGCTTCACTTTGCGATCAGGTGATCACGTGCAAACCGGTCTAAACGTAGAATCTGTCTCTCCATCTGGTCTCCACGCTGAAGACAGATTAGCACACGGCAGGGGGGGGGGGGCGGCTTCTGCATAACTGTTTCTGTCTGAACTTTCGGGGTTGGTGGGGGCTCCCCCCCCCCCCACACTTTGTTAAAAAGCACTGTATGCCTCAGTGACTCAGGTTAAACTTTCTGACAGGATACCCCACTGTACCCACATCTTTCCTTTCATGGGGAGGGAAGCACTTTGAAACCCCCATTATCTGGTTCTACTTTAGGGTCAAATCACTGTGAACTGATCATTACCCAAACCCAGACAGAGCCAAGCACTTTCCAAATGTAGCCGCATCTTTCAGTTGAATGACTGCGGACGTCCCTCCCCAACCTGCTTGCTCTGGCTGCCCATTCAGCTCTAATCCTAACTGACATGGCATAATCCCGACCTGCTAAATGGCTCGTGTTGCCGCACCTGAACAACATCTCGCTTGCTGACCTGATTGTCTCTCCTCAATGTGCAGGGCCAAGATAAGTGATTGGAGGCCATATGGAGAAATCCACAGTGATACAGACATTCTCTGTGCAGATTTGCAGCTCAAACTGAGCCACACATAAATGTTTCCCAGTTTTTAATTAAGCATGCAGTTGGATTTCTCGTTACTGACAATGCTGACCGCTGCTCTCTGCCAAAAAGTAATGTTCTCCTCACTTCCAACATCTTATGAAGTTAGTCTATCTAATTGTACTCGAATACCACACAGGTGAGATGTTCCCACACTGCCTAGATTTCTGGTACTTTTCAATTTCTCTTCCATGCCGTGGTTATAGATGACATACTGAAATAATGCATGAGTATAACAGCAGGACCACCCAAGAACTCGAACCAACAACCTTTGGGTCACAGTTCAAATCCATATTAGCTGGGATACTCTGATCACAAGCACCATTTTTTTTTTACAAATTTGGTGGAGTACGTTACCATTTGCACGTTGGAACAAAGGTCAATTGATTAAGCCACCGGGACAAATTCCATCAGTAGCATTTATACTATATATTGGGGGGAGGTGGATTATACACCAGTGTTAGTCTGTAGTTCCACATATGAGCTTCGATACGTTACCATGGTGACTTTCAGGGATGAGGTGCAGAGGTTGCCCGGTCAACCATCAAGGAGGAATCCAGCCCAAAGAACACACAGCTAATTCACTCTGTTCCATGCAAAGGTGGGTCCTCATATGGCCGACCCAACTACTTATTTTCACGCCATGATCTGACCAGCACTACTAGTTCCAACTCACACGCTTCATCACTGCTGCTCTTTTGGCATCATGACACGCTGGGGAAAAGGCTAACAGTTTGGAAAATTTTTGCGAGCGTGTCTGACTGGCGATTATGCCACCCGAAATATCAGAGAGTCTTTGCTCTCAGGTGTGGGCTGTAACCACCCCCAAGGCCTGGGATAAAGTTTAACAACCAGCCCACTGTGGAGATGGAGCAGAGGACAACTTTGGAACAACGTGGGCTATGGCTCGCCGGTTATGGGATTACACCGAGGACAGGTCTGATATCGCAGCAGAGGTCTAAGCGTACTGCTTGTCTAAATTGGCCTTTAATGAAATGGGGATTTAGCACAGACTTTGCAAAGGATTAAAGGGCTTCTTGACAGGACCTCATGACAGATATCGGTGTCATTCCTGTTCTGCATAATTACTAATAAGAAATCCCATCATTTATGAAGAGCAAGTCAATTTTGACTTGGATGTTTTGTTTGAGGTTTTCTAACTAATGCTTGACCCAAACCAAAACACATCAATACGTACCAAACCGTGATTTTACTGTATCTGCATTATTTACCTTCATAACAGGTATATGGATTTTACTTTATGTTTAGATATGGGCCATAAAGAATTTTAGGTACCATCTCTTCTGGGGGTGTGGTTCGGGTTCGACAGGGGGGCTGTGAACTAACGAAGGGCAACAAGATTTTTCTTCAATTTCAGAAAAAAAATCGAAGAAAAATAAAAAAAAAATCTCAATACAGCTGCAATTCATTATTCCTGTGTAATAACATTAATTAATGGTATGCAAAATTTCACACTCATTTCACATACATCTTTCGGGGGGGGGGAGGTCATCCCTTTCATTTGGGGTCTGTGAGGCCAAGATAGATAACAAAGTGCTACCCTGCAAATTACCGCAGTCTGTCAATGGGTCAGATATTAGATAATATCAATAAAATCCAATCAACATAATTAATTACATCAATATACTATCTGCAGGTGTTTCAGCAACATACCCAGAGGACTGTATGCTGTACGCACCGACAGAAGAGACTAAAATTAATGACCACTAACGTGAATAATTCCCCATCTGTCTCCCCACTCTTCGGTCGATGGTCGCACTCATCAGAACACTTTAAAACTCGAGAGACATAATTAGAATCCGTTGTGAGGCTTGGTGAACGACACCGGCTGACGGAAACACACACGCGTGACCTGGAGCTGCATTGTTGGCAGGCGACAATAATGAACCTTTAAAAAAGTAAAAATGTCTGAACATCACACATCACTCGTTCTGCAGCCTGCGGCAAAGAGGCGTATCGGACCTGTAAAATGTGTTGATTTTGCACCTTTATTGCCTAGTTGACCTCCCTGAGAGACATGCTGCTCTCTAATGTGTGACTATGAGAGCTGTGTGCCGTGATTCCCCGGCAGTCGAAACATCGAGGCTGTGTCGCTGCCAACGCAGCACGGATACGCTCAATTTACAACGTGACGAGGCCGTTTACTGTCTCCGGAGCATCCGTGAGGAAAACCAAGGTGATGAACGTGCGTGCAAACGATTAACACTCATTTGGTGATGGCACCTTGATTGCGACTAAAGATGCGAGCAGAAGCGGCTAGACGCTAATTAAGGGCCGCGTTTAACTCTGATTGAAAGGACACGATGCTCAATGACTGAACACTGCCATTACTCACACTTTTCTAACTTAATTGGACATTAATTTTTATGGCAGGCTCTACCAGTGTGGGCGCAGTGATGTCGGTCAACCGTGTTTACCATAATGTCTGCCTAATAGCTCAAACAATAGCAAATTTTACATCACCATGGCTACACTTGATTATATTCTTATTGAGTTCTTTTGTCTTATCTGTAGTTGATAGTAAAAGGTCAGATCTTACCGCCTGTTTGGCGAGCAAAGGGAAGGTGTTGTTTATGTTTCAATTTTCTGAGGCTCACTATTGCACGTTTACTGTGGGACCAGTGCTGCTACATACTTTGGTTTAACTTGCATGAGAATGGCCAGCTCTGTAGAAACATCTACAGTACATAACACAACGTGAT
The DNA here is from genome assembly GCF_048594095.1 of Paramormyrops kingsleyae. Classification (NCBI taxonomy): domain Eukaryota; kingdom Metazoa; phylum Chordata; class Actinopteri; order Osteoglossiformes; family Mormyridae; genus Paramormyrops; species Paramormyrops kingsleyae. The sequence continues at coordinate 9,130,948 of NC_132805.1, forward strand.
AGCCCATTTGACAGACCTAAGGTCAGTTACTTGTTCAGCCCAAATTTATTAGGTAGCAAAACTGTTACTCACCAACACACCCATATAAGCAGAACTGCTACTTAACCTTACTGACCAATCACTAAGCCATCTAAGGTAGGAGCCACATATGGTCCATACCTCAAATGGTCAGAACATCGGTCGGGGTCTCCTTCTGACTGCCTGGGGGTAGCTGCCTATACATTTGGAAGTTGAGGGGGGGGTAATTAGCTGTCCCTTCTGTCTGGTTTATGTATGGAGTACAAAGATTTTGTGCACAAGGGCACAATTAACTGGAGTAATAAAGCTTATTATGGAGATTAAGAGGGAGTAGTAAGAATTTTATTGATCTTTGGACAACATTTAAGTCCTTGTGTGCCCTTGCATGCATATGTGCGCACTGATGGGAGAATGAGGGAAAGACTGAACCCAGAAAAACGCCTGAAAATGCTCGGTTCTCCTTAATAGATTTCTCTAAGAATCCCTCAAAGGTCTACCATAGTAAAACCCAGAGAGCCGGCGTGATAGGCCACCCTCTGGCACTCTTTGGCCATCAGCAAAGTGTCCGCTCTTCATGATCTACAACAGCTAGAAGAAGGGCGATACGATGATGATCAGTTACATCGTGATTCAAAGTGTAATACCTCATCCGGCAGACAGTGTGACTCGGCTGCGAGGATTCAGGGAAGTCTGCTATTCTCTGTGTTGCTTCCATAATCTGCTGAAATCGATCTCATCATCCGCGTTGCCATTGAGGCGTTAGTTTGCAGTAGCAGCTTAAAATGTCTCTTTCTTGCTGTAGGACTATGTAACTCACACTGTCAGTAGCGGTAGAAGAAGTTGTGTCCAGATGTTGAGACAAGAACTATAATTAATCTTATATAAAAGGCGTAACACTATATACATAGATTTTTGTAAGATTAATTGTGTTTGACTTTAGCTGAGTGCTTTTGATTTAATACTGCCCTGTGGACGTGTGGCAAAAAAGATTAAAGAGTGTGGTAAATAATTAATGAAGACAATGAGATGCGCACAATGGAAATCACGTGTGGCGACCAACCAATTAGTGATGAATTTGTCCAAGCGTGCAGGTTGGCGACAAACCAAAAGACTAAACCATTTTTCTTATATGTATAACATTTAACTCCGAAGAGCTCAATTTTTCCCACAATCCTTTGGGATGTTTTAACTGAAATGTCACAGGCTGGGGGTGAGATAAATGCAGTCGTGAGCAGTGAATATTTTACATCACGTAGCTAATACACTGAGTTTGCCCTCAAAAGAGTTTCTGACTGACTCCAGGTCATTAAAACCATCCATCTCTCCACCCATCCATCTTCCATAACTGCTTATAAAGTGCAGGATTGCGGAGGGCTTGGAGCTATTCCAGAGATCACAGGGCACTCTGGGCGGGACGTTAATTCAATACAGGGCACACATTTTAACAGCTTCCTTTCAGGGTATCTTTAGGCTTCTTTGATTGCAAGCCCAACCTCAAAGTCACGATTTAACAAGGGTTCTGTGAGTTAAGCCACCATCAAATGTTCTGGTCATTTGCTTTAGCTCATCAGTACTAAAAACAAAATTCACTCATTACCCACAAACATGCTTTTAATGACTATAATTTTGGGGAAGGGAAAGGATAAAATTCGAAGTGCAGACCTGTATCGCTCATTAAATACCTAAAGATAATTTTATAAAGTCCTCGAAAAGTCACATCAAACTGAGTCTACTCAAAATGGACAAACCTCAAGGAAAATCGCTTCATCAGAATCCCGTTTACTAATCATTCATCTCGAGAAGTACTGTGCAAAATCCTTAGGTTATAGTGTCTAGAGAAGCTGTTTTTCATAAATACATAAACGGAATGTTTTTTTTTTCGTGGATAATTTTATCGAGCGTATTAACACACTATCCTCCTCTCCCGCTGCTTCTCTAATTTCCAGCGGTGTGATTTCCGAACCATTTAAGCCGCCGACTGGTAGCGAAGGGGACAAGGTTGAGTTCTCTCCCTCTATTTGCTGCATTCTCAGAACCGCTCGCCTGCGCCATCTGTTAAAATTACCCCGTTAAGAGCGTCCATTGTGACGCAGCCTTAAAGCCGCTCCCATTATTAGTCTGAATGCTCTCCGACCCTCACTGTCACTAAGAAGGTCTGACTAAACTGTGAGCTTGTCACAAAATGAAATACATTCATCAAGTACCACTGAGAGGTGGGGGGGGGGGGGGTCCACTGGCTCTCTTAGGAGTCTGGAGATCACAAATATCCCTTCATTTATTTCCTGTGGCCCCTGCTTGTATTTCTTGGTGTGTTTTATTTCTCTTTGACCTCTGTATCCTGGATCTGGACTCAATCCTATGAGGAGAAAAGAGCCTCACTGTTACTGTCACCCCATTCTGATCACCCCGAAAAGCATAATCTGAAATAAAACTGCAGCCACTCTTAAGAATCTGTGCTTTGTGTGACTTTGTCCACCAAGTTGCCTGGGATCTTGCGTTTAGATGATCCTCTGTACTTCTTTAAAGCCATGAGGTGAGGCGCATCTTTAGAGCAACAAGTCTGGGGGAGGTGAGATTTGATGACCACTAGACTGGGAACACTGGGCTGGCAGCTTTCACAGCTGAGGTGTCCTGCCGCACAAAAATATCTCAAAAATGCAGGTGCAGTGCATCTATTTCATGACAGTACCGCTGCCCCACCTGAATATCCTCGCTCTCCAGTCCAAAGCAACACCCCAGGCAGTGCTGATGGCCGTCGGGAGGTTTATCGGCGACACAGGCTCAGACCCACGGCAGGTATAGCAGCGACACAGGCTCAGACCCACGGCAGGTTTATCAGCGACACAGGCTCAGACCCACGGCAGGTATAGCAGCGACACAGGCTCAGACCCACGGCAGGTATAGCAGCGACACAGGCTCAGACCCACGGCAGGTTTATCAGCGACACAGGCTCAGACCCACGGCAGGTTTATCAGCGACACAGGCTCAGACCCACGGCAGGTATAGCAGCGACACAGGCTCAGACCCACGGCAGGTATAGCAGCGACACAGGCTCAGACCCACGGCAGGTTTATCAGTGACACAGGCTCAGACCCACGGCAGGTATAGCAGCGACACAGGCTCAGACCCACGGCAGGTTTATCAGCGACACAGGCTCAGACCCACGGCAGGTTTATCAGCGACACAGGCTCAGACCCACGGCGGGTTTATCAGCGACACAGGCTCAGACCCACGGCAGGTTTATCAGCGACACAGGCTCAGACCCACGGCGGGTTTATCAGCGACACAGGCTCAGACCCACGGCGGGTTTATCAGCGACACAGGCTCAGACCCACGGCAGGTTTATCAGCGACACAGGCTCAGACCCACGGCAGGTATAGCAGCGACACAGGCTCAGACCCACGGCAGGTTTATCAGCGACACAGGCTCAGACCCACGGCAGGTATAGCAGCGACACAGGCTCAGACCCACGGCGGGTTTATCAGCGATACAGGCGCTACTCGCTTTCAAAGCATCCAGCACCTCCTGCCTAATTTAGCTCTGACATGCTGATGACATCACTTCCCTCCATCTGATCTCTGTCAAGAAAAGCAGAAAGATCCCATCTGGCATTGCCGTCCAAAAATATGGTGTCAGTTCGACCTGTGACAGTGTGTAAGCTCCCTTTAGCTCGTTATCCAAGAAGATAGGGGAAAATGAATAACAGGGCAGTTTACTGAATTTCACCCATTATTTCTTTCACTAAAGAGTGGGATTTTAACACATTCCTACGGTGGAAATGTCGTTATGTTTTTTGAAATGTCATTGTGTTTTTTGAAATGTCGTTGTGTTTTGCCCTTCAGGGCCATCGTACATTCCTCCATTATAGTTATAATCCATTTCAAAAGTAAGATAAATTCGTTTCCAGTCCTCTTAAGGCTGAAAACCATCAGCACTCCCAGTTTTGCAGTCTCTGTCGTGACCTCGTTCACCCCCCTATCAAGCCGACCAATCGCAGGTGCATGCTAACTCCCCGCGTTGCAGTCTGAGATGTCACAAGCATCACCCTGCTTCTTACAGTATCGGCATTCGGCAGACGAGCGTGTGGTTTTAATTAGTGTGATTAGCGTGTTTGTAACCTGTCACCAGCTACTGCCTCGCTACCCTCCCCCGGTGACAGACCTGCGATGCGCCCCCCCCCCCCATCCAGAACATCCAGAACTACATGGGATTGTGAGCTCCAGGGATGTAATTAGCACCTCTGTCTTCCTCAGTCTCATTTGGATGGGGTCACATGATGATGAGGACAGAACCATATAAGGGGCCAGTCCCCCCTCCCTATACACCGGGGTGATTTTCGGTGGTAATAGAATGGCCATAATTCACACACAGGGGCTATTGTTATCATTAGCCAATAATATGTTTTGAATCAGTGAGTGACAGGGGATGAGGGGGCCAATCAGCTTTCAGCTGTGATACATGTACATGCCCCTACATACTTATCCCAAAACATTTTTCTGGGGGGTCTGGATGTCTGTGCAAGAGCAGTGATCCATGTCAGGCCTCTGTTTTTTTTTATCGCATTAAACGGGGGTTAAAGCTCACTGAGATCGGGAGGGGCTCACTGGGGGTCTATCATAGAGCCCAGCAATGATGCCGATTTCATGCCCCCGGGAGCCAGCTAAGCCCCCCAGAGTTCAGCACAGCCCTCTGCAAACCTGAGGCAAGTGCAGCCAAAAACAAACTCAGAGAAGCGAAGGTGCTACTAGTTCATAGGCCTGTTTAGCGGACCTGCTAAATCGCTAAGGAAATGACAAGCCCTGCAGTAGCCCTGAAGCCTGCCCATGGTGCATCATTACACCCCCTGCTGATTTCCAGGGAAACCCCATATTAGGATCCATGTTGCCTAAGTGTCGCTCCGTCTCGTGGTGACTGAATGAACATTGAAAGTTTAGGTTACCAGGGCGCAGGTGGAGGTCCAGGGTTGGGTCATGTGACAAGCACATTCATTTCACCTGGGCCGTATTACCAGTCCCTGAAACCCAGTGCAGGACCCTCTCTGAGCCCCCAGATCCATTTTCTCTTCTTGTGTGTTTTCCCTGAAATGCCCGTCTTCCTCCTCCACCCTCCTGCCTCCACATCTCCACTACCGTCTGCATTCCTTCCTCTCATCCCTCCATCATGTGATTCTGCTCATCAGCCCACCACACAGCGAGGCTTACAATCTGACTCTACCATTCATCCATCCACAAGTAAACAAACAAACAAATAAATAATCAATCAATCAATCAATGAATCATCGGAGGGCTCATTAAAGTGGGTGGAGCTACAGAATAATGACGCTCAAGACTCTTCATATGAGGCCTGTGGGGATAAAACACTAACATCCTCTCATAAAGACAGGGCTGCCCACTGGGCCTATCCTGCCCTATAACACAGTCTTTCCCAATCCGGTCCTAGGAGACCCACAGACAGTCCATGTTTTTGCTTCCTCTCAGCTCCTGGGTTGGAACAGGTGATCCTGGGAGAGCTTTAAACGTGTTGCTGCAATACGAGAATAAAACAAGAGAAGCTGTATGCTACAAGACCTATAAGACTTGGCAAAGTCAGGTGGTAAAGCCTTTTCCCCATGTCAGCTTTTACTGTCTGCCCATGCTCAGTCCCGAGATCTGATCATCAGTGATCCCTCAAACCCAGCCATGATCCTGCCTCCTTTGTCACTGTCTGTCCCTGTCTCTTACACCAGAGATGCCCCCTTCAGCACCCATGTCACTTGAATATAACTGGAAACTTGCTGTTGCACAATTTTTAAATGTTGCAATATATCTTCCACTCTTTTCTATCCGAGCTCTTGCATTTCAGATTCTGTAACCTGTCTGAAGCTAAGCAGGTTTGGGCCTGGCCAGTACTTGGATGGGAGACCAACTAAGAAAGCTGGGTTGCTGCCGGAAGAGGTGTTGCGTAGCTGTCCAGTTAGCCCATCCTGTGCTCTGTGTTGATCCCAATGCCCCAGTACAGTATCGGAGACACTGTACTATAAAAACCGAGGTCCTGACTCCCCGAGGTCTTGAAATATCCCTGGGCCTCTTTTGAAATAGCAGGGGTGGTAGCCCAATGTCCTGTGACCCTTTCAAATCTGGCTTCCTAACCTATGCTTGCCAATGCTTTCAGGCTCACGCAAGAAATCTAACGGCAAATTTCTATTACTCCATTATAAACCTAAAATTAGCTACATCAAAAGCGTTGGGGTTGAGTTTGCAGACGGTACAGCAGGGGTGGGCAACTTTATCCAGTATGGGCGGCTGTGTATGCGAGTTTTCACTGCAAATCCTTAATTAGATTAGATTAGATTATAGTTTGTACAGCTGACCTAAAGGTTACCCCAAAAACCTGCATACACACTGGCCCTTTGCAGATAAGATGGCCCACCCCTGCCCCACAGACCGTTCCAAGTTACTGACCAAAGTTGGCAACCCTGCTAACCCAATCCCCTATATCTAACTGGTAAATTCTCTCCAGCCCTTCCACCATCTTAGTGTTGGGCATACCAGTGCAGAATGGCTGCCGGTGCATCATCCAGGTGGGGGCTGCATAGTGCTGGCATTTCAAGCGGCTACCCGTCGGTTTGGTAAAGCACTTTGGATGTTTTGAAAAAGCGCTAGATAAATGTAGCATTCATTCATTTGTTCATTCATATTTTCTATTGCATTACTATTAGTATGTGTGATGCTTATGCTAGGCAAACCTAATACCTTGCTTCATTCTGCATGTGCACTATGATAATAAAGTCCTTCTCGCTCAGACACATGCCCCCCCAGTCACTCGCCATCTCAGTGAAGAATGGCAGTAGGCCATTCTGGGAATGTTAGGGCCCTTATCAAGGATGAACCAGGGGTGTTCCCCAGCTTCTGGCACCCGCAAATCAGAACGGGAGGATGTAGGCAATCTGATTGGCCCATTTATATAACTGCTGTTCCTACACTCGGACACCAAGCTTCTCTCTTACTTGTGTGTGTATGTCTCAAAAAAGAGAGCATGCAGGGATATGTATGAAAAGAAGCATTCTAATGTCCTTGTACTCATTCCTGTGCAAATGAAAAATAAAGCATCAGTTCATTATTCCACTTCATTCCATGAAATGTTGCTCTCTTTTTGGCCTCCAGAGTCATCTGTGTATCGTTTTGCTGCCTGTTGGTATACATGCAGATGAGTTGTGCTTTTTATTATGGCTGCAAAAGGAGGCAGAGATGGGCCCTGTCGCCCACCGTACTCCCAGGACTGAAGCTTCCGTCTAGACCCACTGATCATTATAGAAAAGAGCGCAAATGTTCCCTTAAAGTGACAGTGAGTTTGTAACAAAGGTGGAACATTCAGGTCCAAAAAGTAAAAACCCCAGCCAAGATTTTATTTCAACCAATCAGTTAAGTATAAAGAGGCACAGTCACGGAGAACTCAGCTGGTTAGTTGAAACAAAATCTTGGTCTGGATTTTTACTTTCTGGACCTGAACTTTCCACCTTTGTTACATGTAATCCCCACCGGCGCTACAATATTAATTTATGTGTAAAATGAAACATTAACTGGAGATGTACGATGATTTTAGGTAGAAAAGTAGATTTTAAAATATGCAAATGACTAGTTAACTGGGATACATTTCAAAGCCAGATGATATGTCTGAAGCTGCTTTTGCTCAATGCGATGTAGCCAATTATTTAGCCATGCAGTTAACAAAAAGATTTTTTAAATAGATATTTCCCCAAAACACCTCACTTTATATATAATATATATAGAAACTTAGCGGATATTTAAAGTATTTCTCAGCATTTGTCGTCTCCGGAGTAAGAGAAAAAATATTAATGACAAATCCCAAGTTCATTTCTGTTTAGTGCATTTGTTCAAAAGATTCTGCCGGGAGTAGAGAGCTTACAGCACTATGGGCCACTGTGACACGCCGCAGAATCATTCACCGCAAGGGTACATTAGTGGTTCCCTTCCTGGAAACATGCTGTTTTAAACATTTTCTTTTTTTGGTGGACAGATTTTGACATACAAGTGGGGCAGATAATACATCATAAGCATACAGGTGTCAAAGAGTCACGCAGGTCCCAGACCCCTACAGCTGATTCCCTCGTACACGGAGGCCATTACACAATAAGGAAACAACTACAACAGGAATGTGCACATAATATACACCGTGAACATGTCCATAATGCACAAAGAACAGACCCGGAACACACATAGAATGTGTCACACCAAAACTCCCAGAACATGCCTATGCACACCTAGAACATGCCCATGTTACACCCAGAACATGTCTATAACACACCCAGAACACAACTAGAACATGCCCAAAAAACAGCCAGAACATGTCCATAACGCACCCAGAACATGCCCATACCACACCCAGAGCACACCTAGAACATGACAACACTGCCAGAACATGCGCATTTTACACACCTAGAACATGCTCATAACACATGTGGAACAAAGGTATCTTGCTCCTATAACGCGAACGAGAGGAGCTGGATAGCGCTTCAGAGGCCGTGGGCTGGTGTGAGGAAGGAACAAGGCCCTTTACGTGATTGATGGACTGGCAGATGGTCGCCTGGGGCCTCTCATTCAGCCTTGGGGACATCCCTGCAACGTGAGAGAGAGGGAGAGCGGGTTCTGGGTGGGAGGGGGGCAAGACAAAACATCAGGAAGCAGAAAATTAATGTACTGTCCCATTATATCCCGGCAGGAGAGGCTTTCCAGGTCAGAGACCGGCATGCCGTTAAGTCTCATACATCAGTTACTTACTTATACAGCCGATATTCCAGTATCCGGCTCTTACGAGCTGCAGTCTCGCCTGTCGACGCGACACACTCATGCTTAAAATATCTGCAAATAATCAAAGCGTAGGATGGATGTACAAACCTTTTTTTTGATGGCTTATTTTGTTTAAACGGAGCTAGCTTTAAAGATGCATCACCAATGAGAGATCTAAAAGTCTACATCTCAACGCGTCTCTTCCGTGGAAACATGAATCCATCACATTCTCATCCATGTAAAAATGATTAAAGCCACAGCAAGCGCAGACCTCATCCATTTTGTATCTAACTCCACATCCCTTCTGCTCATCCCCCTTAGATACTTGTTTCCTTCTTTCCGAATTACTGCCTAATTCTCCTTGATCTCGCTTGAAGTTAATCTGGACCGTTTTTTTTTTTTTTTCCATCGCGCCTAATGTGACTAACATAAATCGCCCATTGGCGAGAATTTATCGGCTGCCGCTGATGGCGAGCGTCGCCTCTTGCGCGCTTTTTAATTAGAACCGCCGGTGACAGCCCATTCCCCTCCACAGCTGATTCAAACGCAAAGAAAGATAAGGAAATATATTTCGGCTTTATCGACCTCATCTGCTTCTTGCTGGCTAATTCTCTCATTTTTTGGGACTGGGATTAAAAAAAAAAAAAAAAAACACTGTAGGATTTCTGTACTTTGTTATTTTTTCTCGCTTCTTTGAGATTCAGGGGAATTTAAAACCTGGTGATTCAGGTGACAGAGGGGTCAATTTAAAGGTTCATTATTTGCTGGGAAACTTAAGTCTGTTTCATTACAGCAAGGTTTGATCTTTAAATGGACGACTGTACCTGGGGATCAGTCCTGACGCCGAGTTTCTTGCTCTCGACAAGGCCGACATACTTGGTCACCTGGCCTTGTCTCTGCTAGAGCTGTTGGAAATCCCATTACCCGACTGGCCGGAGCTGGCTCTGATCAGCCTGCAAAGGAGCAACCGAACCCAAAAGCGACTTCCAGCGTGCGTCAATGAACGCGTGGTCCGGTACATCGGTTCCTGGATCAGACTGATGCGAAAACTGTGTGATCTCAGAAGGATTTTCCTCTGACAGTTTATTTTCCGGAGCTGCATTATCTCCGCCTTCCTTCTGCTTGACATAAAGCCCTCTGACGGAGCTTCGGCTCAGCCTCAGACGTGCTGCCGGACCCCTCCCTGCACTCAGCTTCCGATTTTACTTTTCAAAACATATATATAAGGAAGAAGAAAGGACACACGTTTTAATACACCAGTAGGTGTCGCCATGCTGAAGGAAGGTGCCTGGCTCTCTGGTAACAGCGCCACATGGCTGATGGAGGGGGCGGAGCCAGAGTACTGTCACTTCCCTCCAGACGGGAGGGAAGGGCGTTAGGGACCTCTTATGGAATATATCAGGGACAGGTCAGGGACATTTCTAGCACATAACAAGGACTGGTTAAGGACAGTTCCAGAACTGACCCAGAACATAAAAAGCATGGGTCTGGAACAGTTCACGGACATTTCTTGGACATAACAGAGACAGGTTTCAAACCTACACCCTCCAAAAGCCTGCACAAACCTCTCTGCTTCTTTTAACACTGTTTCCACTCTCGTTGATTGAAAAGTTCTCCACACTGATTTTAACACTGATTTTCACTCTGCAGTGGACATCCTGTATTTTCCCCATTTTCGTTTATTTTGGACCCTTTGATATGTATGCGACACACTGAAGAAACAAGCCCAATAAGCATTAACAAAAAAGAAAACACTGCATATGACGTTTTGTGATTTAATACTCAACGCACTCAGAAATGTCCTTATATCTAGTGGCAAAATGTGATACTTCACCGCCAGAAGAAAATTTTTCTGATAATTCAAAGTGTTCCTCAGTTTTGAATCTGGTATAAATAAATCACTGTGGCTGTTTACTTGGTTAGTAAATATTTCTCTCACCTGATTACCTTTTCAAATAACCCTTCTCCCTCTTACCTGCAACATTACCATAGAAACTGGCCACGTAAATGCTCTGTTGAGTAAATCATTCACATTTCAGTGACTATAAATTAACATGTATTATATGCTGAAATATATATTTAAAATGCATTTCTGTCAGGATTGGTCCATATCTTGTCGCATTCAGTCTGTCATCTCTCCGTTTGACCAGCAGGTGTCACTGGCCATGCTCTTTCCCCAATGTTTCCCTGGTTTGTTCTGTTCCTAGTGTGTTCCCCTGCTCCCTGGGCCACCACATGGCTAAATGGGCTAAACATGTGACTCCGACCCATGCAACTAATGCGTTGTGGGTTTGAGACCGCCAGGAGACCCTGTTGGACACTGTTCTTGTACCCTGAGGTTTGTTGTGCTTATCTTAATTGTTAATTATATTTTCATGTATCTCTGTTTGGATCCATGAGCAGCACTTTAGTTATCCCGGATTGTTGCATCTAGTCTTGCAATATATTATATTCTCCCACATTCTAGTATCTCCTTGTGTTTGTACCCTTAGTATTTGTTTATTACCCTCACCTGTTCCTCACTGCCCCTAGTCTTGTGTTTGTGGTTGATTAATAATAAGCCATACCTTGTTTTCCTTGTTTAAATCCTCGATACCTGTGCATTTCAGTACCTGCCCTTGCTCTGTGCTTCAGTTGGTCATTGTTTTTACACCTCTGTTGCTGTGTTGCCTCCCTGATTCGCTCCTGTATGTCTTTCTTGGCTGTGTTCCTTGGTTCCCTGAACCTGATCGGTGATAGTTTTTCCCTTATGCTTTTTTCTAGCTTCTTAAAGTTGTTGTGTAATCTACATGTCTGTGTTACACCCCTTGCATCCACTTTTGTTGTTAGTGACTTTCTAAGTTCAGTCCCTTTGTTGCCATAAAGCTGTACCATGGATCGTCCGTTTCACCATGCCCCCCCCATAGCAATTTCTAATATGTGCCCCTGTGTGTTTTGTAACCATGGACTGTGGAATGTATTCAAACGGGGCAGAGGGCATGAAATCATGTGCACTTTGTTTGGTTTGGAAGAACTCAGATTATTTTTTTTCTAAATTGTTGGAGCCTGCTCACCTCACAGTGCATTTTTCCTTTTGCCTTTCTTTTGTGCCTGTTGAGATTTGGCTAATGCTGCCGATGATGTAACATTAAATATACAGTCTAAAAATACAGTTTATTAGAAGTGAAATTGTTTGCCTTGCCTCAATATTTTTTTGCTTGGAAAAAAATATGGATATAATTCTGGCTTTTATTAATAACCTTTTGCTGGCTTGTAATAAGTTATATATAGGTAATCTTTCGTGACTGTTCATTGGTGCATTTTAATCAAGCTCCAAAAGACCCCCTTACTTCCCCCCTCCACCCAGCTATGGTCCATCAGTAAATGAATAGCCTTGATCAGCATAACAACTCAGGCCATACGCACCTCCAAAGAAAAGGAGAGGGAAACATAAGCAGTTTGCCCGTTTGTCCTTGGAGTTTCAGCACACCACTCTCTCGAACCCAAGGCCGCAGGCCTCTCAGCACAGCGGGCTCAATTCTCTCATATCCTTTCTTTCCGCTAGGTGGGTCATGGTCACACAGCGTGCTTTGCAGGGCGCTGATAACAGCCTCTCGCCAGACACCGGAATAAGTTACCAAATCCCTCCCTGACCCAGACCCCCCCCCTCCCCCCCACCTGTCAATGTACCTCTGGAATGACCCCCTTCACAGATTTGGATATTTCTGTGTCGCAATGAACACACAGATGATGTCATTCAGGGAAGGGGCAGACAGGAGACCATACCTGTGAACTCTGATGCTTGGAGACTAAAGGAATTGAAGAGTAACATTATATAAGGAAGTACCCATTTCCTGCAACACTGAACAAGATAACGGGTTATGAGGTGGATGGATGGATGGATGGATGGAATTCATATTGCACATAGGACATGCTGGCAGGATGCAGAGGGTGCTGACCCTGTTTAACCTCTCCCCAGAAAGAAACCACATTGATGTTTATTTAGTTTGGGGGCGCTGCACTAATGTTTTCTTAAATCAGGCCCCCACTTCCTGCATTCTGAGGGTCCTTTACGCTGGTCATTCTCCTTGCTGCCTTCGGGGGCAGCGGTGTTAATGATTCATTTCTCGCGTAATCCCCGCCCATACCGATAGGGGGTCATTGGGCCCATTTTCCCCCCGGGCCTTTAAGCCCCTCTGCCCATGGGAGGCGTTACCTGGATGTCATGCTGTAATTAATATCCAACCTGTTTCTCCAGGAGCCCGAAGGCGTCACAAGAATCTGCAGGTCAAGCTTAGAGCGACGGCTGCATTTCACAGACGGCAAGTGCCACCCAACACGGATCTAAAGAACAAACGCTCACCTTTGTTTTCTTGACTGGGAAATATTATTGACCTACAGTGCAAAGGTACAACAGAAGCACAGTACAGAGATGCTTCACTAATAGGAATACTTCACTTATGGCTTCTGTATGATGGGAGAAAAAACAGCTTCTATCATTCTATGGAACATTCTGGTCAGACACCCGCGGAATTCAGCTTTATCTCGATTAGCCGCAGAAACTCAAGTCAGACACCATTCTCTGTGCAAAGACAGCTGTCTCTCACTGACCCTTTCACTCCTCGACACGTTGACCTGGCCGGCGAACAGTGACTTACCGTGGACATCGCGATGGCGTGTTGGTAGTGAGCGGAGAAAGAGGATATGTAAGTGATGTCACCCCTTTGAATCCTTTGCTTTGAATTAATTTAAATATTTTTTTGAGGCGTTTAGGTTTAAATGCTAGTATTTCCTGGATCAAGAGGTAATCTTTTGAGCCCGGCTTATTGCAACATCATCATCGAAGATATGGAAGTTACTAAAAGAAAAAGTGTTTAACAGAACGATGCTTGTGACATCTACTATACCTCTGTCTTTCTCAAACGCCATCAGAAAAAAAATTAAAAATCCAGCCTCGTCGTAAAACACAACGAACAAAAGGATAAGCACAATAATTGTGGAAGAGACCGACGATGTCTGTCCATAAATCCTTTATGATGGTATTAATAACAGGGCTGTGATCCTGGGAATATCGGGTCCCCGTCCATTAATGTTTTGTTAGACAATCGCTGCATGACATTATTTACCACCATGTAAGGTCTTTCACAAGAACGTTGCAGCTCATAATCACTGCTTCGCCCCAGATATGAGGACGTCTCATTTGTGGAGTGAATTAAAATTCACATTCCTTTGCTCCACCAGTGCAAGGTGAGTATTTGACGCCCCATAAAGACATCACGGAGACCATAGAGGGGCCGAATGAGGGTAATAACAATTTTCATGAACCCATAAATTCAGCTAATGTAGCGCCTCAGCCCGCTTGAAGGTGATGCCCAGCTCCCTGTCAGATCCAGGGAAAGATTCTTAGCACTTACCAGGGAAAGATGACAAATTTTAATTGGCTCGTGCTAGTGGTTCAGGAAATCCATTGGTAACTGCATGTCAGACGAAAGTGGGCAAAGTCAGGTGACAAGTTCTTTCATCTGCCTGTGGCTGATTTTTATCATATAAAATTGTCTCCTGCTTTTCTCTCTGCGTCAAGACAGATCCGTCCGTCCTTCCTGTCCTGATTTGTAGTCCTGACACCTGTATTGACCCCCCCGCCCATTGCCCTCTCACCCCCCCAAAGCTAAAACTGCCTTTTTGTCTTCATTCTCCTTCCCAGTTTAAATCCTGAAACCCTTTCATAGTCTGTATTTTGCCCTTCAATCCCATATCACATTGATCTGTTCACCATCCGAATACACACTGAATGTTGATTATTTTTATCTTAACATTCCATATGACTATTAAACCGTGACTGATTTTGCCTGTACTACTCACTATTTCAAAATTATTATTTAAAGTAAAAAAAGAACATATTTGCCTTAGTCTAAAGAGAGAGGATCAGGGTACAGGGTCAACCAGGGTCCCTGCAGCAATTAGTGTTAAGGACCTTGTACAAAAGCCCAACAGTGATATGATTATTTTGTGCGGCAGGAGATTAGAACCCATGACCTTCCAAGATATGGACACAGATCCTGAATCTGCTTGGCTACAACTACTTATGTAGCTAAATTATCATCCACAAATAAAATTATTCATTCATTTACCGTTGCAAAACAACACAGCTGAAGAATAAAAATGAATTATGTTACTTCAGGTTTACAACTGTAGCTTCCTGCCTCAGCTGTGGTTCTTTAATCGCTGCGCCACCTGCTGAGTGATCTGTTTCACTGCACAACTCGGACACATTCCAGAGACAAGCAGGAGCAGAATTCCAGACTATTTTTAAGGATCCGGGTCAGTCTGTATAGTCCATATTTCACCCCGCACACTAGCTGAAGGAATCCCCTCCATTTCTTTATCCATGTCCTGGAGGAGATCTGAGGGACTCTTACTGAGCAGAGCAAAATATTAACAATTTGTGATCTTTATTTATAATGTGGAGCTGGCTGGCGGAGCCTGGGGGTGCAGATGGTGGGGGGGGGGGGGGGGGTACATCTCATCGCTGCACCCATTTGCTCCAGATCATCTCAGGCCACGTTAAAGTTTTCCTCTAACTAGGTGCTACATCCGCTGTGGATGGGTGCGTATCCCCGACAGCGAAGCCCTATTCATCCGCTTCTCACCATCCCCACCACCCATTTCTCCGCCTAAGTAAATGTGACAGGCAGATGGGGGCCCTCCATCTATTATCTGGTGCGCTACTGTAGGGCAGGTCACGTATGCTTAGCGGCCTGTCCTCCCAGTCCGCCCCTCCCGCCCCCGGTTCCTCCGCCGCCCCAGTAGCCTGGGTCTCAGCGGTTGTAGAGCATCACCACGCCGCTCGCAGTGAGATGGCGGTGGACGTCTCCGTCTCTCTCCCCCCCCCCCACACTGGATGTGCCACAGATAACGTCTGAGCACTATTAGCTCTGTTTGTTTTCCGTCCCTTTGGTTAAGTTACGTCTGGCTCTTATCGGCTCCGTTTAAGAGCTTATTCCTTGTAGCTAAAGTGAGAAAAATAATTACTTTTGCCACCTTTTTTTGGCGTGGCCTTTAAAAAGAAAAAGCCGCGTTGTTGCTATGGCTCAGGCGAGACAAAGACTTCAGCTTGTCTCTGGAACAGTGGTAAATGAAAAGGACAAACTGGAAAATGGGAGCGAGATGCACGCCAGGATATTATTTGCCTGCATAGACTGTGCCAATATTATTGTACAATCTAAAACAAAATTACATTGGCAAAATAAAAATGAAATTAACTTACACGATTGTTCTTTCGAATAAGTTTTTCAGCTTCTCGAAACACCAGATTCTTCTTTATCTTATAGGATTAGTCATAAAAAACAATTCTATGATGAGATCTTAAAACTGCGCAATATAATTCTGCACAATATCTAATTCTCCATCAGTGCAAAATGATTTTTTTTTATGTTAATGCCAAACAAATCTCTGTCCGGAACTGTCAATAAAGCAAGCAATCAATCAAACAAACAAACAAAGCATTAAACCAGTTGACATTCAAGCTGTTTCTGTCTTCCCCAAGAGTCTGCAAGTAAAAAAGCACAATAACAAGCCGCAGCAGAATCAATTTTCCCAGGAACGGCGGCTCAGTGAGAATGAAATCGAATGGGTAGGACGGCCTTTTGTGCTGTTTCTGAGACCGCGCTAAAATTAGCTGTAATCTGTTCTGAGACCTGTGTCCAAAGACACTGAGGCGTGAGGGGCCTTACCTGTCACTCCTAAAGTATAATCTGACCCACTGTGCCAGGGGGGCTCCAGCAGCGGCAGCCCAAGGATAGTTACGCTTCAGAACGGAGCCACGAGGACTGAGAGGCGGCCCAGCAGGCTGCTCCCGTGCTGGGAGCTTCGTCACATGGGGCATACCCAGCCCTCAGTGTCAGTAATAAGCTCAGCGCCGCCCTGTCCCCCCATCCCCTTCGCCAGGCCGGCCTTTCGCGTTCCGAGGCACCTGGGAAAGGCCGAGGCAGATGCTACCGCCCCGCAGGAGTTTGATTTGCTTTGCTCTTTCGTTAACTCCGTTTGAGCGCATTCAGCTTACATTCCTCAGGAGTGTGACGGCGTGGCCTGAATGAAAGGAACAGAAAGAGCTGGATGAGGGAGTCCATTACACCCGGGAACCTCAGCGATAATGGATTGATTATGCTGGGCCTGATTACTAACACTCCAGCTGAGTTCCACGCTGTGTGCAAGGTCACCGTGTTCAGTACAGCCTGCCTTCATCTCTATCGCTAAACACCCTGTGTTTTATACGTCACAAGGTTCTGTATGTCACACTGTATTGTACATGACTGAGTTTTATATGACTGCATTCTATGCAATTGTTTTGTGTGTCTTCTGTACATGACGATGTTTCATGCAAAACTGTGTTCTGTACGTGACTGGCTTCCATATACCTGTTTTATATATAAATCTGTTCTATATTACTCTTTTACATATCACTGGGATCTATGCATTGCCGCATTGTGTACATGTTTATCATAAAAAGGTTAAAAAATTAAGGAAAATCTTTAACATTTATCACCAAACGGTTCGAAAGCATAGGACGTAGGAAATGGGATGAATCGCAGTCACCTTCTGTCTTTATGGTGGTCAGAAACAAAGCCATGTCACATTTTCACATACAACAGAAGCAGACAGTTGTGGGGGCCCTGGATTGGGTCCCCAAACATTTCTGGGGCCCCCAAATGCATGATAGCAACACCCAGGGGGATTAAGGGCAGGGTGTTGACTACATCAGTCACAGCAATAGGTCTCCTGCAGAAAAGGGAACATATTTTTACACTGGTCCAAGCATGCTTAGAAGATCCATTTCCTCCTGATTTCCTCTGTATCTCCTTCTCTCCAAACCTGATTTTCAGCTCCAGCTGAGTGGCAGCTGTGCTGGCAGGGGGGTGGGGGAGGCCAACGGCGGGACTTCTCCCACGGTGAGTAGTGGGAACGCTCACCTGCCCCCCCCCCCCCGGGATGTGACATTTCACGGCCTGTCAGTGGCTGCCAGGTGCCAGTAGAAATTCCGGGAAAATGAGAGGGGGGGATTTACTGTGCGCATTACAGTTACAGAGCGGGGGATCACAAGCACAGAGCCACCCCCTCGAGCGGATTCCATGCTCCTAATTTCCGTCTTCCTGCTGCTCAGTGAGGGGACCCGACTATAAAGCCATTAACTCCTTGCCGATGCTACTCAAGCCAGCGGGCAATTAAAAGTTTTCAACCAGAGCAAACACAGATAATGGGGCAGCTCTGTCAGGCTGGCCATGATAACAGCTGCACCATGTTTACAGGAGACCTCGTGACCAGAGGCCAGCTTCTGTAAAAGCAGGCAAGGCGTTTCTTCTGGGTCTGGCTACTCGCTGACGCATAAGTCGGCCGTGTGGCGCCAGTTTTAGTGCGGCGACTTGTGATGGAGTTCTGCCTGGAAACTCCTGTTTCACTCCTGTTCATCTAAAGTCAACTATGACTTAGATAAATAAAGAGTGGAAAAAATCAGGAAAGTCACTTTGAGGGTTGGGGAAAGCAAACATCCGGAAATATCCATGAGTGCGTTAGAGTGCCATAGGCATCGAGCCAGTCCAAGGGAAAAAAAGCTATTTACACTAATTATCTCTTTCTTTCTAAGATGCACACACTGACTCAGTAGAGAAGTGCAGAGATGCAAAGTTTAGGTCTAGAAAGTACAAATCCAGACCAATATTTTGTTTCAAGCAACCAGTTGAGTATAAAGAGTCAGTCACAGGGTACTCAACTGATTGGTTGAAACAAAATCTAGATCTGGATTTCTACTTTCTAGACATGAACTTTCCACCTCTGGAGAAGTAGGAAGAAAATATGGGCATTGATGCATATTTCCTATCTGGGGTAGAATCTTGTTTTGCCCTGCGTGATGCCCTGCGTGATGCCCTGCGTGATGCCCTGCGTGATGCCCTGCGTGATGCCCTGCGTGATGCACTGTGTGTGTACAGCGTATGGATAATAAACCAGACAGGAAATGCACTCTTCACTTTCAAACTCCAAAACCTGCAAAATTTGCAAATAACAGTTAAGCAGCAACAAAACTGCAGCAGTGCAGCAGGATTGTTATATTGCAGTTACATGACAACTGAATATTTTTCAGATTGGTCTGCCCCTAATGATTTGGGGAATTAACACAGTAATCAGGGTAAGCCTAGAAATCATTATTGACCAGGTCACAGTCAGATCAAAGGCTGTTTAAACCACTGCACACTCAGTAAGAGTTAAAACATACAATCAATAGGCAATTTTAAAAGTTGACATAAGCTGTTGCTTTTACACTATTGACAAGCCTTGGCGATTCCTCTGATCTCTTTGGGAAGGTTTTAGTATCAGAGACTGGAGCTGTTTCTGATGGCTAAATTACGCCCAGACAGGCTACCGGTGACTCTTTTCATGTCACCGGTACAGATTCCAGAGTCTTGCAGACTTTAGACACTTCATGGTGCTGAAATAGGCACCCGTGTCGCAATTTTAATCATCACACTCACGAGGGCCTAATGCACACGACGTCAGAATGTCAGGAAGGCCCCTCCCCCAGCGGCACACCGGCGCACCTCGTCTCAGCTCCTCATGTTTACCTCGCAGCGTACGGCAACCTGCAGTTGTGGCTGTTTTGATGTCAGAAATGTGTGCAGACATTATGCAAATTTAGACATTTAACTAAAAGATGAAAACATGAAAAAGGAGCCACGAACGTGGCAGTTTTTAAAAAAATTGCCGTGTCTTATGAATTAAGGACAAATTACTCAACACACTTTAAACCGAAATGTTCCCGATAAAATGATTTCTACTTTCTTCTAAGTTCAGTCGTTGCATCGCACATGAAAAGTCACATATAAAAACACAGCGCATTTATTCATGCAATCATTCTTTCATATATTAATTCAATCATTCGTTTATTATGTAAAACACTCGCAGATACAGGTCCGTTTACGATTTTAATCAGATGTGATTGTTTGCTCCGTAGTTTCTCTAAGACTGCATGTTTGCTCGCATTCCTGGTCTATCCCCATGCCGTAGATCACATGACCCCCAGTGCCCACCAGCCACGCTACGTGTTGCTAGTTAGTACTGGCCTGTAGGTGGCGCCCACACCGTGTGATGTCCAGCCAAGGTAACTTCAGCCCAGGAGCTAGCTGATGTTGGCATCTCCGGTAACTTAAACCGCAGGACTTATATGGGGGGAGCAGGTAGCGTGATGGCCGAAGGGACATCATATTACCGGAAGGGTGGCAGCTTAAGTCCCACAGAGGGTTCTGCTGTACTACATAAATTAAGAATATAGCAAGTACGCTGCATAATAAACATATAGACTACAAATGTATATACTACATATATGCTGCACTACAAATATACAATTTATATGCACAATATTAATAATAATAATAATAATAATCCATCTATTTGCCATGCCCACCTATTCAGGGTGATGGGGGTCCAGTGCCTAACCCTGAAGCTACAGGCACAAGGCAGGGTGATAATGCATAATAATAATAATAATAATAATAATAATAATAATTATTATTATTATTAATAATAATAATAATATGATAATATGGTGCAACAAATTGCAAGATGTACAGTTAAATTGTCACGATAGTTTGCCGTCCGACATTGTAACCTTCCACATTACCGGCGTCGTTAAACGGGTATTTAAATTCATTACACTTAATGTATAACATCTGCCACGAGTGGGATAAATAGCTCGCAGCCACACAGCCGTGGAAACGCCGTCGTTATCTTGGCAAACACAGGCCACATTAGCACTGGCGTCACCGTGCTCCGTTTACACCCCCCGAATCCTCTGCACTTCGGAATAACATTCCAGTGATTTATCGCCACAGAGCTTCCCAGCCCAAAAGCGGACAGTAGCACGTCCGCTTCAGTCGCCAGGATGATTAGACAAAAGATGAAATTACTGCGCTGCTTTTGTGTGAGGGCACCGGGAGGAGCCCAAAGTCTTACTCAACGTCACCCCGGCATTGTGCTTTACAATGAGCTGTCGTCTGCTGGTGAAGAAATGGCAGGTTTCATTGGAGATTTGTATAAATATTACATTAACACACAAGATAATGGGTTTTAAGCAGTGCTCTGGATATATAGCGTGTTGGGAGGGGGGAACCCACTGCGCACTGGGCCCGATCAGGGAAGGTCCTCCTGAAATGGACCAGTTCCACATGTTAAAGCGAAGGAGAGCAGGACAGCAATGGAGTTCTCTTTCTGGGAGGAGGGAGACACATAGATGGGGTGGGGGGGTAAGAGGTTAAGTTATGGCTTGTGTGCTTCAGGACGAAACTCCATTAAGGATTAAACATCATTAAGCGTTTCGGATTGCCTGCCACTGGAGACATCCCAAGAAACTCGTCCCCCCCCCTCCCCCCATCACATTTTTAATCTATTTAAATCCATCCATTGACCTGCAGTATTGACTGAGGTGCTCCCTGACAAATAAAGACTTTGTCATTCCCCCGAAGAACCAGACCTCCATGATTGGCCCAGAACTGCAATAATCCCAGTTTACTTTGCTATCCAGTGTGATCTTTCACTTGGCCAGGAACTGGACTTCATTTTAAATTCTTTAATCACTCTCCAAGATGTCCCCCAGACCCTCGATTAATCCAGGAGAAGAAGCTGCCAGGGACTATCGAATCCATACTCGTTTTAGTTCCTGGCTGACCAGAGCTCGAGGTCTGTAAAGAAGTTTCTAAGTAGGATGTCATATGATCAAGCTATTCTGCCAGGGAGTGATCAGTGACTGCTGGCCAGACGGAAATCACAGGAAAGCTCGAAGCGCGCAGCTGGGATCTTTCCGAGAAGCTCCTGAACAAAAGGCTTTTGTCCCTGCTTGTCCTTGCCTGGTCATTTTCCGGGCCCCCGTGTGGCAGCCGGACCGCTAGCAAAGACACACCAGCCCGAACCTGACACACGTAGATCAGGCCGCGCTGTGTTGGAGGTGGAGGAGGAGCTGGCGTGACATCTGGAAAAGCGTGCTTCTAAGTTATCGGCTATTTTGGGATGCGTGATGATTTCAGCCGAGTAAGACGGGGATAGTGAATGAAAATCCAAATCAGTACTCATGTTCATTGTGTGATTTTTCCTGATGCAGCTAATTTGAGTTCACATTACCAACTTTCACAGAATTGGCTCTTCTGAGGGGTACAGTCCCGCCGGGGATATGAACCTACACTCTCCTGGTGACACATAGTCATCAGTAATCTCTCACTCACTGAAGTGTGACTGGGATTGAAGGCACTTGTGCTGCTGGCTCAGCTGGGTTAGACCATTGGTTCCCTATAGGATGACCCACCTCTTGGCGTCCTTGGCTTCAGTGTGATGCCACAAGGCCAAGAACTTCCTGCAGCTCTGATTTGAAACCATGGAACTGCATTCAGTCACTGGTTATTGGCTTTGCATTGTAAACAGCAAGGAAAACAGGATTCCAACCCCTCCCTCCCCCCCAAAAAAAAAAACTACCGAACTGAGCTTGACAGTATTTGAAGAGATAGTCTACAATTAATTCGGTGTGAAACATGGGTGATTAGTTTTATGTCTTGCCAAAGCTTGTAGCACAGAGTGGATTCAAATTAACTGGGAGTCGATACAAAGCGCTTTACATCCTTCATACATTTTTTACATGTTTTGATTTTGTACTGTGTGACACTCTACCAGCTCCACATTCCTGCCCTTCATACTAGAAGTTATCAGGTGTCTCCAAAAACAGGCAGCCACACAATAAATGGCTGTTCACTTTGTTTTGAAACGTGCCGCCCGGGAGTCACTGGAAGCACAACAGTAGTGATTTAGGGCACGACTCCTGTCTGTTTTTATCACCCTTAATCCCCCCTAGGATATGCAAACGGGACAGTTTTGACACTTTAAAACTGTTTCCATCTACTTCCACTGCTTATGTGTGATGTAGCATTGCATTATTTATATTTGCAAAGGAGTCCATTCATGAAATATGCCTCGCAATAAAATAATTGAAACGCTTTCCTGACACTGGCTCCAGCTCGCATTTAAGACGTGAGCACAAATCACCAAATGACTCCTCATGCTGGAAGCGCTGGCAATATGTCACCGTGGGATTCTAGAAGCATCTATACTGCATAATTCACCTAATTTCCCACATAACGCCTCCTTGACGGAATCGTCTCAGACGCGACGTGTCTTTTTAGGGCTGGTGGCTGGTTGTTTTATGCGTGTTTGTGCGCGTGTGCTTTCTGGAGGCGGAGTCTGTCCTGTCTTCATATCTGCAGTGTTACTTCGCTACAGAGCACACATATGCACATGCATGCACACACGCATGCCATGATATGGGGTCAGAGCTCCCATTTCTGTGAAGGCAGGCGCACCTCTCAGTCGCTCTGCAAAAAGCTCTTGTTTTGAGCACTGAATAATTTATGAAATAGCAAAAAAATAAAAAAAAATTAAAAAGAACTCTTCATAATACTTACATTGGAAAATTCCAGTAGTCACCATCAGTACGAAAACAAGCACCCTGATCAATAAGACTGCATTAAGGTGTGGCCTTGATTTAAATGAGCAGACTGTCGAAATTAACCACTCCAGTTTGCATTGTCAGTCCTTTAGGCCAGTCATATGTGAGTCTCAGGGTTTCACTTCTCTGTGATCTTGGATTGCATGAATAAGGGTTTTCTAGTTAGGGAGTAGGGCCATCAGTCAATGTGGCTCTATCCTCAGATCATCACTCATCACTTTAATCTCCAAATTAAGGCTGGTTAATTGTGATTATTGAATCACACAAAACCTATAGCATAGTATTAACATGAATGAAACTGAATTAAGCTCAGTAATACAATTTCAATAGTTATAGAATAAAATATATCGATTCATCCATTCATCTTGCAGTCGCTTATCCTGGCCAGTGCTGTGGACAGGCTGTACCCAATCTCAGGCCACACAGGGCACAAGATAATGGAAATTTCAGGGTTGTATCCCAAGAAAGATTTCATGCAGGGGAACTCCCCAGGCAAGTTTCACTGCTGAGTGGGGAGGTTCTCCTCTAGATTTCAGGGGGCAGAAGGAAATGGAGGGAGTTCAAACTGGCAATGTGCCTGATTGGTAGCAAACAAATTTTTGGGGGAGGGGGACAACCCGTTAATTTCCCACGTGGCTACGTGCCTGATGTATGTTCCTCTCAGGACACTTACACGCACCCACTCACTCGCATGATCGCTCACTTCGGGCATCGGAGAGATGCCAGTTCTCCTAACTGCATGATTGTGGATCTTGGGGGGAATCCAGAGAAAGCACATGTGAGACGGAAAGAACATGCAAACTCCGCACAAGCACAGGGCAAAAGTGAGATTCCAGCCCCGGGAGATAACTGTGCTACCAAGCTAACTGCCATGCTGTCCCGGAAGAACATACAAATAAAGCTAACTGCCATGCTGTCCCGGAAGAACATACAAATAAAGGGAGAATATTTTCAGGGATTCAGAGGAAGAAAAACATTGATCACATATTTCAAATGCCTCAAAACCAAGACCTACACTCCAACAAACATGATCTCCTCTCAGCAAACAAAAGCTGTTGTTGCATCCATGAGAAAAGAGGAGAGAAAATGATACAGTACTATCCATTCCTCAGATGTGTGCTTTATTTTTTTAGGATGTCTGCTTCCTTTTTGACAACAGTAATGGGGGCTACGTTTTTACTATGGACAGGCCCCCAATTCATATTCGTATTGAACCACTGGGCTGATCTGGCTGCTGTGGGATTTTCCCACATGGAGAGATGTGGATTGGATGAGAGTCCATAGACTATGCATGTCTCCCACTGTGTCAAGGGCAGCTCAAATGTCATAGTGGATTGTGGAGAAACATACAGAACTTCAAAAGGTTCTTTTTACTGTATGGTCAAAGTGCTAGCTTTGGATTTCCCAGGTTAACCATCCTATGGAGTCCATATTAATGATAAGCAGTATGAATAATGTGCTGTATTCTTCTACCAAGCCTTCCATTATTTATGGATAGTCGTCTGAAGTTGCACTTAAAACTAGCGAAAGTTTGTCAGTATGCCCCAGCAATTAATGCAGTGTTTATGACTGAGAAAACTTTTTCATTACTGATTTCCCATTCACTTTTTGACCCCTGCCACTGTTTGGGAGACATCTGCTGACTCCTTCGCCAGTCGCGTGTGGAGAGTGTTAGTGTTCTTACCATCTCAGATACGAGAGTTCTAATTTCCTTACTTGGGTAACTAATGATTTAATTTGATTGCAAGGGAGGGAGCACTCGGGAAATGTTATTGAAGCACTTTATGCAGACATGCGCCGTGGAGTGACTGCATGGCTCTATGCATCCAAATTAGCAGCATGAAGAGTACAAAGTTTCTGCATTACAGAGGCACTGCGATTAGCCTTTGGGAGTCAGCATTATGCCACAGATCCACGTTGCTCAGCGATTCGGGCCGACAGCTAAAAGACAATGCGGGGGGGGGGGGGGGGGGTGCTTTCCATACTGATCCCCCTTGTCTGATTGAACCCAGCAAGCGAATCGCAAAGATCGCACGACTGGTGCCGAGCCCCTTATGACAACGTGGATCAGGTTGATTGAGCTTTCAGCTGGGCACTGGCGGGCAGAGCAAATCGATAGCCAATTCCCGGATGAGTTTTAGAGTGCCAGTAGTCAATACTATCAGCCAGCATGATGTTGGAGAGCTCGTGGAGATGACGGTAAGCGAATTAACTTGACGGCGCCCTTTGCCCCCCCCTCG
Organism: Paramormyrops kingsleyae; assembly: GCF_048594095.1. Taxonomy (NCBI): domain Eukaryota; kingdom Metazoa; phylum Chordata; class Actinopteri; order Osteoglossiformes; family Mormyridae; genus Paramormyrops; species Paramormyrops kingsleyae. The sequence continues at coordinate 9,156,504 of NC_132805.1, forward strand.
GCCATAATTGCCATCAAACCCAAATAAAGACCTGGTTTGTGGATGGCAGGCCGGATCGAATGAATATCATGACTGACGAGTCATGACACATAAACAGGCATCAAGACAGAGTCAACATGCTGATAGATCAGAAGCAGGCTACTGCGCTGCACAAAGTGTATTAGCGTCAAGCGAAGGTACGGACTTTCCATGCAGAAATGGCTCTGAGGTTGTTTCTGAGATGATAGTTTTGAGCATGAAATAAATCATAAAGATCATGGTCTGCCTTTTGTGGGATAAAAAGCTGCCACAATCAACAACCACAATCCTTATAAACAACCCAACTGACTATTTATATGGCCCTTAGAAACTAATTACTGCAATCAGGGGCAGCTGACTTCCATTAATGGCTTTGGCTGTGGCCACGGGGCTGCTGATCAATTGCTCTGGGAGTGCAGAGGATCATCGGAACTGAACCCCTCACTGCTTCTCTGCCTCCTACCAGCTTACAGTAGCCATTAGCCTGCTTGTAAGTAGTCTGGCTGCCAGGTTTCTAGCTAATACACTCAATGCTCTTGTTCAAAGTGCTCGTGGGAGTTTTACTTACACAAAAATGTAAAGGGCAGAATGGAAAAATGATTGATTCAGAGAGATAACCAATCAGATTGTAGAGGACGTGGGTCCAAGCAACTAGCGGAGGAGGGACCAAGACATTTGATTGGTTGGTCTGAACTAGTCATTTTTCATTCTACCCTCAGAACATTTTTGTGTAAGTGTTCAAAGCAAAATGACTACAAATCAAATGAGACATGAATGTCTTCATAATAAACAAAAAAACAAACACCATTTCTACAAGCATTTTTTCATCTGTTTATCACAGTAACCAAACTGGTTTTAAACAAAAATGTTAAATAGTCTGGAGTACATAACAAACTTTAGAGATGGAAGTTTTGATAAATCACCTGGTTTATTTGCACCTGTAAAGGTCATCGTGGAAGCTCAAGGTGTCAGAAATAGGGCACCTGTCGTACTGAGGGCTTACACAGTTTGAGATAACTACCATGCCACTCGGTGAAGCTCTGCTGTTATAAACAGAGGATTATTCCCTCTCAGACACCTGCCACATAGCACTGACTGCTCACTGAAGCTGTCTACGCTTGTTAATACGTAGCTTGAGGCTGCCAATCCAGCGCTTCGGATTCGCACATCTCCTGCATCCAGTGAGATATGCCTCACCTTGCCTTACCTCCAGGTCAGTGAATTTACGGGGCGTTAGCAACAGCTGGGCAACACACTAGCTCTGGGTAGCACAGATGCCTGCAGGGTTGGGTGTTTGAACCCCTCTCTCTGTTTGTGAGCAATGTGGCATCTCCACATTGCTCACATGTATGTGTGGTCATATATATATAGACTATGTGAGGACCAAATGTCATTTTGACCTTGTGGGGACTGAAATAAAAATCTGTGTATGCAATCGAAAAATCAAAAATGCCAAAAGCATTTTGTTTGGTTACTTATGATAAAAACCTGTTAATATTGATGTTGCAGGGATCACCGTTTTGGTCCCCACAAGGGGAAACTCAGTATATAAAAATCCGTGACTGTTTTTTCCCAGAGAAATGAAAGGAGAGGCCCCACAAAGATATGAATACAAACGTGTGTGTGTGTGTGTGTGTGTGCCTGTGTGCCCTGTGATGAACCGGTATCCCAGCCAGGGTGTACCCTAGCCTTTGTTCCCATTGTGCTGCCTAGGACAGACTGCAGGCCCACTGTAGCTTCACCAGGGTAAGTGGTCAGATGATGAATACAGTAGATAAATGGCTAAATGCTTAGCAATAGTCCTGTTGGTTGAGAGCAGTCCAGTCTACTGCAGAGGTCCCTTGTGGAGGCAGATCTGAAGTCATCACCATTAGATGAAGTACAGGTGGAATTCCTTGCTTCACGAAGCATGGAAAAAAGTAACAGAAAATGTATTTATGGGACAAGCTGTGGCTCCACTCAGGAAGCTGTGAAGACCCCACCTCCAACACAGATTTCTGGTCACTGCGTATAACGACATTACATAGAAAATAATCACTTACCTGTAACTGGTCATTACACAGACAGGTGGGCAATCCAAGGTTAATTGTGTTATTCATTGTGAATAAATCCCTTTTTATGGAAAGCACCGATGTCTGTCAGACTGATAAAAGCGCTCAGACACTATTGTCGAACAATCTGAGTCACTCTTTTGTTTCCTGGCAAGAAGTGACCCATCTGAACGGGAGATATGATCCCTCGCAGTCGTTACCCGTGCTCGTGTTAGGCTGGAGCAGGAACAGCCCCAGCAGATGAAATGAAAAGCTTGTAATGCAGGAATTATCCTTTCTGGGGTCTCATACCCGGCCAATTATCTGTCTCAAAGGAAGCGGAGCAAAGTCTTCCAAGCCATCGCTGCTGTCTTATTATCTCCACAGAAGAGGAGTGTGGACGACTGAATGAGACCCCTGACATATGCAAGTACGTACGTATGCCATTCGGACTCAGCGAGGCACCATGTAATGACATATGAATATGCGTTATACAGTGTCCGTTCATCCTTCATACTAACCAGAACCAAAGGAGAGCCAGTCCAGAGGAACACAGGGCACAAGGCAGGAGATGCCCCAGGATGGAGTGTCGGATGGCAGCCGTCGCGGGGCAGACACAGTATGGAAAATATAAGGATACCAGTCCAGTTAAACGCATGTGCTGTTTGAAACCAGAGTATCTGGGGGAAACATGGGGGGGGGGGGGCTCCACACACATGCCTCTCTTTGCTTAGTTCCCTTTGCCGTGGGATGGACATACTGGAGATCTCATTTCAGCTTATATAAACCACATAGATATTCCACTAGCGACCGCAACATTGATTCATCTGAGATACTAGTAATAAAGAGAGCTGGCCTTCAACAAGTATAGATTTGTGAAAACATAATGAATGTTTTTCTTTCCTCAAAGACAGTGGGGGGAGTAAAATTAGTAAAACATTACCTAACCTTTTCAGATATTATCTAATCGCATTGCGTAATTACAGCAGACAGGCTTGCCTTGCAAAGCTCTGTGGATTTCTTGTTTTTAGTTTTGTTCCTGATTTATCCCACAAATACACGGCAGTTGTCTTTTATTATAATTTTGTTTTATTTTTATTCATTTATTTTCATTTTTTTGCTGATCGACACACAGGCCTTCACATCGGGACTTCTGGGAATCAGATCGTCGGAGTGAAAGCGTAGCTGTGCGAGATTGGGGTGGTCCGACCCGCAAGCTCACGCACTGCCGCATCAAAGGGAATGAATGAGAAGAGAGTGAAAAGCTTACTGGGTATATTGAATCGTTTTACTTTGCTGCCACCGGAGGGATTGGGGAGTGGGTCTGATCGGTCCGTGATCCACAGCTTAAGCAGCGGGGAAATTCTGTGGACCTCAGGGCTGGATTCTACGTGTATGTCCACACGGAAGGACACAGGAGCCCCAAGAACGTGCAGACATATACGGCTGTGGCTGGGACACCCACAAGTGCACAGGCACAGTTCTTATCTGAAGCTGAATTTTCCAAGAATGACTAAAACCTTTGTAATGTGACATTATACAATCATTTGCCAGGAAATGTGGGTGTCTTTTACCCCACATTCCAAGTCTTGGTGCCTACATATTGGTTATAGGCCCCCAGGAGTCCCTCAAAAATATTGATAGATATACCAAACTGAAGTTGTTAACATAAAAACAACATCATGTTTAATGGAACTGATTTCACTTTAACTTATTAGTTATTCCTTTTCCCTGCATCTTGAGTATCTCACACACCTTTCATAACAGGCTAGCAGCATAGTGATCTATAACAGGGATTCTCAAAGTGGCGGTCGGGAGAATATGTTTATAGATTATGTGATCCTCCCCCATCCTTGATCAGCGAAATCTACCAAGGGGTCGCAAGTTTTGGAGGTCGTGGGCTGAAAAGTTTGGGGACTGCTAATCTATAAAATAAGTACTAAATACCGATACCTGGAGTACCTGTTTGTGGTGAGTAACCTCTGACAGTCACGCAGGTGAGCGTGTCACTCCCCACCCAGGTGTGGCCCTTGCTCTCCAAGAATGGAACGAGCGAGGAGAAGGAGGAGGAGGAGAGCGAGGTGTTCTGGCTTGAGGAGGGCCATCCTGCTGAGAGCCTCCGGGGCCCGTTTATGCTTCGCGTTAAACGCTCCTCGCAGGGGAAGAGGCAGTAAGCAGCAGGTCGCAGCCCGCAATCTGGCCAGGGTGGCGGGGGGGGGCAAGCCAATTACTATGATTAGCTCCTCCATCGCAAACTGACACTAGACCTACAGGAGTTTTTTTTCTTCTTGTTCTGTCCCCCTTTCATTTTCAGTGCAGCGCTATCGATTTTCAGTCCTGAGCTGCCGACGAGGTCCGCGATCGAACCGGAGATGGGGAGAACTTCAGAGAAGGTTTATTTTAGCACGGGGGGGGGGTACGCTCGCTTTCTTCTTCCCTCCGCTTCTCCAAAGACGGGACCATCTGTGCTGGCGGCTGCGGTTCCCGTTCCTCCCATCCGCCGCCCCCAGTGGGCGACGTGAACCGTATCAAACAGAACCTTCGCAGTTACAACCTTCCAAAGAATCAAAGGAAAACGCTTGGCACCCATTTTGGCGTCGCATCTACGGTGTATCTGGTAAAATCTACACTCAAACAAATCATTATGTAAGGTAGCTAAAATGCTCCCCTGTCATTGATTTAGGTCCAGGGAAAATGCAATTTAAAAAGTGATTGTTTTTCAATTCTTTTTCATTTGAATATACTGTAATCGATGCAATTGATGCCAGTAATGTGATGATTTCAATAATCGAGGACGAGAATCTGTTTCAGGGCAGCTCAGAAGGTGGCGCTGTTTCATCATGCCTCTAGGGTTGTGGGTTCGAATCCAACTCCATGTGTGTGGGCTTAGCTTGTTCTCTGTGTATTTGAACGGGTTTCCTGCAGGTCCAGTTTCCTCATGCAGTCCAAAAACATGCAGTTAGGCTGACTGACGTCTTTTCATTTCCTATCGTGTGTGAATGCAGAACCATGCTGGGGGGGGGGACAAAAATATTTAAAATCTCATGAAATTAATTTATCTGATTCATGAATAAACCCTGGTGGAAAAACCTGCCTTGATATTCCAAGTATGTTGTCATTGCTGAGGATTCAAAGATTTACATCGGTAACAATTAACGGCCAAAGGCGGGGACCTTGGCGGTCCGATCCTCGGCTGCAGAAGCTAGCTCTTGGGACATGGAATGTCACCTCTCTGATGGGGAAGGAGCCTGAGCTGGTGCGCGAGGTTGTGAAATTCCGGCTAGATATAGTCGGGCTCACCTCGACGCACGGCTTGGGCTCTGGAACCAGTCTCCTTGAAGGGGGTTGGACCCTTTTCCACTCTGGAGTTTCCTGCGGGGAGAGGCGCCGAGCGGGGGTGGGCATACTTATTGCCCCCTGGCTGGGCGCCTGTACATTGGGGTTTACCGCGGTGGACAAGAGGGTAGCCTCCCTTCGCCTTCGGGTGGGGGGACGGGTTCTGACTGTTGTTTGCGCTTATGCGCCGAGCGGCAGTTCAGAGTACCCACCCTTTTTAGAGTCTCTGGAAGGGGTGTTGGAGAGCATTCCTTCTTGGGACTCTCTTGTTCTGCTAGGGGACTTCAATGCTCACGTGGGCAATGACAGTGAGACCTGGAGTGGCGTGATTGGGAGGAACGGCCCCCCCGATCTGAACCCGAGTGGTGTTCTGTTGTTGGACTTCTGCGCTCGCCACGGATTGTCCATAATGAACACCATGTTCAGGCATAAGGGTGTTCATATGTGCACTTGGCACCAGGACACCCTAGGCCGCAGTTCGATGATCGACTTTGTAGTCGTGTCGTCGGACTTGCGGCCGCATGTCTTGGACACTCGGGTGAAGAGAGGGGCGGAGCTGTCAACTGATCACTACCTGGTGGTGGGTTGGCTCCGCTGGTGGGGGAGGAAGCCGGCCAGGCCTGGCAGGCCCAAGCGTATAGTGAGGGTCTGCTGGGAACGTCTGGCTGAATCCCCTGTCAGGAGGAGTTTCAACTCCTACCTCCGGCAGAACTTTTCCCATGTCCCGGGGGAGGCGGGGGACATTGAGTCCGAATGGGCCATGTTCCGTGCCTCCATTGTGGAGGCGGCTGACCGGAGCTGTGGCCGTAAGGTAGTCGGTGCCTGTCGCGGCGGCAATCCGCGAACCCGCTGGTGGACACCAGTGGTGAGGGATGCCGTCAAGCTGAAGAAGGAGTCCTATCGGGCCTATTTAGCCTGTGGGACTCCAGAGGCAGCTGACGGGTACCGGCAGGCCAAGCGGGATGCGGCTTCGGCGGTCGCTGAGGCAAAAACTCGGGTTTGGGAGGAGTTTGGTGAGGCCATGGAAAACGACTTCCGGACGGCTTCGAGGCGATTCTGGTCCACCATCCGGCGGCTCCGGGTGGGAAAGCAGTGCAACATCAACTCTGTTTATGGTGGGGATGGGGTGCTGCTGACCTCAACCCGGGACGTTTTGAGTCGGTGGAAGGAATACTTCGAAGACCTCCTCAATCCCACCGACACGCCTTCCGATGTGGAAGCAGAGTATGGGGACTTGGGTGTGGACTCCCCTATCTCGGGGGCGGAGGTCGCTGAGGTGGTTAAAAAGCTCCTCGGTGGCCGAGCCCCGGGGGTGGATGAGATCCGCCCAGAGTTCCTGAAGGCTCTGGATGCTGTAGGGCAGTCTTGGTTGACACGCATCTGCAGCATCGCGTGGACATCGGGGGCAGTGCCTCTGGACTGGCAGACCGGGGTGGTGGTCCCCCTCTTCAAGAAAGGGGACCAGAGGGTGTGCTCCAACTATAGGGGGATCACACTCCTCAGCCTCCCTGGTAAGGTCTATTCGGGGGTTCTGGAGAGGAGGGTCCGCCGGATTGTCGAACCTCGGATTCAGGAGGAGCAGTGTGGTTTTCGCCCCGGCCGTGGAACAGTGGACCAGCTCTATACTCTCCGCAGGGTTCTGGAGGGTTCATGGGAGTTTGCCCAACCAGTCTACATGTGTTTTGTGGACTTGGAGAAGGCATTCGACCGTGTCCCTCGGGCAGTCCTGTGGGGGGTGCTCCGGGAGTATGGGGTGCCGGGCTTCCTTTTAAGGGCTGTTCGGTCCCTGTATGACCGGTGCCAGAGTCTGGTCCGCATGAGCGGCAATAAGTCGGACTTGTTTCCGGTGAGGGTTGGACTCCGTCAGGGCTGTCCTTTGTCACCGATTCTGTTCATAACTTTTATGGACAGAATTTCTAGGCGCAGCCAGGGCGTTGAGGGTGTCCGGTTTGGTGACCTCAGGATTAGGTCTCTGCTTTTTGCAGATGATGTGGTCCTGTTGGCCTCATCAGACCGTGACCTTCGGCTCTCGCTGGGACAGTTCGCAGCCGAGTGTGAAGCGGCTGGGATGAGAATCAGCACCTCCAAATCCGAGACCATGGTCCTCAGCCGGAAAAGGGTAGAATGCTCTCTCCGGGTCGGGGATGGGATCCTTCCCCAAGTGGAGGAGTTTAAGTATCTCGGGGTCTTGTTCACGAGTGGGGGGACGATGGAGCGGGAGGTCGACAGGCGGATCGGTGCGGTGTCCGCAGTGATGCGGGCGCTGCATCGGTCTGTCATGGTGAAGAAGGAGCTGAGCCAAAAGGCGAAGCTCTCGATTTACCAGTCGATCTACGTTCCTACCCTCACCTATGGTCACGAGCTGTGGGTAGTGACCGAAAGAACGAGATCGCGAGTGCAAGCGGCCGAAATGAGTTTCCTCCGCAGGGTGGCTGGGCTCTCCCTTAGAGATAGGGTGAGGAGCTCGGTCATTCGGGAGGGACTCAGAGTAGAGCCGCTGCTCCTCCGCATTGAGAGGAGTCAGATGAGGTGGCTCGGGCATCTGATTAGGATGCCTCCTGGGCGCCTCCCTGGTGAGGTGTTCCGGGCATGTCCCACTGGGAGGAGGCCCCGGGGAAGACCCAGGACACGCTGGAGGGACTATGTCTCTCGGCTGGCCTGGGAACGCCTCGGGATTCCCCCAGAGGAGCTGGAGGAAGTGGCCGGGGAGAGGGAAGTCTGGGTTTCCCTGCTGAGACTGCTGCCCCCGTGACCCGACCTCGGATAAGCGGGAGAAAATGGATGGATGGATGGACAATTAACGGAACATACAAAGAATCTTGGCCGTCTATAAGAACACGCAGCTACCCCAAATGGCGACAGTACATCCCAGTCACATTACATACAAACTCTCCACCCAACACCAAGCTCACTGACATCTGGAGAACGTGCCCACGGTCAGGGTTTAAACCCCCTCACACCACACATGCAACTGGGAGATTTGACCACCACTGCCAACATCACTGTCTGCATCTGGATGCATGCAGGAAGTCCAGGGAGGAGCAGCACAAGTTCACCCCAAGCAACGGCCTCAGAATGTCACGTACAGTAGGTCAGTAACAAGGAAGGATTCAAGCCATTTAATCTCAATATGTGACCAGTCAGGGTTTGAGCTCAAGTTCGAACACATTTCTTGGCGTCTGAGCTGAATTTGCACGAGCACATTTGCTGTCTCTGATCCGGGACAGAGGTTGGCAGCAGGCGACACTGAGGCAAGTTTGCGGAGCCTGCTGTGAAAATGACACTGTAATCATCTTTTTTTTTGCTCTCCTTTCAAGAATAAAAGATAACTGAGCACACACACATATATGTGTGTGTGTGTGTATATATGTGTGCTGTAACATTTTACAGCACAGCCACCAACTATTTCACAAAAGACAGGTTATGGGATTTATATACATAGGAGGCAAACACACAGTTTATCATAAACAGGAAGCATAAAGTAGACTTATTTTCTTATAGGTCTTCCCTAAATTGCTTGGTCTACACCCAGAAAATTAGTTTTGTGCATGTGTCCAATACAGTAAACCCAAAATACAGACCGATGTTGAACCCTGAAGGAACTAACTTCACATAAGAATTGCCAACCTGCCTTAGAAATGCAATTGCATTGCTTGACGTTTTAAGGGGTATTTGAAATGGGTTTTCAATGATGCGTAATAATTCATCCGGGCAGCACGGTGGCGCTACATTTAGGGGAGGAATCGCTTTGCACAAGTTTGCATAACTTCAGGACAAACATTTGTCCCCTATCCCTCCATCTCATTGGAGCAAAGAGCAGTTTCTGAGCTGTGCAGTATCTCTGCACGCGAGCAACTGCTGGCCCCCCCTCGTGATGCAAACATCTGCTTCTTTTTAGCACAATTTCCCCGCCGGAAGGAAAAAAAAAATCACAGTCATTTTGAAAGGAATCATGGGATGATCGATCCCTTCATGGCGGGGATATAAACTGGAAGCTGTAGAAAGTTAAGATCTCACCATGTTCAGCCCTGGTGGTTAACTGCACACCAGCATATTGAAGTTGCTGGAAAACAGCAAACCCAGCTAGAGACCTCCCTGATTGTTTTATTATACAGATGTGACAGCAGAATCCGCACACAGCAGAAAGTCAAGAAATTCAAAGTGCCAAGTTTTTCAGAAATACACAGGAACTTATTCCTCTAAGTTTTTAAAAGCTTAGCGGTACAATTCTCTTTAGCGGGAATTCCGATGTTTACAATACGTTCGGCAGAAATTACTTTCGAGGGAACTATCCTTTGTGCAAATATTTGAATAACAAAAAGGCTCAGTTAATGTCGCAGAAGTGCTGTCATTCTGGATTTATTGTGAAGCCTTCAGCTCAGCGGCACGAGTGGAATCGCAAATAACCTGCAAGCGGGGAATGAAAATCTGCTGCTGATTTACGGGCGCGCTTGTGGAACACCGTGAAACAATGGCACTCCGTGTTTACCTGATTAAATGACAGGCCGCTGTCAGAGGGTCAGCCACATCCATGCTGCTGGGGAATATAAAAAGAATCGGATTCTGTTCATTCACTGGCTCATTATTCAGCCCCCCCCCCCCCCCCCAAAAAAAATAAAAATATTCCTGAGACCTGAAATTACACAACCTCTCTGTTTAGCATTGTGGGTGACAAGAGGTGCCGCAAATTCCGTGTGAAGAAGTCCATTCTGTCATTACTGTACCGATGCGCGTCTGACATCATCCCAGCCTGCCTGGGTTCAATAAGGTGAGCGTGATACACTGCAGTTTGCAGATTTAGGGAGGGGTCCAGTGGAATCTGGAACGGGGGTGGGAGGAGTGTCGGACAGCAAACCACGGAGGGGAGGGGAACATAGACCATACGGCCATGTGTTGAGGGATGGGGGGGTGGAAGGAATCATTACAGAGTTTTCCCAAAGGGTCTTCAGTTCTAAGTTTACTACAGAAGGACATGACTGTGAGACCATTAGATACCAACAGAACAAGGCCAGCTGTCACACGATGAGCCAGTGGACATCAATCCATATACCGGCTGTCATTCGTTGACAAACGAAATGCAAGGGAAACTTATTTTCACCCAGCAGCATAACCCTGACGCCCACATAACCAAACACCATGTATTTAATTGGTTGAGTCATGCTTTTGTCTGGAATCGCCATTGCAGGCAACCTTACATTGACAAGCTGTTCCTTAATGTGAGGAAGCGTTTTCATTTACAGGGCTGAGAACCTCATTGTGGATAAATATTAAGTAACCACCCTTCCCCCAGCCCCCCAATGGAATTATCTCAGGATTAAAAAGCCTGTCGTTGGCTAAGTGCTAGCATCCCCCCAGGAAACATCTCAAAGCATCGCGACAGGGGTGTGTGTCGATGCTGGTCGATCGCCGCACTCCATCCAAAGTGACGGGGGAAATTGATAGGTGCATCTCGGGGGCTAGGCTGACCCTACAGAGTGACTTTTGGTGCCAAAAATGGAGCACACGGCCCGGTAGCCGCTGTGAGGGTGGAGCAGACGACGAGTGACGGATCACGGCTCGTTTCCGGAGAGTCCGGTACACAGCTCTGTCATCCAATTGGCTGCAAGTGATCAGACAAACCACCAGAGGTCATCTCACTAAAATGTGATGCCTGGCAGCACATCTGATGCTGAACAGGCTTCCTCCTTATTCAGTACTCATGGCATCACGCCCCCATCCAGATAAATGCTTGTGAACAGGTGACACAGGCCTCGGGCAATTTGATACTCGCACTTTTAACCGCATACATGCATTGTGAAGCAGCCTCATTGTCACAGTGTTGTAATCTGGTTACGGAGTTTACTGCCGTGTCAGTCTTCATACCTTGCAGACTGACGGGTATTCCTGCAAGGCGCCTGTGTGGAATCAGCGAGCGTGCTGGTAACCGTCACTAATCGCCACCTTTACCAGCGACTTGTGCTTTGCTAGCACTTGTCTTCACTAACAAGCAATGGAAGGAAGCCGCTTCTGCTCCTTGTTTTGAAGGAACACCCGCTGATCTTCCAGAATGCTCCAGCAATTATTTTCCGGAAAACTGTGATTACAAGATTGCTGCATTTAATGTAGAGATCAATGCATCCGGTGCAAACAGGCCTCAGACCATGACCATCTAGATGCAGGCCATTTTCTGGAATTTTCTTAGAGCTGTCCAATCAGTACAGTACATGTGGAGAATACAGGTCCCAATCACTGCTACTTGTCATTCTAACCTAAAGTTAGAGTCATAGTGTCAAATAAGGCATCCATGGTCTGTGTCACGCACATGCTTTAATTTCAAAATAAAAGTGCTATAGACTTTCCAGTCGTCTTCCAATGCTGAATTAATATATGCTGCATTCCTTAACAATGCCAGACTCTTAATTTGCTTTGTATCCCTCCCACCAACCCATGCTTGATTTTTAAACAGTGTGTGTTGCTGACGATATATTTGCCGTTCATGCTTTTATTTTTCACTCTAAATGATGTCTTATCCTTTCTTATGGCTGCCCACACAAACCTCTAGATCCTGAGCGCATCTGGATGACTTCAGCACTTACCATCACACATATGCCACAGGGGGCTGAAAATCATAAAATAGTGATTTATCAGCATGCTTCATAGCCGAAGTCAATCTCACAATCTGGTTCATTTCGGAGCAGCATCATCTACTTCATATTGTTTAATAAACTTCAAATTCGCTTCTGCATTTTGACTGGAGGAGACATTTGTGCGAAATGAGTGCTCCTATCACACAGTGGAACGTCCCAAAAAGTCACAGAACACCATACGTCACCCTGTCTACCTGTTTGCCTGATCAGTGCAGGCCGGACCTCGTGTCCGTGTGACGGCTCTGCCGTAACCACACGCCAGCGGTTTGGCTCCTGGGCCACTAGCTAAGGAATGCTAGCAGGGGGGGACACTTCGATCAGCTGGTGGAGGCAGGAGACCTTCAGGATCTCTTCCCAGCTGCAATGCCGCTAGCGGAACATGGGACAGCGGACATGCAAAATTAGCTGGAACGCTATGAGGAAAACTAGTAGCAGTTTTGCTGGATACTTTGCACTGATGTGTGTGTGTGTGTGTGTGTGTGTGTGTGTGGGGGGGGGGGGTCAGAAGAGGAAACCTTCCCCTACACTAATTTTAGGATGGATGGTGGGAGCCATCTGGGATGGACTGCCAACCCCCCCTTACACAGTTCTTAGCAAACACTTAGCAGATTATTCCTTTGTGACGAGATCAGGAAGAGGGAGACTGAGAAGAGGATTGCAGTGGTCAGGATTGTAAGTGTTGTGCTTCTAATTTGCTTGAGTTCTGGTTGTTTTGTCCCTAGTAGTTCAGAACTGCGTACCTGAGCCAACATTGGTCTTCTGATTCCCCTTCTTCGAATTCGATTGCCCTGATCTGCCCTGACCCCTGTCCCCGAAGACAGTGAGAATTCATCACTGAACTGCGTTTCTGCAGGTCCCAGTGTGCAGTGCACTCCCACTGCTCCCGAGGCGAGTTTCTGTCACGGTGGGAGCTGAGCACGGCATCACCGATGGAAAAACTCGCATTCATTACTTCGACTCCGGGGGCAGTGTCCTGTTCCTGTCATGCAGCTTACGTGTGTTTAGAATCACCATAACTGCTATTGCATGCAGAATATAAGCACTATTACATGCTCTGCTACTAAATAAAGCTTATGGATGTTCACCCTCTTTCTCTAATTTACCAAATCATGTGAAAGACAGTCATACCTCCGTTCATTTCGATGCTCCTCCCACCTTTCCGCTCAGCTGGATGACCAGTTGGCGGCCATGTGGGCTTCCCTCATTCGCGCTGAATCCATCTGTCTGTCTTTGGGGGTCAAAATTCCAACATGGATGCTTTTAGACACACTGGAGTCTATCCTTCTTCACAAAAATAACTAAGCGAGTTGCATTTTATTAAGGAAAAAAAATTAAAAACACTCCACTTGGCCATCCAGCTGCCCCTCTGTCCTGCACCAGCACTGCAGACTCCATGAAGAAAGGGACAAGTCAAGTAACAATGAACTACACCCCCCTACGACTGCAACAACTTGTCCTAAGCAGCAATGTCACTGTGGACAGGGGATGAATTATGCATGTGTGGTGTTGAGACCCGATTATATAAACGCTATTTATCTGATTGACTGGTGCTTTGGCTGGTGGGGAGCTTCAATTTCTGCCTCCTCGCTCCCACTTCATAGCCTCCCAGTCTGTGATGTATAATCTTCAAATTTCAAAAAGTCTCCCCCCCCCCCCCCCCCAACCCCCACCTCCCTATTGTACAGGCCGAATTGTCTTTGTCTACACGTGGGCTTCGGTTTAATATCCCGCATTGAAACTGGGATTTCTCTGCACATGGATCCCTTTCCGCTCTCTCTGGATTTAGGAAAATTTATACCACCTATAGCCACCAAACACAGTCCGTGGCTGAGGCATGCCGATATTCGCAACCCCCCGCCTGCTTGCCGTGCCCTTATCCATGGTTTTGCCGGAAAACAAGGCAGCAGATGAGTCACTCCCGCAAGGTTTTACGTTGCCACAGGTTCGTTTGCATATTTACAAACTCCTTCTCCTGTCTTTTCACTCTTAAAACTCAATTAGAAACTCAAGAGAACCATTACAATCTTGCGCTGGACATTTTTTTTTTACTGGTTTCTTTAATGCCTGAAGCAGGAGATACACAGGAAAAAGGTGACAGTCGCGTGTAAGTGTCGCTGACGGAGCCCAGCGCCTCGCAGTGAGACCCTGTCACAAGTGGAGCAGACCCATGTTTGTCTAAGAGGCCTCACTGCGTTTCGGCCGTCAGTCCACAGGGGCAGGACTCTTATATGGGGGCATTATCATGGAGACGGGGTATTGTGGAGTCCAAGGGTGCCCGATCCTTCGCTGACAGATTACTCACCCTCTACAGTTCCCATTTGGACTACGATAAGCCGCTCCTGTATGGATTCGCCACCTTATCTGAATTTAACATTCACTCTCTAGAATATAGGATTTCACCTCAGCCCCCACAATTCACCAGGTATGACCCAATTAACGCTGGGGAGTTTGCCATTTTCAGACGACCGAGCAGACGGAGAGTGATAAGAAGTTTTGCCTCTCCTGTTAGGACCACGGCCCCAACTTTCAGCACAAATATCGATTTGGCCAGCCAAGCGTTTTCTCCGATTCATGGCTTTCTGACCGAATTCGCTCAGACAGAATCAGCCGCAAGCCGCCTTATTAGTTAACCACGCAAGCTACCCACGGCACGCTCCGGATGAAAGGTTTATTTTTCATACCTCACTTAATTGGTGTCACGAAGCCACTGATGAACCGGATGTTTCTCAAACCTACTTGCAAATTCGTACCTGACCTCACTCTTGCTCGTGGAGGCTGTTATCACATCTGTCTTTCTGATTCGGGCCCCTCGACTCGACCACCACTTCCAGTTCAGCTATTTATGACTTCTGCACATGATCAAAGAGTGTTAAGTCGAGGCCTGTGGTTTTTGATGAAGGAGACCCAGGGCTGAACATGGGGTGGCCACACTCCTACTGAAAGGAACAAAAATTAATTTGACGTGTGCCTGTGACGACGACAGCTATTTAACACCATTTCACACCGTAAGGGAGTATATCCAGCACCCACCCCCCCCCCACGACCCCCTCCTACCATCGAAAAATTACTATGTTGACGATCTTCCAATTACTCTGGAGCCTAGCTGTTCATAAATACGTAAAACACTGAATGAGCTTCTTTTCGAATGTTTTTAAAACCAGATCGATCATGCCAGCTGGCTCGGGAGTGATGGTGCGTGGAAATCTAGTGACAACCACGACATCCATTCACGCTGTCTCGCTGGCTCCAGAGCCATGGTAATACTCGTTACACTAACAATGCTACAGACTCAAACCAATTAACATTTGGATATGCTTGCATAATTAAATCTATATGTCTCATTAGAGATCAGAATTTCACTGACAAAAATAGTAGTCTTGCATTCTGGCACGTTTGTCCAAAAATCTTATGAGAATTATGGTCTTTTTTGTGTTTGTTTTCATATTGCAATCATTACTGTCATTAGTATTAATTTGGAACCAAATGGCTCAACAGATGTCAGCTACTAGGCTAATGGAGAAATGGATTATTGACAGAGTGAGGTAGCCAGCTTTTATGATGCATTTTATTACAGAAAGCTTCTGGGAGCTGAAGCTAGCCAAAAAAAGAGGAATATTTCTCTAACGGGGTCCTTTTTAAAGTACGAGGAATTAGCACATCGAACGCAGACGCTTTGACAGAGACTCGAATGCAGCGCTCAACGTTGTACACAGACCAGCTTTGCTGACTGATCCGATGACATGGGTGATCACATGACCACATCCGATGTCGTCATTGGCAGCTGGCACATTTAATTTGGGATGGGATCCCTGTGGAGACATATGTGAGTTGGGGGAGGGGAGGTTAAGACTGAGATTCCCCATGCAGATTAGTTTCCATTAATCTTACCTGAGACCACATATTGATTTCCCATCAACCTTCTCGCATCAGCGTGCTGGTCACGCTGTCCAGGCTGTGTGGGGAAATGAAAGGGTGGGGGGTGGTGAAGAGGCAGAGGCAGTGGGGTTTATCTGTGGGGTCCAGCCTCCTCGCAATCAATGCCACCTGGAAAGCGGGAAGGCAGCCTTAGGAAATGAACCAAATAGAATCTCGGATTCCCCGCGGCTCGCCGGACGGCTCGTGGGATAGCAAAACGCTATTTCAGGACGGAGCGGCGGGGGGTGGGGGCCCACATCAGTATTCCGGAACATTTCCATTCAGGGCCCCTCAGCTGTCACCTTATTGGCTGAAGAAGCCCAGGAAGCAGAGGACGAGAGACTCGGGTTAAAATAAACACGACGCGAACTGTATGGAGGCTTTAATCCAGGATTTCACCCTCAAGCGCTGACGTCGATTTTGCAGGCCCAAAGACGGACTACAAAGCACGCGAAAAAGCTTCGTGTCAGCATAAGTCGAAGCACCGCGGCCTCCTTTAGAAGCGTGAGAAAACGGCAGGTGAGATCGCGGCCTGCAGATCGCGGGGACGACGCTGGGGGCGAGCGGTGACAGCAGACGGACCTGCCAGCTTGGCATGACATCACAGGGACACAGCTAACAGGGGATGTGGCACAGGAATCCCATTACCACCCAATGCCACACTTAGAGGCACCGTGAATGTTTGCATTCTAACAAGCCTGCCCTTCTGTCACCTGCAAAATACTTATAACATTAGATATGGGGAAACTGAGCAAATACTGAGATCAGGATTCCAATGGCAATTCTAAAAATCATAGTAATCAATTGATGCTGTATGTCCCCTGCATCCTAGCCTAACTCTCTAGCTCTTAGAAGACATGATGTCACATTTCTAAAGCCCCTCCCCCAAAACAGCCCTGGCAATGCCCCTACCACCAAGTCCATCAGAGGTGAATCTGTAGCTTCTCGGCTAAGCAGATGCCTGCAAATTCGACAGGGCGGCCCGCTGCCTGTACGTGTGACAGCTGATTACCGCGCGCTTCCATTGCATGACCTTCCTTTCTCTTCCCATTTCGTTTTGTCCTCGCTTCAGATTTTTTCACCTCCGTTTTCACTAATGGGCACCAGTGCGGGAAAGAGGGCCATAAATAATGAAGTGTAAATAATTAAATAACTGATCGTTAAGAAGGTGAAAATGTTTCCCGTGGAGTCACTTAATGTAAATAAGTGTGGGATGCCCCCCCCCTTCACCCAAACCCACTTACAATGTTAATGGTGTCAGATGTGCTCATCCCTTGTGGTTCGGCGGCTACAATTACCCAGCCTCCCCCTCCAATGCCGCCCAGTTTTAAGTGAACTTGTGAGCTTAATGTCTGCTTGTGCTTTTTCCACATATGTATGTCTATTATGTAATTCTCACCCACAGCAGAAATTAACATACGTTTAGGAAGAAACTTTGATATATATAGTTTTTGTAACAAGGTGACCTTCTGTTGGCAGAAAACCAGGTGAAAAGAGTCAAGCCTTCATTCAGTATTGAGAACGGAAACCCCGACGAGAAACCTGGACAGTTGTGATGAAGAAGTGGGTCCCAAGAAAATGACCCCTAATCAGGAAGCGGGTGGGATGTGAAGAAGAGGGTCCGGCGCAGAATCAGGAAGCAGGCGGGATGTGAAGAAGAGGGTCCGGCGCAGAATCAGGAAGCAGGCGGGATGTGAAGAAGAGGGTCCGGCGCAGAATCAGGAAGCAGGCGGAATGTGAAGAAGAGGGTCCGGCCCAGAATCAGGAAGCAGGCGGGATGTGAAGAAGAGGGTCCGGCCCAGAATCAGGAAGCAGGTGGGATGTGAAGAAGAGGGTCCGGCCCAGAATCAGGAAGCAGGTGGGATGTGAAGAAGAGGGTCCGGCGCAGAATCAGGAAGCAGGAGGGATGTGAAGAAGAGGGTCCGGCCCAGAATCAGGAAGCAGGTGGGATGTGAAGCTCATGGTAATTTCTGGAAGAACTGCCCTGGGTCAGGAGAGGAAGCTCAGCCAGGTGTTTGCCTGCTCCTATGCAGTAGCGAAGCGAACATGAAAGGCAGAGTCCCAACGGTGATGCTGGACCCTGCTGATGAGGGCCGCTGGGCTGGCGAGCAGAAACAGTTACAGCATGCCTGGCTGACCTGGGGGGGGGGGGGCTCAGTATTTATCATGCTGCCTTTCCCCCTGTGGTTCCAGCCCTCTGGGAAGGTGATCAAGCCATGGAGATGCTGTTAGGAGTAACTCCCACACATCTCTCATGACATGATCATGCAAGGAGCAGCTGCTACCCCTCATCCATACCTGCCATGATATGCATGCAACGCTGTCTTAGCTGTGGCCTGGGACAGTGACGGGCCGGAGGTGGCCGCAAGAAGACTCACGTGACCTGGGATTCATTCGGGCTCAAAGTACCGGAGCTGGGGCGGCACCTGACCTGAATGACAGGGAGTAAAGAAGGGAGTAAAACCAACAAAGGGCAGGAAGCGGGTGTTGGGATCCGTTTACTAGGGCAGGCTCAGGTTGGGGAGCATGCGTTGATGCACACTCAACATACAGCAAAACTCCTCAGGATCCCGGCTGGCGACCCCCCAGGCAGACACACCGTCCAGTCCCACACTGGGGGGGAAATGGCCATCCATCTGCCGTGGCCTGGTGCTACGTGGGTGTTGCTAGGTGTTACTAGTGCCGAGAGTGAAATAAAGATTTACGGAGAGTCACAAGAGTCAGCTGACTCCTTGCCTGAGATGGCCACACCCCTCCAACCCCACTGTATGCACAAATGGGACGTTCCTTGGGTGTGATTTTAGCTTTTGTGCCGGGTGATCCATCCCTGTGATGCCCCAGCTGAAGAATGACTGGGTGGCATTACCAGGATGTGATAGGTGTTTGGGGATGTCGGATGGGCAGCAAAGCTTGAATTGGAGTATAGGGTAAAAGTGATTAATCTCTTAATTTACCACTTCTGTTAAATCGGTTACATTTGGTCTGTGTCTATCGGGTGGGCAGATGAGTCATTTGGGTGGGCACTGCCCACTTCCTGTCTATCTATAGCCACGTCCCTACTAGGCGGTCATGTCAGTCACACATTGTTGCTCCTCCCACAAGTGCCAAACTCCACCCTCACCATCAGCAGTGTAATAATGGATCACCCACTCATGAGAACATTCATGAGAGCGATGTGACGGTCAGCATGTACAAGAGTCCGACAAATAACCTGTCTGTCACCACAAAGTAAAGGTTAAGACTGACATTTAATTTTTACACATTTCCCCCCCGATGCATTTTCACTGCAGTTGTGACAAAGTAATTTTTTCCCATCAATAAACTGTTTCTAAAAGCTGCCGGATGCTGAAAGCGGCCCCGCTTCCTGCCTCCTGCTTTTCTTTCACTCTCTCTTCTTCTTCTACACTTTTCTGTGCACCAGTGCAGGTTTCTGGGCCTTGGTGCTGTTGACTTCGCCGATTCAGCTGAATTACCACAAACTGTCTCTGGACTGCTGAGGAAGCAGGACGTTTTTTTTTTTTTCCTTCTTTCTTTACAGGATTTCATAGAAACTCCTGCACTGTCCTTTTTTCAGCACTAAAATCTACATAAATCTATTAAAATCTATAGCCTTGTTAGCCGGCCATTGAACGCCATGAGAAACTCTCCGGCCAAGGCTACGCTTACCAGCTAATGGAGCTTCATCCTGCAAGCCAAGCCCTGAGACCAGACATCCTCAGGCTATATTCCAAAACGGGCAATTCGACAAAGAAGCCAAAACAGCTCCAGGGACAGCCTTGACACAGCAACATCAACTGTCAAAAAAGCCCCCCATGTTTTTCAATAAATTATACACCTGGGTGTGTTTTCCCTGCGTCTTTGTCATTTAAAGGCCAGACTGTAAAGGGGCTCGCTGCACAGGGAAAATGAAATGTGTGTCTAGTGCAGATTTCAAGACACGCAGCAATGTTGTAAGCACACACACACACACACACACACACACACACACACACCAACAAACATACACAAAGAGCTCTTTTTTCAGCAAAAGCTGTGGGGGGGATATTTGAGCCCCCACTCTCTTGACAGTTCCCTATTGATACTGAGCTGATAATTAATCACATTTAAAAGATTTCATTTGAGTGTTGTCAACACATCACTGCTGCCCAAGCTGCAGATTTAATGTACCTGCGAGCCGTCCCACAGCGAGCAGCAATTAATGGCAACTCTGTGTAAATTGCTTGTCAGCTTAATGTTAATGGGCTAGAGGGGTCAGTTGTGCTTGTGGCTGAAAACTTCTGGAATAATCTGGCACTCAGCTGGGAAATGACAATCAAATCACAACGTCTGAAAGGCCTCACACAAGGATCAGCGATTAATTACAACTATACGTTTGGAAATTAAACTGCCTTGGGAAGCGTATGTCAAAATAACGATTAGAAACTAAATAACAATACTTCGCTAATTTTAGGTTTCATTTTACATCTAGTTATTTGTGTAAAAGCATGGAAACTGCAGTCACCACAATATTACATAATAAACAATTATGTAATTCTTAGAAGTGTTATCAAAATGTTTAATAATAATAATAATTAATAACTTCTAGTAATTCTGTAATATTTTGCAGTAATATTTCTTCTGCAAAATCTCCCAGTTTTGATATATGTCTTAAACAACTGAAAGCAGTTTATTCATTGATTTAAAGCTATGATCGTGAAATATAAAAGATGGGTTAAACAGCAGGGGGCGCTGTGTATGCCCCAGCGGGACATGTATGGCTACGGAGGCCTACAACTCTAACACAAAACATTTTGAATCATCACAATTCAAAAAGAAAATGACCAAAAATGGGAAACTCACCAATAACAGAGATTCCGAACAAAATATATCATTGATGCAAATTATGGGGAGAGAGATCATGAATGGCGGCTGAGGGGACATTTTTGTTTGTGCAAGAAAGTGCAGATTTCCTTTTCTGGTGGTATGAGGAATGTTATTCATATGCCAGTATTACTGACAGTATTATATGGATACACATCTGACAGACAGAAATTATACCAAGGTTCTGCAATTTGTCAGTAGCCCAGTAACTGTGAGGTTTGATTTCCTGCCCTGGCAAAGTGAAAACTCAATGATCGGAAAAAAAACAGATCAACCCAGAACAACACACATATACAAAGACAGGGGAAGAGGAGGCCAAAATTAGGAGCCCTTCTGACATTTGGAGGGACAGAATTTTCATAAGAAATGACATTAAGGGGGAGTGTTCTCTTGGTAGAAGTTTTAAGGGACCGAATTCAGAAAGATTTGTGTTCATAAACTGAGCACAGGTCTGTCACGGTTTGCAGATCTCACAAGGTGATGCTTCAGAGCTGCCGAATGCCTGTCGACATTTTTTGATGGGTTTATCAAGTGAAGATGCTGCTTGGCAACACTGTGAAATGGCGTTTACCTCGAGCCATGTGGAAAAGATGGAACTGTCATTCAAAGCTGATGCTTATGATAAGTCATGCTGGCATTAATGCCGGTGTGCGCGCACGTGCACACACACACATAAACACACACACACACACACACACACCCACTCGCACATGTCGGGTATACCTATCCTTATGGGGACTGCTCATTCACTCCTATAGGAAAAATGCTAACGCTAACTATGACAACCTTAACCCCCACCCAGCCCTAACCATAACCATAAGTAACCAAGCAAAATACAAGAGTTTTTTCATAGCAGTCACTGATTTTTATAAAATAGAGTTTCCTGGTCCCCAAAAGGGAAAAAAACGATATTTATCAGGATAAGAATAGGTATACCTGCTCGCACACACACACACACGTGCACGCACGCACATTGTCACACACACAGACACATTTGTATTCATATGTCTGTGAGGACCATCCATTTACTTTTATAGGCATAACCCTAATCTCAACAGTGACGACCTTAACCCCTACCGAGCCCTAACCTTAATTAACCAAACAAAATACAAGACTTTTGACACTTTTCGTTTTTTGATTGCAGTCATACATTTTTATAAAATTGAGTGAAAAAAATAGTCCACTTAATGTCAAAATAACAGGTTTTTAGTGCATGTGGGGAAATATGGACCCCACAATGTAATATACACATAACCCCCCCCCCCCCACACACACACACACACACACACAAACTTTTAATGATACAGAGCAATCAAGGAAACTGCCAAGAACCTCCCAGGAGACAAAAAAAAAATCAGTGGAAGTCAAATCAGTTAAAAGAAATTAGCATCTTTTTCAAGGTTTTGCAAATTTGTAGCAATATTGTACGTCTACACAGAGAAGTCGAGAACATTTACCTGCTGGACTGGGATTTCTCACCGCATATGAATACCAAAGACACCTAGTAATGCAGAATCATCACCCCATTCTGTGCTGCATGAAGTATTCAGTTTTAACAGAATTATGTTTATTATCCAATACTTAACAAAACATTTTTCTCTTGCCGTGAGAAATAAGTCAAAGGTTATAAAATGATTTAAGTAGCTGGCAAACTTGTCATATTGCCTAAGGATTGTTTATCGAGCATTCCGAACCATTGTGTCTTATTAAATGGACATTGTGTCTTCACCTCCATATCTGACCAAAACAGGCTTCATCAAAGCTCTTTCGCCACTCTTGTGTTGATTCAGTAGAACCAAAATGTCAATGTTAGATTATTTAG
This sequence comes from Paramormyrops kingsleyae, assembly GCF_048594095.1. Classification (NCBI taxonomy): domain Eukaryota; kingdom Metazoa; phylum Chordata; class Actinopteri; order Osteoglossiformes; family Mormyridae; genus Paramormyrops; species Paramormyrops kingsleyae. The sequence continues at coordinate 9,179,111 of NC_132805.1, forward strand.
GCTTGGTACCTCTAAAGTCGTGGGTAAAAGCAGACCTCGTGTTCTTCCACCTCCATCTTGGGGAGGCACGTGACTCCAGCATGTTTTGGGGGGGGGTCGGGTTCCACATGCTTTGTGCAGGACTGCTGTCATCATGCAGCTGTCATGGGAATCCATCTCTGGCAGCCTGTCTCTCCACAAAGCTGGATGAAACCCATTGAGAAGAACATGCTTATGGGTGGCTCCATCTTGCTGGTCTCCGTGGAGCTACCTCCAGTGGTGTAACTCCCTGGAACATTTTTATACCTGCTCTTTAAATAAGGGCACAAAGGAGCCTCCTCAAACTGTACAGTGAATGCTGCTCCTGCAGATAAGGCTTTAGAATCCACAAGCTAGATATCTAAGACATCTTGGATATGCTGAGTGAATGAGAAGGTAGTGGACCATAAATAATGGAGCGACCAGGCCTTTGAGCAGCGGCTGGCCGATCGGTGTAGTTTTTCCCGCCGGCGAGGAGGTTAAGTCAGACAGCGCAGTGAGCCAGTGAGCGCTCACATGCCTTCTCCGGTCGTGCCGCCAGGTGCCTTTCATCCACCAGGCGTCTCCGTAACAAGCAGCGTATCTGGTCGACGAGAGCGCTCGTCACTCAGCCCCCACCCCCCGCTTCGGATTCCACCGCTTGTCAATCTGGCTTTGACGACGCAAATCGTCGCAGAGAAACGCCGATAGTACAGCAAGAAGATAGGGCACTTTCGGAAGGAAGATTGTATAAAAGAGAGAAAATCTGCTCACCCCGCTTCCCCCCTCCCCCCCAAACAAAGACTTTTTTGTCTATTAACTCCTTCCATCTGCTTTCTGCCTTTCAAGAGGCGGATATGAAAGGAGAGGTTGATTACAGGGGAGATGTATTTAAGTCTTGTCAAACCTAGATGGAGCAGTTTGCAAAGCCTGAGAGAGGCTGTTTTTCAGGCTTTTAGATGGTAGGTCTTGTCACTTCCCACTGTCAATCAGACAAAAGCCATTCAAAAAACTCAACTTTCTGGGAATTCCTGGGGAAAAATCACTTGGAATTTGAGTGACGGAGCACAACACAGGTCACCAGAAGAGTTTCAGTAAAAGCATTGCTCTTCAGAAGGAATCACCTGTTGTGGACACACTCACTAGTGATTCCAAAAGCTCTGTCCTCACCTTTGAACAGATAACTTATCAACAGAGAGAGAACCAAGGAAGAAGAAGTACTCAATCTGACATCTTCGCAGTACAGCCAGAGCAGCAGTCTTATGCAGTGTGTCTCTTATCATAATGTATAGTAAACGACCGTACAGAAAACATACATATAATCTCTCCTCTGCATATCAGCCATGAGCCTCCGATGAATGATGAAGATTTTCCTGCAACAAAATCATGCTTTCATCCTGGATGTTGGCCTGAGTGTTGAAAGACCTCGCATCCCTCTTCAGGAAAAGCAGCCGTAAAGAACAGGAAAGGTACGATGGAGGGAAATGGCTGGTGCCTCACTGCCCATGACTGGCTCAAATCCCACGACGGCAGAGTGATGTCACCATTGGGCCCTCGAGCAAGGCTCTGGACATCACTTTGCTCCAGGGACATTGGCCCTGCTCTCTCCCACCTGTAGGCCACTTTGGACAAAGATCTGCTAGATAAATAAATGTAAATGAATAAAAGGGATGGAGGTGAAGAAGATGCTTCAGATTGACTACAGAGGAGAGGGATGAACTGTGGACATTTATTAGATAATAAAATAAAGAATGACATAGATTAGTCAGAAAGCATAAAGCTAATGACCTTGCTGTTGATATGCATGAGGGTCCAGGTTTTCCTGATAGTGACTCAGCACTATTAGCAAATCGCTAGGTAAAATAGTCACTGGCGCTTGAAGTCCCTCTGATCTGCCCCAATATCACCTATATTTTGCATCCATCTCAAACATCTGGAGAGAAGGACTCCCTTGCACTAAAGATGAACGTCCTGCTTATGTAGAAACTCAAATTACACGCCATCCTTTCAGTCCTGCTCACTGAACCCCCACTGCACAGGAGGCATATGTGATAAACGGGGGGGGGGGAGTGCACACTTCCGACACAATTGCCCCAGAGATGTTTCACGCCCCCAAAGACGTATCGTGGCGTGATCCTGACTCTCCTCACGGCTTCATGATCACGACGTGACACTCGGCTATGGAAAGCCACCACCATTCAGCTGTATTGAGAGAAATTAAAACGGAGCTATTTTGATGGTCCCCGAAAGGTTAATGGCCCTATTTCTGCACAGTGTTTGTTAATTATCCAAATGCCAAACAAGGCGACTTTAATCAGAGTGTGAAGAAGCGCAGTCAGGCTTACGTTCCCCGTTCTGAATATGCTCGTTAGGCCTCATGTATTATTGAAACAATCAGACCCGTGATCTTGCGTCATTCTGAACGGTGGCAGCAGGTTCGGCTAGGAGATGGCAAAGCGTCCCGTAACACACGACACGCCGGCATCAGGGTAAAAATCACAGGGGGTGATGGTGTGACTTTAAACCGTGGCTCAGTGGGCAGCACTGTAACCTGACTACGCCATAGCTGTGGGTTCTGATCTTGCCTGCAACCATATAGTTTCCATCCTCTGCCTGGGTCACATAGGCGTCCTCTCCCACCGTCCACAGACATGCAGGTTGGGTAACTTGCAGTTCTAAATTGCATGTAAGTTGCCAGTCTGTACTTGGTTATACCCTATGGTGGATCGGAGTCTCATCCAGGGAGTCCTGGAATGTGCTTGGTGGACATATAGATAGATAGTAATGTCTAGGATGCTTAACCATAAAACTACAAACACTATATCAATGAGTAAATCTGCTTTTAATTAAACCCAAGGATATGTGATCTTCAGGCATCAACCAACGAGAAATGAAAGACAAACTACAGGAATCAGAAACCACAAGTTATAAAGGACAAAGTACAGGAATCATATACCACAGAAAGTGAAGAACAAGCTACAGGAATCAGAAACTACAAAAAACTAAGGACAGACTATAGGAATCAGAAACCATAGGATATAAAGGATAAACTAGAGGAATTACATACCACAGAAAGTGAAGGACAAACTACGGTAATCTAAATCCACAAGAAGTGAAGGACAAAGGACAGGAATCAGAAACTACAGGAAGTGGACGACAAACTGGACAAAGTACAGGAATCAGAATCTTGTCAAATCAAAGAAATGCAGCTCAGCACAGTGAGTAAAGGACAAACTACAGGAATCATAAACTACAGGAAAGGAAGGACAGACTATGGATATCAGAAACCACAGGGAGTAAAGGATAAACTACAGGAATCATAAACTACAGGAAATGAAGGACAGACTGCGGGAGTCAAAAATGACAGGGAGTGAAAGACAAACTACAGGAAGCAGAAACTACAGGAAGTGGAGGACAAACTGGACAAAGTACAGGAATCAGAATCTTGTCAAATCAAAGAAATTAAGACAAAACCACAGGAAGCAGCACACACTGGAAGAGAAGATAAAGCTTGGCTTATTAATATGCACCTCATTCATGCTTGGAGATATTTAACATAAATTACATGAAAAGGACAGATCGCTGCTCCTGGAGGGTCTGGTTTTAAAGCATAAATCCAAAATTTTGGCCCATAAGCAGTTTCGTGATCTACATTGGCTGCCTGTTCTTCCTCCTTCCCCAATTAGCAGTAACATTCGGTTTTCCATGCAGAACGTGACATGGATGTAGACGGGCTGGAATGTTGGACTGCCTGACGAGCTGAGAAGTGAACCCTGAAGAATGTCATCATGTGCACAAAATCTAAAGGAAGTTCTCAACTGAGGTAAGCAATCATTTCCACAAACCCTTATGTTAGTCAAATTTTACTTGTCAAATATACCCCCCACAACCCATTCAAGACACAGAGTTTTTATTATTTTCTATTACAGCAAAAACACTTAAGTCAGATACATGCGAGTAATGTGAGCAGAAGAACACATATTAAATAAATGAAAGGTAAAGTTTAAATACTGTATTTTCATTGCAAATTTACCTATAGGTGTACTGTATGCTTCTCAACTGAACTAATGCAAATGTAATCATTCATTTAAAAACAGAACATGGAAGTAAAAAGCAGAATAATAATTATTATATAAATAAGAATACACTCTGGCTTCTCATACAGGGCCACATTGTTTGACATTAGTGATCTTACCAGTAACATTTAATTGTAACATTTGAAGCTTTATCACTGGGCGAGATGGGAAGCCACACTTTTCTCACCTTAAGAAAGCGCAGCCTTGCCTCTTTCTAAGGAAGGAATGCGTGTCAGCCGGGGTCTGTATCATACATCTGTTCTTTGAATCATTTTCAATTTCAATATTAAAAATAAGTTTCTATTATAAAATCACTCTGTCTCCATACCGGTGACAGTGTTACTCTGAAGTCAATTAAATCAAGTCCTTTTCAGCTGTACAGAAATGAAGATCTACCCCCCCCACCCCACCTTCATGATCCTCAGTGCCGGGTCCTCAGAAAAGGTGCAATCAACACCCCCCCCACCGCCCGCCGCACACCAACACCATCACCAGCACCCCCTTCCAGAGTGGTTACAAGACCATAGTTTTGAAATGCAAATAGGAAGAAGTCAAGCTGAAGAGACACAACAAAAGGAGGAACCCCCCCCCCCCCCCCCCCGAAGATGCTTTTACCGCCACAGCGAAACAAGCCACACTCTTTCCCTGGTCTTCGGAGGCCCTCCACTATCGAGAAAACCACTCGCATATTTATGACAATTCTATTTTTTCATGAGAATATATATGTGTGTTTGTCTGTGTGTGTGTGTGTGTGTGTTTACACCCAAATGCATATTCATTCCAGGGACCAGATCATTGCCTGTGAACAGTCAGTTGTTGTCATAGTGGGAAGATGTTTTCAGCTCGAGGTGCTAAAATTAAAACAACCAATAAACTTTACTGGAGTTCTTTTGTATCATCAGTAGCTATTAACGGCTAACAACACTAGTCTTTCTGGAGAAATAATCATAAAAAGTCAAGATAAATAACATAATGAAGGGTTCTTTGACAAAACAGACAAGCCCTACTTCTAGCCCTACTGATTTCCGTATGACTAAGCAGATGTATGATCTAAGCCGTTTGGAACATGGGTCGATGGTCCATGCCACATGCGGTGGTTCTAGCATCTGAGAAACAAGATTTGTAAGCATTATAATTATCAGAATTCACAGAGTTGTGATGAATAAGTACATCCAATAAGGGGTTTTTCTGTGGCCCGAAAACCCCTCATTAATGAGGGAGGTCAGAGAAGAACGGCTCATTACAGCTAACAGGAAGGCCACAAGTGCAAGAGTGTCAGCTCAGTACAACAGGGGTGTGGAGAGAGACGTGACTCATCTAACGTTAGAGACAAAAGTGGGTCATACTTAGTACTAGCTAACTTCAAAGTCATTCAGTCCAATGACCTAAAGTCAGGTTTCTTCATCGTATTATACAGTATTGGGAACCAAAACTCACTCAGTCCTTATGAAATCCAGCAAGGAAATTTCATTAAATTTCCAAAATTCACAGAATTTTTTTCGAAAATATATCACGTGGACTGAATGAGTTTGGGAAATCTGCTCTTCATTTGGACACTAATTATGTATTTCGCAAATCAATGATTTGACATGAGGAAGGCAATGGAATACCCAGATGGTGTGACACTCTCTAGCTATGACTCCTTTGCCTTCGCGGTTGGTCCCCAACAGCTCAAACCGCCCTGGATCTCTTCTCCTGTCAGGACACGGGTGATGCGACCTCCCGTCCTGCCGTCCGATGGCTGGTGGTGCCTGGTGGTTCCCGTTTACACACACCAAGCTGCAGTCTCTTCCTCGTCTCCCCACAGCTGACTTCCCGCCGAGATGTCAAAAGAAGGTAGAACTTTCTGTAGCCACCCTCAGGAAGCACTAATCTGTCTGCCCACGCTGAAGGCTGCCACACGAATCCTGTTTGGTTTTTCTTTTTTTATTCACTCACTCGTGACTTACATCAATGGCGAGATGCCGACTGAGTGATTTTATAACTGTAATTAGGCAGAGCGCAACAACAGGTCATCGACATTAAGGTGAAATAGCAATGATACTGCATATGAGACAACTCTAGACAATGTACAGAACAACATGGAGCTACATGCATGGGAGATCATTTGTGCAATCAGACAGGTGTTTATCTCCCTGGTACATGAACAGCCTCTTGTATAATCACTCAAACCACCCTGTAAGGCTGTACCTCTTTGAGCGCTCCTACTGATCCTGAACGAGACTCCCACTTCCTGTTTCCATTTCACCCAGTTCCCTAATCTTGTCAGGCCCCAAGCATTAAAAATACTCATTATAACTGATGGAAAAAGGCTTGCAAATGGGACAGAAGTGAATCAATTTATAGCTGTTCGAAATAATAAGAGTGACGCTCGAAGGCACCTAGGAATGCAGCACTTCCTCTTAGGGTCCTTCCACTTAGCCGCGCTAATTTAGCCGACTCCGTTACTGCGTAGCTGTTAGCTGTGGGACCAATAGCTGACTGACGCTCGGCAGTGCCTAACAAGTCCCTAAAACGGGAGAAAGCTGGTCTTGGTTGGCATCGCCAAGGCTAAATCCCGTGTGCTCACTTCTCAGCCCATGATCGTCGATCTCTCCGATCTGCCTCTCGCGGCGAGCAGAGGCTGTTTTCTACGAGCATGACGTCTGCTTCACCACCGTGTGTGTCGCTAAGAAGCTGAAGGTGCTGAAGTGACTGTAGACTCATTCTCAGAGGCAAATTGCTGCACAAAACTCCACACCTCCACATGTAGCCTGTAGCATGGTGCTAATTAAATGACCGCTAACAAAGAGCAGAACGTAGAGGATATTGTTTCAATTCAGGGACTTGAAGCCTGCTGTTTATAATCTGGGATATTTCTTGGACCTGCTGCTGCAAATATTTTATTAGTTTTCACCCCAGCAGAGACTCGCAGATTTTATTTGACAATTCTCCTCCAATTACCATGCATGCTCTCGTTAAGAACCGGTGTCAGGTTTCAAATATGGCCAATTAGCCACGCTTAACACAGTTAAGGCCATAAGCCAGGGCCTTTTTTTTAATCGAGGGCTCAGGACCGGGGGTCTTCTCACATTTATAGCGCAGAAATATGCAAATTGGAAAACCATAAATTTCATTATAAAAACCACTCAGCTGCCAGTATAAATATGTCTGCGGTGGCAATGGGGCCCAGTAATGCAAAAGCGGATTTTATAAAATGCGGTGAGCAGAATTCGTAATCAGTCTGAACCTCAACCATGTAGGTGACATCTTGCAGGTAGCAGAGACGACGTTTTGTGAAAACGGCTAGTGCACGACCGCACGTCATAGCCACAGTCCTGCAACTGGAGGTAACATTCATCATCGACACTCTGGTTATGCAGGGAGATGTGCTGCTGACACAATCTTGGTTACAAGCGCTGATTTTGCTCCTGTTGCATGACCACAAGACAAGCAGGACTAACTCCAATAAACACTAGAAGTAAAAGAGCTAAGATCTTCACCAGCAGAGGGCACTCGGCCAATCAGATCTTGCAAAAATCAAGCACATGACCCATCCTTTGTGGTGATCAGCCCCCTCCCCTTTCTCCCAGGTATTTTGTATTCTTTAATACTGTTAAGAAGGTGTGTCTAGCTTACCTGGCAGGCTGATTCAGACTAACTGTGGTATGTGGCTGAACCCTATCACAACTAGTCTGCTACTGAGAAATAATTCAGCACAAGCACAGCGAGACAAGCACAGTAATTAGCAAATTAGCTTGCAATCAAAAGATTCCCTTGTCGTTGCGTCCTTGTACTATTTCACTGTGAAAGTGGCTCTCTGGCCTGAAATGGAGCGACTTTCTCCTACCGCTTCAAATATTCTTTCTTTTTGCTGGTTTTTATGATACAGCAACATAACCTTTGGAAGAATAAAGCTTTCTTGGGAAAAAAAAAATGCATGATGCAGGTGTCCTTTGAGGCCCAATACTTTGAACCTGCTCACCATAAATCCCACCTTATGCATACTAATTTTTTTTTTTGGGGGGGGGGGGATATTACCCCAACATTTCTGTGACAGTGCGCATCATTCGCGGGCTTCAAGGAACTGCTATCAGTTTGAGGGAGACCCGGGAACTTCCAGGAGAGGTGGGATGTCCAAGTTCCAGAACCTTCGGCATATTTAAACAAAGCTCAGGTTGTATGACACCCACGGTTAGCATGAACGCTAACAGCATCAACACATTCTCCAGTCAGCTAATCCATCGCCAAGAGGGATCTGGGCAGAGATCCCTTCTGTAGGCCTCAATGGTCCCGCAATTAAACAATTTAAACTCGTATTGAATGCAAAAATGGAGATCCGGAGATGAGAAAACTTCTTGTTCCGCAAGAAAAACCGGCATTATGGGAAGACGGCAAAGCATTCTATTTAATGTATTCTCGTCCCCCCTCTGTTTTATTTTAGCCCACCTCTGATGAAATCATTTGAAATGGCAGGTTTGTGAAATAATGCAATTCATCCCATATTGCCCGGGGCCACACATGTCCTAAATGAACCATGTCTTCTATTAGACCCCTAAAGAAACAAACTAATAGCCTGCAAAGACTGCCATTTGTAATATTACTATAATTCGCATGATTCATTAAACAGAAATGGAAAATGATAGCATATTCTGATGAGAATAGTCCCCAGGGAAATTCAGATGTTCATTTGTTCTGAAGTCTTTTATTGACTGAGGAACTTGTTCCGTTCCTGGGCATGTTGGTTATCTGATGTGGACACTGCCATGTGTTTCCCAGAAAAAGATTCTTTTTAAAAAAAAATAGATTAATGTTGTTTACACAGGTTCATATTCTGGTAATTTGCTTTATCCGATTATAAATATTGTCCTTCAGAGCATTCTCTGCACCCGACATTACGTAAATGACGTGCTCTTTGCATTATGTTTTAATATCTCCAGTTGCGAGCCTGTATTACTTGAAATCATCAAGATTTCATACAAGAGCATCATAAGGAAATTGGACATTAGCGGTGTCCCAGCAAATGAATTTGGATGTTATGGGGGGTTTGAACCAGCCAGGTAAATGTTTTATACTTTGAAATTGCTGCTTCAATGTTTTCCTTCTGTTGCAATGTCGTCAAAAGTGTTTGAATCTGCATCTCGCAGGCCGTGAAGACGAGTTGTGATTCACTGAATCTGAGTTGACGGACTGGTGTTCCTCCAAAGCTCAAGAACTTTAAATTCGCCCCCCCCCCCCCTCAAAAAAAATATATTAATAAAGAGCCAGAGGATTTATTTTCCCAGTCTTGTCCAAATTTCCGGCTTAAGTCTAAGCAAAGATCGACGTCTCAGAAGACATGAATATGGGGATTTGCGATATTAAGCTAAAGGAGCTTTGCGTTGGAGCTGGAGATAACAAAAAGCAAGGCAAAAATGAAGAGGTTAGGGGTCTCTCATGATGAGCAGCCAAAGATGAGGAGAAACTTCTGCAAATGATTGCTTCCAGCAAGGTTTTTGTCTGTCCCAATCCCCCCAATGCCCCCCTGCCCCCACAGTCAATCATCTTGCCACATCTTGAAAGGGGGGTTTGGGGGAAACCTAGGATTGGGGGAGGTGGGGCAGGGGGGTAGATATGGGGGCACACCTGTTCGGAGCGAGAGTCTCCCCATTCATCAAGCCCTGTTATGGGGCCTCTCAGGAGGGGGGTCGCCGCATGGGTTCGGAACGCGATGCATCGACGTCAAACCGGCGGCTCGTTAAGCCAAGCATCGTTTGTTAATTACCCAGTGAGGCGTGAGCGCCTCGCCCATACATCACTGGCTTCTGCCATAAACACCAGAAGGCTCGGCCCCGAGGGATCTCACCCTTACACTTCAGCAAGGACGAGAAGATGTCCGCCCAGCGTTGCTTTCCAGAAGCTTCTGTACGCCAGGAAGCTGGCAGCGCGGACGTTTTATTCCGTTATTCTCTCATTTAGATTTACGCACCAAGGCAGCTGCCAACTACAAGACAGAACCTCCACATTTACCTTAGCTGTTCTAGGACTAATCATTCAAAAACGAACAGAGATCCAGAGAGGATGAAAGAGACACTTGCATATACAATTTTAGGATACACATCATATATAAAGACTCCAACCAAATATGCAAGCTTTATTGGCTCAACTGCTAAGAGAGATTTGGATAGCATTCTTCATCTATATTTAACTAGTGTAATTATGAACCAGTCCAAGGATTCAAAACAAAGCTTTTCTGGCCTGTACCATAAAAAACAGTCGGTTTTGTGCTTCACACCCGTTAAAGAGAAGGTGTTTTGAACGTGAGTTTCTGTAACACCCTTTGTTTGCTTCATATTGATAGTGTTGCGAAATAATCGTTTCGTTTGTACATCCTGTTGTTCACATGCGGCCCTGAAATACTGGCAGATTTAAGTGTGATCGTGGCACGGTGGTGTGGTGGTTAGTACAAGGGGTGCGGCTCGAGATTTTGCCCCCCATGAAAGCATATCGTATTGGGCCCTCAACCCAGGCCAATATAATTATGTTACAAGTTTATTTAGGGCCCCTCCTACTCAGGGGCATTGGTTAGCACTCTTGCTTCACACACATGAGACCAGGGTTCAAGTCTCTGCTGCTAGATCTACATGGGTGGAGTTTGCATTCCTTCCCCATGTTGACATGGGGTCTCCTCTGCGTTCTCCGCCCCCCCCCCCCCCCCCCGCCCCACTGTACAGAAATACGCTGAGGTTAATTGGAGTTGCAAATTGCCTTTATGTGTGAATAGTGTGTGAGTGTGAGCCCTGCAATGGGCTGGTGCCCCATGCTGGGTTATTCCCTGCCTTGTGCTTATAAACTTCGGACCCCTTTCAGCACAGGACAAGAGAGTATAGAAAATGGATGCATAGAGGTTAACTGAGGTGGAGGGGGCTATCAGGCCAGGCTGGAACTGCAGCCCCAGGACGACGGAGCTCTCGGCCCCCAGCAGAGTATCAGGGGAGCAGCGCAGATGAGCGAAGGTCAGAGCTGTTATAAGTAATTCAGTAGATCAAGATGGAAGGACCTCCCCATTGGAACAGGGCTCCCCCTGAAACTCCACATCACAAAGGCATTAGGGTGTAATATCAAGGTCATCAGAATGTGTCAGCAGCAAATATGATGCATTTAACGACAAGATGAAATCATGTATTCATATCTGCACCTCAGTTTTAACCTGATATACTTTAGGTCCAAATGGTAATTTCATTCAGGATGGTCCCTGTCCCATTCCATGTGTTTCCTGGGACAGGCTCCACTTGACCATTTTCAGGTCAATGAAAACGCATGGATGGATGTATAAAGGTACAACAGAACGGCCACTGAACATGCCTCAGTATAGACATATAAAGGTACAACAGAAAGGCCACTGAAGATGTCTCAGTATAGACATATAAAGGTACAACAGAATAACCACTGAACAAGCCTCAGTATAGACATATAAAGGTGCAACAGAATGACCACTGAACATGCCTCAGTATAGACATATAAAGGTACAACAGAATGGCCACTGAAGACGTCTCAGTATAGACATATAAAGGTACAACAGAATGACCACTGAAGATGTCTCAGTATAGATGTATAAAGGTACAACAGAATAACCACTGAAGATGTCTCAGTATACACATATAAAGGTACAACAGAATGACCACTGAAGATGTCTCAGTATAGACATATAAAGGTACAACAGAATGACCACTGAAGATGTCTCAGTATAGAGGCATAAAGGTACAACAGAATGACCACTGAAGACGTCTCAGTATAGATATATAAAGGTACAACAGAATGACCACTGAAGATGCCTCAGTATAGATGTATAAAGGTACAACAGAATAACCACTGAAGATGTCTCAGTATAGACATATAAAGGTACAACAGAAGATGCCTCAGTATACAGCAGTTAGCTCTTGATTTATCCCCATTCAGACCCACATGTCTTTGATAGTTCCAGCAGTTGCCAGAGTAGGTCCATAAAATAGGACTTGTTTCTTGCTCTTTTAGCTGTTTCTTGGATTCCCTTTGATTCCGTTAATTCTGAATTACATTACATTATCATTTAAACAAGTTCAGAAGTTAAAGTTAGCAATGGGGAACTCCTGGGCTGAAGGCTCCTCCATCTTAACGATTGGTGGCCCTCAGACACATTGAGGAGGTCACTGGGTCTATCGACTAGTCAATTACCGGGACATTCAGGATGGCAGACGATCCTCTGGGGATGGGAGGCATGCAGACGTGACTTGGGCTGTCATCGCTAACCTGCTAAAGGATATAGGTTTGGCCTGCTAGTGACACTTCATCGTTTTTCTGGTATATGACCTGCATGCTTTATCTTTTCAAGAATTCTAGAAATTTTAAAAATGAGGGGCCATAATTCAAATCAAGGCGACCACTTCAGCTTTCAGTTGGGGTTAGTGTCCATGTGGCCTCACCCCTGCTGAGATGCCAACATTGATCTCTTCTCTTTGCCCACCAGCTCTAGATACATGGTTACATGAACTTCAACTTGAATCTAATGAGACATAATCAGGGATTGAGATAACTGGTACGCAAGTACGCATTCATGCGATACGTGCAGCAGTCGATTGTTGTAATAGCGCAAATACGTATGTATTTTATGTGCATTTGTGCCGATATGACAAGAAATTATCGTGCATTTTAACCTTTATATGCTAATTCTTACTTTATTTGCAGTATAGAGGTTAAAATGCACAATTATTTCTTGTCATACCCATAAAATATGCATGCATTTACACTGTTACAACAATTGATTGCCACATGTATCGCTTTTAAAGGTGAATGCATACTTGCGCACCAGTTACAGTATGTCAATCCCTAGACAGAATAATACTCTATTATTGTCAGCAGTGAAACATTTAATACTGACCCCAAAAGCAAATTATTTTTGTCTTTGTGTAAACAACAGAGAGATTATAAACTGGGACAGAATAAACTTTGAATGAAAACCCAGTGAATTGTGGCCTCGTTTACATATCTCTCTCCTGCCCTATAATTACCCTTTGTAGACCCTTGGTTGACCTTTGGCAGTAGTAGCTATTTTACTATTATCACAAAATTTTTTATTCCTTTCTTGTGGCTTCATGTTGAGTCCCATCAGGTAACCGCTGCCTCAGGCTGTTTGTAAACAACGGCGATCTGTTACCTGAACTTTTTATGACCGTTAATGATGGGTGGGGCTTTGGGATTGGGTGACATCAACGACTGACCCTGGCGGACTTCTGGGAACTGAAGCATTGTTTTGACAGTAGGGGAAGCAGGTGTAAGTTCAGGGTCTCAGAGATATGATATTTCTACAGATATTGTCATGGACTGAATATTTTGTTCCAATGAAGTATAAAATTTGAGGTTTGGAGGAGCTACTATCTGTATTTTAAAGATAGAAGCCATCTGCACCCATCTGGACAGCAGAACCACCAAGAATAAGCAACATAATTTTCTTATTTCCATGAACCACAGTCCTTTCCCTGTCAATATCGCCCCCAGATTTACACCTATTTTCCCCAGGAAGGAGCACAGAGAAACTGTCTAGACTGGTCATGTACTGTAAGATTAGGGATAATGAGGAACCACAACAATTCAAGCTGTGCTGAGCTAAGTGGAAGACCTCTTGGTAGACCCAAAAGAAAACAGTCCATATTTGCTCCTTAAGAATAAGAACACAGAGAACGCCAAGCAAGGGTAATGAGAGACTATTTTCCATTTACATAAGGAGTCCCTTCACAGAGCTAGATACAAAATAGTCTAAACAAACTACGAACTATAGAATTGATTTATGGCTATGTAAATGTCTTGAGACAGACTGCCTTTTGATGCAGTTTTTGTAACCAGCCAAGAAAAGCCTCACTCAGTTGAAAAGTAATTAATTGCTTCCCGACTATACATGACAGGATTTGGAGGGCATCGTTCACCGAAACAAATATGGCACTGCAATTATAGACAAACGCATATAAATTAAAACCCGATAAAAACCAAGGCTTCAACCCAGCTGCCTTCACTTCGGAGTGCCTTACACTTCCTGCCTGTAGAGTACCTTTGGAGAATTAATTAGCCTTCTGCGACTGAGTTCCCCATCTTTGCTCCCCATCCTTGTAGCCATGGCGACGGTAAACGGAGGCGCACTCGCCTGCCCGCATTCAGCTCCAAAGAGAAACCAGACCCCCACCTGCTTACACGGGCTGAAGAGCCTCACAAATCAAGGAAAAACTGAAGAGGAATGAAGCTGCACTCTCACGTGATCTTAGGACTGGCATCCAGATTCATTCAGTCTGCTGAGATGGTCCCAGGATTTTATTTTTTTAGCCTGATGCTGAACTATCTGGCAAGCTAAGCATGAGATGAAAGATCCCTGACGAATGTTAGAAACGTGTCCGTTTGTCCGCAGACAGACCCGCACCCTTCCCCTGTGACCTGTTACTCTGCAGGACTGACACGAAGAGTTTGTGTGCAGCTTTCAAAACTGTGCGAGGCACATCCGGATGACACATATCCCTACAACAAAACAGATTTAAAGCCTAATCTTCTCTCCAGCTGTGGAATTTCAGAATCGCATTCCGAATTTTGTGTAGACACGTGCTTTAAAGAATGCCATCTTACAAAACTGACAAGGCTAAAATTGAATTCCGGGACCTCTTGTACTGATGACAGCCGGAGAAAATGAAATATCAGAGCAAAAAAAAAAAGTGAAAAGGTACAATTCTATTTATTTATTTAATTATTTATTTACTTTGAATGTATTTTTATAACCGATTTCACAAGACAGGCCTACAGGTATTAAAAGCTTAACAGAACAGAGTGTTTATTTCAGATAAGTCATACGAATAGCATCATGTTTTTTTCCTCCTGCCCTTTGATGGATATGTGTTCAAAAGTCTGTTTATTCTTGTTTTTACTTTTACTTGCTGCTTTACTTAAAAAAGTTTTTTCCCACTTTTTTTCCCAAGCCCAATATATGCATTAATAGAGTCCTTACTTTTTATTTCCACCTAGCTTGGTGCATTTTTTGGTACCTTTTCATTATCAACAAAGGAGTATATACAGTAACAGGGAGGAAGGCAGCTCTGTGATTACCTCAGTGATTACCAGAGTCCAATTCCTGCCCACGGACCCCCTGTCAGGATGCTATAATGAAGCTATGGAAAAGAGGATGAAAAATCTGGTATAGAAAGACATTCTCTGATGCTTTTAATTGGACTGGAATTCAGTCTTCATTTTAATCAGAAATTAAAACTCCTGGCTCTTGTTTCTTATATGACCCATAGAGACTTAACATAGGACTGGACCTGTGAGAATCTAAAGCACATGAAGGGGCTGCTGGTTTTCGTAGGACCCATGAGAACAGGATTCTTGATTTTTTCATAGGACCCAGGAGAACTCTGTCCATAGGGCTGGACCTTTGGATTTCAAAAGACCAGTTAGAACTTACATTACAGAACTGGACCTTTGCTATTAAATAAGACCCTTGAGACATTAGACCATTAGACGATTTGGTCTCTCGTACGTATTTTTGCTCAACCCCCCATTTTTGTCGCTTCTGGCTGAGTAGCATTTTAAGACGCACAGACACACATATTTAGAATTTCTCACACCCCTCTGTCACCACAAAGTGCACAGTCAGCACAGAATACTCTCCAAATTCACAACCTGAAGAGGACATGAATAAAAGATGAAAACAAGTGATTTGCACTGGCTCTTACTGCAGTTTATAATTACAGTAACCGTCTTTAAACTGACATGTTCAATCTTCCGAATTAGGAAAGGGACGATACGGGTAGTTTGACGCTTATCTCAACAATATTGATCTTCAACCAAAGAAGCGAAAAATGCATAACTGATGTCTTGTCTCTTAAATACAAAATAAAATCCGGCGACACGGACCACAGAGTGAGGAGCCAAGGAAATGTCATTTGTTTGCTTTAGAAGCGAGAAGTGCAGTGAAAGGCACAGAGGCGGATGTTCCAGTGCTGGGACAGTGACTCGTAAAAAAAAGAAGGACACAAACTGGAGCTGCAGTCTGCAGGACACCTCGACATGCCAGTCAGCAGTCACACTGAAAGGCGCGGAGCAGCGGAGCCCCAAATGCAGCGAGAAGGAACAGAGACATCGTCAAGTCAAGTTAAGCCAAGTAGGTTTATTGCCATTTCAGCCATATACACAGTGAAATGAAACGTTGTTCCTCCAGGTCCTTGGTGCAACACTTAGAACAAAAACAGAAACACAAGGCTACACAAGTGCAGTGCAAAGGATGGTTCCGGGCCTAAGATGTTAGACTGGGACCGGCGGAAATCCCCTGCGGAGGTCTGTCTAACTGGGGAACACAGCGGAGTCGCAAGTATTGAAACTGTCCCAGCGCATGACCGAGATCGAGAACCCCATAGCAAGGGCTGGTGCAGGTTAAGTGTGGAGTAAACATCACCTGCACTTCCACACCTAGCTACTATTGTCTGCAGCTATTCTCATTACTGTCATTCATTGTATGGCGGTTCTAATTAACCATTATTCTCTGGCTTCCAAATTAGATAGCATGGCTTTACCACTCTGAAATAGACAAGCAAGACGACGACTTGTCCAGGTCCACATCACAGAACTCCCAGGAGGCCCTCCACCTCGGAGGAGCAGGTGTCTCACGGCAGATGGCTTTGACATGGACCAAACCTGAAGCTCCACAGGCTGCAATCCAGGCCAATGACCCACCTAGCCCAAGCCCAGGAGGCACAGATGTTAACCACTCGGAGATTAGAAGGTTAAGCTCATCTGATGAGTGTGAATATGGTGGTCGGGGGCAGAGCTCTCACCTGAGCCTGCAGGCCATCTCAAACGGGGAAGCTCAGGTCATGCTAATGATCAGGCTAATGATGCCCACACACTCACAGCTGCTCTGCATGTGTGCCGCGTCGCTTCTGAAAACTCGTTTCAAAAGAGCCTCTTTCAAGGGAACAGTTAGCAGTCCTATTAGCTGGACCCCGGCAGGACCAATCACAGACGAGTCCATCAAGCCGGACATGCGCACTGTTTAGATTAGATTAGATTAGATTAGATTAGATTAGACTTTATTAATCCCACAATGGGGAAATTCTTTGAGAAACAGCAGCAATAATGAAAAAGACATTATTTTCTCTCCACCGCAAACTCTAAATAGCCACACACAGCCGTCAAAAGTCCATCAGAAGTTTGTCTGGAGGAATATCCTATCTATTAACCAATATTAGCTTGTGCAAAAATGAGGGAAGTAGGCAAAAAAAAAATAATCAGGAATTGTGATGATAAACTGCACCCAACAGCCTGCAAACATTTCCATTTTGTGATAAACAAAGTCTCATACCACAGGAATCCCGCCCGTCTCTGTTATGTCATTCCGAAATGAACCTATCTTCCCCGTGTTGATGTGTATATCTATACACACATATTGGCATGCAGACCTGAATGCGGCTCTCTGGTTCTGCAGCCGCAGAGAAGCACGGATGTGCACTGACTACCCAAAGAGACTCCCTGGGGCAGCACCGCTGATGATCTTCAGCACAGACCAGACGGCAATGTGGAAAGTCTCTCGCAGATTAATTAAGTGTACTTTGCGTTGCTGACGACGATGTCTGGCGGAGTGACTGAGCGAAAGAGCAGGTAATTAGAGGAGTGGAACAAAGCATAACTCATGGTTCGTGTGTTCCTGGGACAGCCTCCCAGGCTCCAAAAGATGGCACTATTACTACCTTATTACATATTCTGTTTTCTAGATTTGCACATAGTTAACAACTATACCCCCTGCTGGAAAGTGATGAGGAAGTAAAATATGAAACTCTGAACAATCCATTAGGATCTCCATCCCAGAATGGAAGTTGGAAATTCCCAAATCACTGGTCAGTCACTATTCCGTCTGCAACTGGGGGAAGACTGTCCCATCAGGAAAAGTAAAACAATACCAGAAAAGAAGAAAGTGGCCATTTAACTGCAGCACTGATGGCCTCACTCCCAGAAGCATTGTGGTGAGATACAGACAGACTCACTCTAACTCCTCTCTGTCTCCAAACTGCCAGTTTTGTCACACTCCGCGGCGATGAGGTGGCAGCATGTCGATTTGCAACCCGAGCGATCGCTTTCAGCCGCGCTAATTGTTTTGGGGGGTGGGGGGGGGGGGGGTGGTGGTGGATGTGCCGAAAACAGCGCTGGCAGTGTATTAATGAGCCCGGCGAAGACAGACCCCTGGTGTAGTTTCAGCAAGCTGGGGTTGATTTCCCGCAATGCTGAGCCTTTGATTCCTCCGTACCTGAATGCAATTTTTAAATTATAAGTTTATCAAAATTTATGGGACCCGTCACCAGCCTCCCTTAGCCCTGAGTCATTTGGCTTCTGTCGAAAAAAAGGACTTTGTCCATGAGAAGGATAAAACTTCTTGTGTAATTTTTGAAAATATCTCTCTGAAAAATAGAAGCTCCTGGGGCTCCCGGGTGGGAGGGGGGGGGGGTGGGTTGGCAGTAATTTTACGGTTCATTCATCAGTCAATTAGTCATGGATTGTTTGCATATCTGATCAGTTTCACCTTTACCGTCAAAATCTCGCTGTTCCTTTATCAGGGCAGGAACAGCAGAAATGGTGGGCTTTAAACCAACAGCTTTAAAAAACAATTTGGCAGAGACATTTCCCCGTGCTGTTTAACGTGGAATTGTGAATTTCAGTCCTACGCTAATGTGGATTTCAGCCATTAACTTCTAAAACGTGTAAATACAGGAAATTCAGGGAAGGCTTTTCATAAAAATCTTTCTCTTATAGTTAGGCTGAAAAATATTATCGATGCATTAGTGAGGTAAGAACCATCACAAGCCGAAGGACTGAGATGCACCTCCAGTCATGAGCATTAAAAGAACAGATGAGGAACAGAGCCCTGGATCAGACATTGAGCATCTATGCTGTCATACGCTTTGAGTTGGCGCCAAATGTTTTTATGGCCAGAGGAAAGACAAAAGTTCTGACTGATGGGTGGATGAATGAGTTTATCGTTTTATGTCCCTTTTGGTGTTAAAATTGGCCATTTAATGCATTCTGCATATGTGTAATTTCCAGCCACTGGCCCATGTTACAAAGAATTATGTGTACTGAGGAAAAGGGGTGGACCTCAGTCTCTCATTGTACTGGGGGTCTATTTCAGAACCTTTTATGCGAAAAGCATAAGCCCCACCGAGCCAAAGAGAGGTTGAGAATGGTTGTAATTTAAACAGTCTGAGCGGCAAAAACGTTTGTTTGATTTGGTGCATTTGTTTTGTTTGGTGCATTTGGTATGGTTGGTTTATTGAAATATTAATAAGGATCTGTACAGAGGTTGCCGTGAAAGTTTTGGTGTGTGGTATATGCCGTTCTGTCCGGATTTAAGAGGTGAGGTAAAAGCTCGGAAACTCACCAGATGGTGGGATAATTTATTACACAAAAACATATGCAAATCAGGCTAAGCCGACGTGCCAGCACTAGGTATCTTGTCTACTGACACAGCTCAGGCCATCTGTCATATCTATGTTCCCGTTTTCACCTCATTTGGGAAGTCCATTAAACCGTTCCCCAAAG
Organism: Paramormyrops kingsleyae; assembly: GCF_048594095.1. Classification (NCBI taxonomy): domain Eukaryota; kingdom Metazoa; phylum Chordata; class Actinopteri; order Osteoglossiformes; family Mormyridae; genus Paramormyrops; species Paramormyrops kingsleyae. The sequence continues at coordinate 9,198,739 of NC_132805.1, forward strand.
TTGTACTTTTATTACCTCGGCTGCTCGCTCCGGCATGCCAGGTATGGTCTCCAGCAGCCTGCGGACCTCAGCTCTGCTCAGCCCTCTGATGCTGCTGTGATGGGAACAGCGCCTATGTATCTTTGGAGGTACTGCCCTCCCTTCACGGCCTGGTCAGCGAATGCCGGCTTTTCATCCGGCCGGTGGATTGAGAAAAGAGAAAAAAAAAAAAACGCCAATTAAGCTGAATTTCAGTACAGAGGAAAACTCCACGGAAACGTATCTTAAATTAATGAGTCCCCAGGCGGTCAAAATGTATCCATCGTTTTTTTAGTTATTACACAATTCTGAAGGATTTTAAATACATCATCCCATGTTATTTAACCCAATAGCTATGATATGAGTGAAGATTGCTTAGGGTTTCGATTTTAAACCAGAATTATAACTACATCCTTCCTTACAGAAGATCCAAAAACGACATAGCTAACATAGCCAGGCTGCACAACACCTTAATTGGGGGTGGTGAGTGAGTCAAAATATCACGCATTAAAATAGATGATTATAATTACTTTTGCCATTTTAGCCGTCAGTGATGCAATGCTGTCATGAGCCCGAAGGCTAAATAAAACTATCAATTAATCAAATTGTATTTATTGGAGCCTGCTTTTTTATGAGTCTTTACAGTGATTTATGATCATTTTCTGGAGTAACTAAAGCAGAAAAACCAAAAATGTCAATATAGGAAAACAACTGAAGACTGAGTGGGAGTCGCTGAAAGCAGCTGACCACCACAGAGAAACAGCCTTCGCCTCTCACGCAGCTGGGGCGACACGCACGCTTCCAGACTCTCCGAAATCTTACAGCAAATCTATATTATTCCATTAAAAACCTCAAAATTAGCTACATCAGAAGCATTGGGTTAGTTTGCGAATCCTACAGACTATTTACAGGGTAATGAAACTGTCACAAACATGTAAATGCGTGCGAATTGAAAATCTCACTCCAGCCCGCTGACCAAAGTTAGCAAACCTGCAAACGCAATCGCATGAGCATCCAACCCGTTCACATTGCTTCTTGATACTCAGCAGTGTCAAGCAGGCCTGACCTGCAGCAGTTACCAGAGCAGTCAGACGAAGGCCCGGCCTGCGTTGCAGACCCCCACCCACCCACTTTTAGGTGTTTAACAGAAAAATACAACCTGCTCTGTGCAGATTAATTGCTAACTGAATGATGTGAACGGTGCTCAGGCCGATCGTACAGTTTATAAGCTGCCTTGCCGCAGGTGGTTACCTGCCTGACACCACAAGCCATCAAATTTATTATGATGCATCTTCTCAAAACCACATTGTACGTTTCACTTGGCTAAGTTATGCTGATTGGATCTTTGCTGGGACTAGAATGAAGCTGCTTTGGTTTTCTATTTTAGTATCGTTTTACAAAATGAATGTATATATAAAAAGCACTAACTACAAAAAGTAGACGGCAATCTCCAGGCTCAACATCTAAAGCAGTTGGTTGCCTGGAAAGTCCTGATAATCCATTCTGGATGTTTCTTTTCTGTCAATCTAACTTAATTGACTTTTTTTCCCCTGACTGAGTGTCTGCATGTCCAGTACCTTGGAGGATTGCGGTGAACACACCTATTTAGAAAGTTCACATCATCTTTTTGGTAGAAACGAGAGGTAGGAAAAATAAGGGGAGAAAGGAAGTGGGAGGGGGAGGAGTCTATTTCAGTAAGAAATGCCGGGTTCAGAGATGGAAACTGCAGGATGGGAGGTATTTAAAAAAGGAGAGTATTTTTTGCATTTGAGGTTTTCGGATGCCATCCTTCTCCTGAGTCTTGTTCCCGCGGCATTGATTCTTACACACACTGTGACACTGACTGTCCCAAACAGCCTCTTCATCTGCTGCTCATGGCTGAGCCCGTCTCTCCTATACCAAGCAGTGCATCCGAGCTGACAAAGCACTCCTGCTTGTTTCCGAGTCGCATTTACTGGCTGCAGCCATGTTACCTCCCACCAGTCGAACCGGGGGACACCAAACTCAAGGAGCCACGTGGGGGCGCTGTGTGATGCGTCAGGTTGGGCCGCTGTACCTATGAACAGAAGGTTGCTGGTTTGAATCCCAGGGTCGGGATTCAAAGCCCTTAATCCTCAGTTGCTTCAGGGACCCGGCTTTCTCTCTCTGAAAAAAGCGTCCAATAGATACAGTATGTGAAAATGTAAGGCCATATGCGTGATGGAAGCTTCTGGATACAAGTTGGGAAGAAAACCATAACTGAAGCGGTCTGTGTGCTTGGCTTCTCTGAATGAACATTAGAACATACATCCATCTTATAGCTGGTCAGCCAGAAGAGGGTTATGGATGGGGATGGAAAATAAAACAGAAAACATTAATACTAGCGACCAAGGTAACAATCTTCGGGGCACCTGTACGCATCAACATGGCTGCCTGTCATCTGTGGTGTTTGCAGTGAAAGTCAAAGGTTCAGCAGAACTGAGGGTTAGATAGCAGCAGGGTCCATAAGCACTGCACCTCAACAGTGCAGCAAAAATATGACAAAGTGCTGAATGACTGACTGGCACTGTGGCTGCAGGGGAATTAATGGACTAAAACGGATCATTTTGCAGGGGAAATGAAAGACGTTCAGCTTTTGTGTGTGACGGGGCCAGCTGGATTGCGACTAAATATAGGTGGTATGCTTTCTGTGTAAAACAGCGGATTTAATTGCTCGACCTGAGTCACAAGGAAGGAAGAGGAAAAAGTCAATTAAAATCACTTGTTCTGACGGGTAATGTAGCTCGAAGCTGCGACTGTCGGGATTTCTACGTTTTTTAGTTTAATATTGTATTATCGCACTAATGGCCATCTTATTAAGAGCCTAAATGGGTGGAGGGGGTGTTGAATTGCTAGTGGACAGTCAGAGGGTCAGCGGGTGCCATGTGCTCTCTGACGAAGAGCATTCGGTTCAGCGCCGGGAAATGCGTACGGATCTAAGCGAGAGGTAAAACTGAAGACTTAAGGAAATATACCACAAGATGAAGTGCAACATGAGAATGGAATAAAATGTGAGGGGTGGATCTAATTTCTTCCAAAGTGAGTTCAAATATCTCATGCCCCCCCCCCCTGCCCCCATCTAATCACACTGTATGACGAATAATGAATTCAAATAAAAGCAGAATCATTGTGTTTCTCCAATCGCCGTTTAGATAAGCTGAACACGTCCTGCTGTTATTGTTGGGCTGTTGCTCTCCCAGAAGGGAAGGTCTGTCTGCTTTTATGAAACACAGCACTACTTTCTCACACTTGTATATGGGGAAGCTTAGATGGACACTGATTTTAAGATAATTATGTGGAAAGTAATATGTGTATGAATTTGTTTGGCAAATTTTGAGGTGGACTGTCATAAATGGCATGTTATCAGCTGTTATAAAATGATTACAAGCATTTCTAAACATTATTAAATATTAAGGTGTCAAGAACATACAATAGAATGTCCTCTGTATATATTTCAGGGGCAGGGGTCGGCCTGCAATGAGGGGCTCTTGCCTTACATTCTCCTGTAGGGAAGAACAATAAACTCACAGGACTTTAATGAAGAGGCCCCTTTGCCTGATTACCAGCTGCTGTGCCGCTTCAGAACCCTCCAGCCAGTCTCCTTTATTTACCTTTCCCTGTGAGAGTCCTTTGAATGGTCCAGTGAAGTCTGGATCCATTTCACCGGTTGGTTCCGCGGGCCGCCCCAGACTTGGAGAGGCACGGCTGGTGAGCGAGCTTGTGTGCTGAGACGGAGTGGATCATGAAGAAGCACTTAGGCTCCGTCCCCGGAGGTCCTTGTCTTCTGCTCCCCGCGCTCCCCTCCTCTGCACGGGCTCTACCAGCGCTGAGCAGGGACACTCAGTCCCGGCCTGCGGGGGGGGGGGGGGGGGGCTGGGTCACAGAGCTGGGGGGGCCTGGCCTTCTCCAGAGGCGGCTCTGTTTTTCCAAAATAAAAAAGCAAACCACAATTGCAATCATTGTTAATAACTGTTATCACAGTTTTACATTTTAATGTTACTAACTGCTTTTACTGTAGCCTGTAGGCACAATTTTCTGAATCATACTGAATGGGGATTTTCTATTCCTCATAGAAACAGCCCCCATTACACTCTGCCTTCTATCTGCCTGCCTGTCTGTCCTTCATACTGCGCTGCTCATTGTGTGTCTTTCTGACTGTGTTTGTCTCATACTGTGTGTCTTTGTCTCTCTGTCTGTCTCTTCCTGCATCTCCATGTTTGTTTCTCTCTCTCTCTTTCTCTCTTTCGCTCTTCCTTCATTTGCATCTATGTCTCTCTCTGTGTCTCTCACTCCATCTTCATGCGTATCTGTCTCTCTCTCTCTTCCTGCATCTCTGTGGCTCTGTCAGAATTCAGGTGCTACACCCTTCGAAGGCTGCATTCGAACACCAGATGCGTCACAGCACTGCGTCAAGGCTGTCCCATTTCAAAGGCTCTTTAAATTGCGGTCCAGAAATGCGTCCTTCTTTTGCTGGGTTGCGAAGGATCCACCCAATGGATTCGCCGCAGCCTAACATATACCAAGATTCATTGCGCAAAGGTAAAGTGAGTGTGTCCCAGCTATCGATTGGAGCGGCGCTTCGTGACATAGGGGTAAGGGCAGAGGTGGCAATTTCAGGTCCAGAAAGTAAAAATCCAGAGCATGATTTACTTTCAACCAACCAGTTGAGCATAAAGAGTCGCAGCCACAGAGTACTCCGCTGGTTGGTTGAAACAAAATCTTGGTCTGGATTTGTACTTTCTGGACCTGAAATTTCTACCTCTAGGTAAGGGTGGGAACAGGTGGTGACGCAAGTAGGAAACCATCTGTAAGCCAGATCATCCCGTTTCACGTTCCATGTTCAACCTTTGAAGAACACAACCTACAAAGGCTGCATCTTCGTAGACCACATCCTTCGAAGGATGCAGCTGTCACGCCCACCTCACACAATCAGCTGAAACCAACTAAAGCTAATTAACCTACCATACTTAAGTCCTGCACTGGCATCAGCTCAGTCCGAGGTATTGTTGCTATGCACGTGCTGAGCGGTCTATGTTTTTATCCATAGTTGCGATCCGTACTTCTTGCCCTACCTGCGCCTCCTGCCTTCCCTCCTGCCCTTCTGCCCCTCCCGTGAAGCCCCTCGTGGATCTCCCTGTGTTCGTCTCTGGACAGACTTTCTGTCTTTTGGACCTTCGGCTTCCCTCCTCTCGACTACGATTCCGGATCACGTTTGGGCTACTGGAGATTGTATTGGATGGCTTCTGTTTACGACTTGGACACGGTTAACAGCTTCCCCTTGCTAGACCCTAAATAGACTTGCTTGGACTTGCCTGTGCTTGCTTTGTTTGGCAGGACGGCAGCCCATAAATTCAGACACAGCCCATGTGTGTCTCTGTTTCTCTCTGTCTCTTACTGCGTCTCCATGTGGGTCTCTCTCTCCCTAGATCTCCATGTGGGTCTCTCTCTCCCTACATCTCCATGTGGGTCTCTCTCTCCCTAGATCTCCATGTGGGTCTCTCTCTCCCTACATCTCCATGTGGGTCTCTCTCTCTCTCTTACTCTGTCTCCATGTGGGTCTCTCTCTCCCTACATCTCCATGTGGGTCTCTCTCTCTCTCTTACTCTGTCTCCATGTGGGTCTCTCTCTCACTACATCTCCTTGTGTGTCTCTGCTCTCTCTGTCTCTCACTACATCTCCTTGTGTGTCTCTGATCTCTCTCTCTCACTACATCTCCTTGTGTGTCTGTTTCTCTCTCTCTCACTACATCTCCTTGTGTGTCTCTGCTCTCTCTGTCTCTCACTACATATCCTTGTGTGTCTCTGCTCTCTCTCTCTCACTACATCTCCTTGTGTGTCTCTGCTCTCTCTGTCTCTTACTCTGTCTCCATGTGGGTCTCTCTCTCACTACATCTCCATGTGTGTCTCTGTTTCTCTCTCTCTCTCACTACATCTCCTTGTGTGTCTCTGCTCTCTCTCTCTCTTACTGCAGCTAGGTGGACACTGTCCCTGCTAAATTCATGATACCACTTCTCAGATGCAGGCCATGTTTCTAGCCTGTTTCTAGCCTGTTTCTAGCCATGTTTCTATGTTTAAAACATCGCCACACACGCAAGGTATTCTGATTGTGGATTCACCGTTTTTATGCTACCTGAGAACTGGTTTGGATGCTGATTTCTTTGGGCCTATGGGTCCGCTGCAGCCCCTCCCGCCACCCCGCACTGCCTCCTTGTGTGTGGGACCTGGAGCGATTTGTTCCAGTGCATGTCAGCAGCTCCCGTCTCCAGCGCCAGACAATGGCCGCTCATCCATCAGAAGCCCTCCGCAAGCCGCGGTTCAGATGTTAATAACCCTGCCTACTCCATAAAATTGAAATGGCTCTGCTGGGAGCTGAATCCCACAGAAGCTGGGCCCCCCTCCCCCCACCTGACTGCTTCTGGAGATGTGTCACATGCACTATCCGGGGTTAACTTTTTTGAAAAGAAAATTCAATTACCGCCTTTTGCATTTTGATTTGAGGAGTTCTGGGAACTTTGTTCGTAAGTGCATATGCAATTCATGGTTACGCTGAGCCCAGTGTCTGTCCTCAAGAGCACAGGACACAAGGCAGGGGACACCCTGGATGGGATGCCAGTCCATCACAGGGCACAGGGCAGGGGACACCCTGGACGGGATGCCAGTCCATCACAGGGCAGCAGGCATAATCATACACTAGTCACTGAGTCACTTAAATCACTTGTCTTTTGACTGCTGAAGGAGACCAGAGCATCCAGAGAAAATTAAATCAAATAAAAATGTATTTATGAAATGCACAGGAGTGCCGCATATAGCAGGAGATGCAGCCATTGAAATGAGTTTGCCTGAGAGCTCTCTACAGTAAAGTAATAATGAGCAATAAGTAAAAAGATAAGTGAATAAGTAAAATAGTAGAATAGAAATACATAAATGTGCAAAGAAAGGTGCAAGATGCATGATTGTTTTTACACTAATAGCCAGCTGTTGAGGAGCCATCCTGCTTGAGGGTAGAAGCTGTTATGGCGTCTGATTTTCCCTGAGCCGACGCTCCGATACCGTTTCCGACATGTAGGTGGGCGTGCCCGCAGGTGTGAGGCCACAATCCCATCTACTGAGCTGGCTGCTTTCAAACAGGAACGAGGAATAAAACGTGTCTGTATAGAAGAGCCTCGGCACAGTTACATCCTTCACACTGAACACAGGCTTTGGCGCGTCACTAGCCAATTATCCATCAACATTTGGTGACCAGATTGGAGAAAAACAGGGACTGCTTATCTCTTTAAAAATTAGCACCATTAGTGAAGCACTTTTCAAAGAACAGGTTTCGCACGCTCTCTGTTTATCGCAAACAGCTCTCAACCCAAAACGGGAATTCTTTTTCCTTACCCAAGAAATAAGAAAGAAACAGAATACATAAATCCTTTCTGACAAATAGTTTTTTTAAGCCTTAGAATATGCTGACACATACTAACGCTCAAAAAATTACCTTGTGAGAGACAGAATACACTATTAACAGCTGTTCATTTGATTTGGCTACATTCCTATTATATATAAGCCGTGCTGTCTGTCTTTTACGGCCACTCAGTGAGTATGAAACCAGTCTGTGCTGGATCCTTTCCGCTATTTCTGCTGCTCCTTCTGTTTCCTTTTATTTAATTAGCACAACACGGTACGGGACGTAACTTGACGCTGTCCTTTGATTTTATTTCATGTTGATTTCTTGAATACCAGCTGCTTATAAGGAAATGTTTATTCACATAGGCCACTGATGAACAGACGTTCTATGCATTTTGGTCTCTGGATACAGGAGATGGGTTTCCCTGCCTGAGTAGGAGGCAAAAAGCAACAATTTTTGATCAGTCTCAGCAAAGGTTGCCATTCAAAAGCATGGTCCATCCATCCATCCATCAGACCATCCATCCATCCATCCATCAGACCATCCATCCATCCGTCCGTCCATCCATCCATCCATCAGACCATCCGTCCATCCGTCCGTCCATCCATCCATCCATCAGACCATCCATCCATTCATCCGTCCATCCATCCATCAGACCATCTGTCCGTCCATCCGTCCATCAGACCATCCATCTATCCATCCGTCCATCAGACCATCCGTCCATCCATCCATCCATCCATCCATCAGACCATCCGTCCATCCATCCATCCATCAGACCATCCGTCCATCCATCCATCCATCCAGTAGAAGGTCACAAGGGAAAGCATATTTATTAATATAAATTAAAACACTCACACTTTTCATACAGTAACTCCTCCCAAGGCTACAGCGATGAGTTTACTTTTCACTGAACACCATCAGATATTCATGATGATATTTATGCATGCAGTGATCCATTGGGCATCTAAATGAGCTACCAGCAGGAAGCCAAACACAGTCCACTGAGAAGGAGATGTTCCGCTCCGGCACACCAGAGCCGTCTCCGCGGCCTGACGCGTGGCGATATGCCGAGGTTGCCGTGACGATTGTCGGTCTGTCCCATCTCCTTAAATGAACTGTCAGCCCCAGTCCTGCATCTTGCCTCAGCTCACATTGATAAAATGTAAATTATTCAATTCTTCTTGATGTTAATTTGAGTTGGAAGAAAGTTTCTGTATTTTCGTGCCCCAGTGCCCGTTCTCTCTCCTCCAACAAGCAGGTACTCTTTAGGCAAGTGTGTAACATGATTTCTAAAGGAAATACATACTGTCATGTCCACATCAAGCGAGGCAGTTCATTTTGGCCCAGTAGGATTGAACTCCGCCCCCCTCTCAAAATTTTGCACATCTGCAGCTCATCAACTTGGTTAATTGGCATGGCTTAAAAGGTCCTGGTTTATCCGGTAACTCCTTGTCAGGTACTGAATATGGCTTTTATAGTCTGGATTTAGTCATTTGCTCTGTACTTCCCATATTGACTCTGTGACTTACTCAATGTATTTCATTAAAAAAATTAACTATTGTCTTTCATTTTCTTTACAAAATTCTATTAGATATTGAAATTACCGTTTCACAGTTCAGCTGGGACACAGACATTATACTTTTTTTTTTAAGGAAGGATTAGTGAATAGCAAATTCAGCTGTCAAACTCTGGCAATGTGCTATTAAAAAAATCTCAGAAACTACCATAAATTAATCAATTTAAATCTTACAATTTAACTGATGATTGTTATTATTATTTTTCAGATACTTATTTGTTTTTAATAGGAGCTGGCTTATAATTCAGAAATATTCAGTGCTTTCTAGAAATTTACAACATGAGAGGCAACTTTCAGCTCCATATCATTTGGAAGAGCCTGGTCGTTCACTGAGGCATCTGCTTTGACCCAGAAACCACACAAGTACAGATTATAGTCTGAGAAAGTATGTCAGAGATAAACAATGCACTGCTAATGTCTTTCCTGAGTATCAGTAGGAGACAGGTTGTGTTATCCTGTCCTTCACGTCCTTTATACACAGGAGTCACCAGTACAAAAATACCCACTGACTGCATGTTTGTGGGGCATGTCCTCAGGTTTTATAATAAACAACGGCCCAAAGCAGACCTCTGCCGAACTCTGTACCTCAGCATTTACAGAAGTGACAGTCAATTGGACCTTAAACTATAAACCTGAGGACTGAACCAAGGAACCAGTCTGCCAAAAACAGCAGGATTTTGTAGACTGTGGTGATCGATAGCACCGAAAAGAGCACTTCAACCTGGAAGCACAAGGACAGAGACGTTACCACCGAGGACAGAAGCCAAAAGTCATTTGTTACTCTGACAAGTGCTTTTATGAAACAATGCTCAACATGACGGCATGTGCGCGTAAGTGAGCTAATCAATAATCACAGCTGTAAATCTAAACAATTTATCCCAAGTGCTTCAAAGTCCCTTCCTTTGAAAAGTATGGATGGGCCGGATTGTGTGTTCATTTGACTTACAGGCTTTGTTTACGTACAGTACTGTCCAGCATTGACAGCCAAATGAAGGAATGACAGTCTGAGAGCAATGCCCAGATCCCGGCAGGGATATACAGTACCAGGTGTGTAATGCAAGCTGACGAGGATCTCATGCCGCAGTATCTGAAGTCAACTGAGACACTCTCATATGTTTAATCATCGCATTACACTAAATGCTGATGCAGAGAAATGATTCTATTACTTCACCCCTAACAAGGAATCCCCACAGCTGCTCCTTATCTTAATGGAAGCCATTGATTTTACCTACAGCCATGCTTGATAGCGGTCTTTTAACAGTGCGGACCTTGGGTTGTTTTTATGAAGAATGCAAAAGCATATTTAAAAGGATAAAAGTTTCAAACAGGCAACTCCATTGTCTCCTGTGTCATCCAGGGACCTATAATGTCTGAAGGCTTAGTTGTCTTCCCCTTGCCAGTTTGGGACCTATAAATGACTATACGTATTAGTCATCTTCTCCATGCCTGCAAAGGACCTATAATGATGTAAAGGTTTCATTCGTCTTCTCCATGCCTGTCAGGGACCGAGAAATGTTCACATGTTTGAACTGTATTTTCTGTGTCTGTGAGAGACTTATAAAGTCCTAAGTGTTTTAGTCGTCTTCTCCATGCCTGCGAGACCTATAAAGATCTAAATGTTTTAGTCGTCTTCTCCGTGTCTGGCAGAGACCAGTAAAGCTGTACATGTCTCAGTCGTCTCTTTCTTGCCTGTTGGGGGGCAATAAAGTTGAAATAGTATTTTTTTCCCCCATCAGTTGCACTACAGTAAATTAAAGGTTTGTATCCACAAGTTTAAAAAAGGAAGGAAAAAAAGAGCACACTTTGAAATGTATAATTACACGCCATGCATTGTCCCCCTGTGTGGGGGTGCGTAATGTAATAAGCGATTAGCAGGGTGACACTTTAGCATTGCAGGTCTCACGCCTGCTTATTATCACAGCTGTCAGACTCACCGCCAGCACCTACGGACATCAGAATTATTTCTACTCAATTAAATGATCCTCTTAATAAAACCGCGGGGCGTGGTGAGAACTTAATACCTTGTTTTGTTTGCAGGATTTTCTTTTTTTTAATTTGAGTTACTTTCATTGGAACAACAAGGCTAGAGGGTAATAGATTATCACTTCCCCATCCCTGGGCAGTTAGCGCCCTTTTTGTTTGTAAAGAGCGCGGAATGATGGATCCTCTAAAAACAAAAACAAAATTATATAACAAATGTGTTTAGGTGCTGGGATTTGAAAAATAGTTAATTGAAATAATTATAGTCTAAATGACTTTATCTGTTGGGAGTTTTTTGACGGGGGTAATTTGGTTTCTGAAAGTGCTTGGACTAAAGCTGCGGAAGAATTCATTCAGAGTCGTTTTATTTTCAGGGCGACATCAACTCCATCTCAGTGGCAACGGATATATGAACGTTTGGCGTTTCCACAGTGAGGCAGGTGTCTGCAGCAGTGTAGGTTTCATTGGACTGGACTGCACTTACCTTGGCAGATGGAGGGCGACAGTGATAGAAGCCAGTTGAGGCAGTGAAAACGTTCACCCAGGCTGTGTGGTGCCCCATCGGTCAGTAAACAGGGTCACTGTCATGTTTGACTACAGAACAGGAAGTATGAGGCAAATGTTTTCCTGATTTTGCTAGTCTTTCTCTTCATCACGTTACATTTAATTTATTTAGCAGATGTGTTTTATCCCAAACAACACACAGTTGAGAGAGCAGGGTTAGGAGGGGGGGTTGGGCCTTTCTTAAGGGCCCAGTGGGGAAATCATGCTGCTGACCCTGTATTAAATGGTGTCTTCTGTATACAATAACCCCTTCACAAATCGTGCATTTGACATATTTTTTGAGCTTGCTGAAAGATCGTAGAAACTTGCAGATGATGCTTCAGCCTAAGACAATACTGGAAATTATTAAGATCATATATAAAATCATATAAAATATAAATTTTTAGCAGCTTATAAAAACTTCAAATCTAAAACAGATCAAAATAAATCCAACAAAATGGAATACATATGAATATTTTCTTTATTCTCACTACCAGCTACGTTCATTTTTGAAACTGGTGGAAACGCAGGCAGGTTCTCAAAAGGTGCCGAGCGAGAACCGGCCCAGCACCGGCTCCATATTGGTGGAAACCAGGCATAAGTAACGGTTTTTAAATACACCTGTAAAGCGGAGTGATACATCTGATGTGATGTGAAATGTCAGAGTACGGTTATACTCTAATAATCACACTCATAGAGCGCCTCTTGTCCAATTCAATTGCTTGGTTGGAACTAACTGTTGTATAATATAATATAACATATCCATCCATCCATCCATCCATCCATCCATTATCTATACCGCTTTATCCATCTGGGTCGCAGGGAAGCTGGAGCCAATCCCAGCATCATCGGGCGAGAGGCGGGGTACACCCTGGGCAGGCCGCCAGTCCACCATAGGGCCTAATATAATATAATATAATATAATATAATATAATATAATAATATTGTATAAATATCATATTTGTTAATGTAAGTGCATACTATATCATCAATATTAAAAGCCTAATTTCGACTATGCCTCGCATCTTTGTCTCAGTAACCAGTCTCACTCTTCTGTTAGCTGTCTTGTCTGTCTGTGATGGCAGAATCTAATTTTTTTCTCAGTAACTTTTAAACTTTGCAGCAGTGCTGGGGAGGCTACTTTTAAACGGTAGCACTTCATGCTGCAAGCTACATATGATTAAAAGTAGCTAAGCTACAGTCAAGCTACTGTTTTATAATACACTACAAGCTACAGAGAAAAAGTAGTTAACTACATGGAAGCTATTTCATCTGGTAATACTGAGTATTTTTGCGGTAGGATACTGTTAAAGCAAAGTATTTTTAAAAATGTGAAACATGATGTTAAAAGTAATTTGAAAATCTATGTATTTTTTCCAGCGTAATGTCAAATCATAATATGATTTCCAAAAGGTTTGTTTGGTGTAAACCAAAAGTACGTTGCAATTATTGTGTGAAAATTATAAAAACAAAAAAGAGGTAGTTTTTCATAATCTGCCCAAGAACCAAAGTACTCCTATGCATTTCAATGAGAGCGTCTAAAATATTGTTTGCTGGGATGTATTTTTCAACCCTTTAACATCCATCCTCAGAGGATTCAAGCAAAAAACACCCGGTAGCTGAAATCACCTGTCTTTGTAAAGAGAAAAAAATAATACAGTTTGTTATTGAAGTATTAATCAGGAGGACATTATAAAACAAAAATCGACTTACGACCATGTTCTGCCCCAACTGAGTGGTCGCAAGACGATTTGGTCGTAAGTTGGCCCTTTCCTTACGTATTGTATACTGTATTTAAAAAATGTATAATCTTTAAGCCATATTGTTTGGCATTTTTTAACCTTTTTATCACCAGTTTCTTAGTTCATTATTGTTACAGAAACAGATACGAATGCATACTGTACTATGAGCGCTGTGAACAGCAGCCTGAGCACGAGAGGAATGAATGACCGTCTCGGATGCTCGGATCCAAAGTGACTTACAGTAGGAGGAAGGTTTACAACTGCTGCATGCTCCTGGGGAATTGTACCCACAACCTTTGCATTGTTAGTGGATGCTGGCGCTGCCGGCAGTTGGGCGGATACTGTCATACAGTCACGCGGGGAAGCACTCGCGCTAGCAGACACGGCGTGGTCGTGGCCACATATTTGCGGTCTCGGAAACACTTGTAAGGTTGGTCAGTCGTAAGTTGCATAGGTCATAAGTCAATGACAACCTGTAGTATTTTTTAAAGATAATTTTGACCTCTTAAAAGCAGATTCGCTACTAATAAGTTGCTGGAAAAAGTAGTTCAGTTCGTAGCCTTGCTAATTGTAGTTACTGTAGCTACTACCCAAGATGTCCAAAATGTAGTGCTCCCATAGCGTTCATTAACTTTGTAATGCAGGGGCATAATTTAGATGGTTAGTATTATAATATAATTTGTATTATGTTAAGAAGCCTTACATAGAAAATGACAAAGCAATTTGACATGCAAAGTGTAAAGTATAGACTTTTTATGTTGTCGCTCAAGCCAGCACACTGTTATGGGTTTAGGTTACGGGTGACCAAGTATTTTGCACGAATTTTCACATTCACAGGAATTTTCCTCCCCGGCCCTCACAAATGTGAAGGGGTTACTGCATTTATAAGTCATCTGATGGGGGCAGAGTCTATCCCCCAGACCCCTCCTGATGACAATGCAGAGGTGTCACACTTTCCCCAAAAGCAGTGCCCTCTCTGTTGCCCTCACCTCATCAAGCCAGGTTAGCTGCCGTCTGATTGGCTCCCGGGAGAGCAGACAGCTCAGAGAGGAATCTCCCTGCAGAGACTCACACGGGCTTCATACTGGCTGAGATTTTAAAGGCATGGATCTACAGAGATTTAGACCCACTTTTAAAAGACTTTACTTCTGCTCCGCAGAAGACCAGGACCTAGGCTAAAGGAGAAACGTGCCTTGGCTCAGTAATTTTATTATGGTTTGGGGGGGTTCAGTGAGCAGGAACTGAACCAACAGTAAGGGGAGAACGTCCTCTGACAAATAATAGAGACTAAGCCATTTGTATGTGTGTGGGGTGCAAAAAATTAACAGTAGAAGGAATCAAGACTAATGTCAGGGTCAGGGTGGAACAAGCCGGACAGAAACGGGGGCAACAAGGACCTCAGTCTGAGTCGCCCTCGTGAAACGACCACGTAACCCCCCCCAAACCCCACAATCGGACAATAACAGCTGTGTGTGTATCATATAACGAGATGAAAGGCTGGATAATGCGTACGTCACCAGTACATGCTAGCTGTAAGTAAAGGGCGTCGCACCACAGACCAATTAAAATGAGTACTCACTCCTGTCAAATATACAGCTACATTAATAGGTAGAGGTGCTAATTATAATCGAATTTGTTTCATCAAACCGAGCGTATTGGCAGACCACTGCATAGCGTGTCCACGACTTCCACTGGGCAATTTATGGGCCCAATTAGCATGGAGGACAGTTTTTATTGTGCGATGCATGAAGACAAATTGGACTGAGTAAGGTGGGCACTGCACATTATTTATTAAAATAATACAGCCTTTTAACTGAAGTACAAACAACCAGGCTGAATCAGTGGATTTTATTATGCATGTTGGCCACATAGGGACTCAATGGATACCTTAGTTGTTTCAAACCTTGGCTCTAGTGCCACAGGTTATGCCAAAACACCACCTACTTTTGCAATTGCCTGATGGTTGTATCCAAAGTGACTTACAGTAGGAGGAAGACTTACAATTGTTGCATGCTCTTGGGGAATTGAGCCCACAACCTTTGCATTGTTAGTGCAACGCACTACTTGCTGAGAGACAGGAGCTTGGTGTGGATGTAGTTTCCATGGTAACATGGGTTTGCTCCACAACGTTTAGTTATGTTAATTAGCATCTGTAAAGTTCCCATAGTGAGTGAGTGAGTGCCTGTATGTGCCCTGTGATGGACTGCCCCCCACCCCCCCCCATACATGCATGGTTACATTCAATGTGTGTTGATAAAGGTAAAAGGTTGCTTGCCTGACATGAGCAGCTTCAGGAAAACAGAGCTGTTAAATATATATTCTTCTACTAGCTAACATGATGCCTGTCTATGTTCCCTGAATGTACTCAATGTTGCAGTTCCGGTCATTCAATAGTCTTATTAGGTTCCTGGTTTGTTAGATGTTGCTGCTCCGATTCTGCTTACACTTTTACCCGAGTATCCATTGGAAGCTCAGTGGATACTCAATGGCACGTGTGATAGCAAGGTCCTGTTTGCATCACTTGTATGTCACTTTGGACAAAAGGATTTGCCAAATAAAAGTTAATGAAATTGTACACGTTAAGTATCTAGTAGTCTACGTAGATTTTTGTTAAGTTTGTAATTTGACATCAAAGTATAGACATTGCAAAATGCAGTTTGGATCACTTTCAGAAACATTATAAAAGTACATAGTAAGCAATGCTGGCAGTTTGTTTTGATCCCAGATATCTGATCACCAAAGTCTTGGCTACATGAAGATGACTAAATGGTGTAGATGCAACATTCATTTGGATAAATAAATAAGAAAAACCTAACTCATGTAACTATTTCTGGCTCCTTTCATTGAATATGTAGCAACTTTCATGTGTATGAATGAGCCATTGTCACCTGGCCACGTCCCCAACCCCCTTTTATGGCGCTGAAGGGGATGTATCTGGATCGCGTTTCACCGTTGCGCTGTTCATCAAATTACCATGCGAATGCGATTTGAATACGCGCTAATGCGGCTATTTAGAATGTGAATAGCGATCTTCGGGTGAGAGCGGTACTACACGCCCCCGATGCAGGTAAAACAAAGTAAGATGGCATGGTTTACTTTTTTGCCGATTTAACCTAATTTTAAAAACTTTAATACTTCCGATAATGGACGTTTTTTAAAAGAAGACAGATTACGGATTAAGCCAGCGTTTTTTTTTATGATTCTACATTAAGATTTCAGTGAGATATAAACTGAAATAGACGCGAAAAGTACGTTGCGTCGCCGATGATGCACTCGACCCCAGAGGGTTAAAGGCCTTGCTCAGGGGCCAACGGTGAAACCACAGTGGCAGCCATAGGTATCGCATCAGCATCGCATCTTTCAACCTAAGCCACAGAGCCCTAAGCCACAGAGTCACACTCCGGCCCGATAGGCAAAACGCTGCTCCAACACAGAGACACACACAGAGCCACGGGGTGTGTATCTGCACGTCTGTCCTTTGAATCATACTGCAGCCGGCGTATTAACAAAAGGAAGTGAAATCTGGGAGGGGAGAGACCCCGCCCCCTACCACCCCTGCGTTCATTAGTAATGCACTCATGCGAAGAGACTCTAACGACCAGTCTGTGCTTCCCGTGGTCTGATTTTTGCGGCCAATTCATTAGCATTATGATTTATGCCCGGTAGGGTAAATTACGTTAATTTATACCTGTGGGGAACAGAAACCAAGCTGTCTCCCACAAGCGTCAATTTGGTTAATATAGTGCTTAAAGGACGAAGGCGGTGTACTTAGTCTGATGGGCCAGGTCCCGTGGCGTGGTGGTAATCTTTGAAATAATCAACCGGCATGTCCTCTCTGGCCCTCTCTGTCTGTCTCTGTCTTGGATTCTCTTTTTGTCCACACCACTGCAGTGACAACTAAGGGAATATACAGAACAAAAGAACAAACAAAGCCATAGCTATGTACAGAAAATAGATAAATAGTCCAAAATTAGCTATATGCACAAAATTGGCATATACTCAAATGTAAGTCTATATAAAGTATCAACATATACATGTTATATGGCCTTTCCCAGGTTACGTCCGTCAGCCTGTATGCAGCAAATTAAGATTCAGCCTGAAGTGAAGCTATAGACCAAAAACTGCTTGAGTAATTACAACTAAAAGGAGGCAACTTCACAGCAGCTACAGAAAAGCTGCCATTAACGTTCTTAAAACGTTACCCTTAAGTTGTTCTGCAGCATTAAAACAGCCGAGAGTATTTGCAGTAAATGTTGGTGGTAAATCAACTTCTGCTGGTAAGATTCTGGCCACTATGGTAAAGCGAGCGATTTTAATTATGTCACCTAATTTGGGACAAATGGAGGTGTGACCCACTAACGGAGTTTCTGTGTCCGACTACCCGGTGCCCCCTGTCCCGGCTCGGGCGGGGAAGGAGAATTTGTACATTAAAGGTCTTTGACCACAATTCCTGTCTCTGTTTTGGGGCTGGAGGCTGTTTAAAGAGAGTTGGATGAGCTGCACAATATTTTCTGTTAGGACCTGGGAAGAAAATCCCTTATCTAAGTTATCACATAAAGTCAAGAAAAATAGGATTCGTGACAGGGCAGACTTCCGTTCTCTTCCTGTGCCGGGTAAATTTCTCCAGTTCTGAAAACGGGCACGTAGGCTTGACCGACCTTCGATTTCTGACTCCATTGTTTCATTGATCAATGTTTCGCCCCATTCGCTCTCGATTGAGGCCGTTAATAGAGGAGTATCGCCGTACTCGGGAAACGGCACCCTTCAAAACGGGAGGAAGATAGCCGACTTCGTTAAGAAGAGCAGTCTGAGGGCTACACGCCTACACTTTAGCACCCGTAATACTCACCTGGTCTCCTACCGTGAGAACGACAGAGAAAACACCTCAATGAAATGTGACCAGTTCTCATCGGCCTCATCGTCCTCCGCAGGTGTAACAGATGGTAGTGGTGAGATGAGGGGCGTGGCATGGGGGGGGATAGGTTCTTGGGTAGGTGTGAGCTTTCTGAGCAACAGTGTCACAATCAGAATCCTTTTACTCACCAAGTATGAAGGGTATGAGGAGTTTGTTCTGGTGCCCGGTGGCGGCATGAGGTATACAATCACACATACATTCAAGACAGAAATACAAAAGACTAAACAAATAAAAAATAAAAAAGATGGAGAAGTAAAGATGTGTGAAAAATGACTAAACATATAAATACATATAAATAAAACATTTAAAAAAAAAGACATAAATTAATATAACCTAATGTAGAGTGCAAATAACTTTGGGGTATGAGCAAAAATGCTGATGAAGTCAATAAGAGAATAAAATTCTTACGATGCATGGAAAAAACAGGGGAAAAAAGGAGAAGACTGTTCTTTTGTGCCTGAAGGTCAGCTGCCAGTCACTCCTCCAAGATCTCGATGTGTTGCGGCGAATTTCACGGAGGTGTAACGTTCTATCAGGAAGGGTGGGAGGGGTTGACCTTAACAAGCAACCGTGTAAGAAGTGAAGGTCCGGGCTGAGAAATGGACTTAATTCAAGGGCAATGAGGTACGAGTAGCCCGGCTGACATGTGGAAGCTGACACACAAGAGAAACATCGAGTCCTTGTTTCTCTGTCTCCAAAGGACGTGGATGAACGCCGACCTTATTAACAGTATCTAGGTCCCACATAAATAAGTCAGTCATTTTCATTAAACATGGAAACAGAAATAGTCCTGCAAATATATGCTCATGTGTTTTGCATATTATTGGGAATAAGTATTAAGACCACATTTATAACAAGAGAAAAAAACAATCCCAATGTGTTACTGAATTTCTGAGGTGAATTAAGTAGGAGGGAAACTCCAGCATTTTTCTTCTGACAAAGACAAAAATGTGCCTAAAAATGAAAAGGGTAGAAATTGTAGAGCAAGGGTGGATGCGGTGGGAGATGTTTAGAAGTTCTCGTTGGCCCCTGGCAGTGAGACTTGGTGGATCGGTCCACCTGGGAACCTGACAGCAGCCTGTTTTATGGGTCACTAATTCCCTTCCAGTACAACACCCCAGTTAATAGAAGTCTTCATCCCTGACCAACCTCATCATCGGCATACTGTCAAGGAAATTACTGGGCTAAAAATGGACACGCGGTGCTGGTTGTAGGTTTTGTGTGTGTGTGTGTGTGTGTGTGTATGTGTGTGTAGCTATGACGTTTGGTTACTCAAAATCATTATGAGGAAATGATGGAAGAAAGACCAGAGACAAGGACAGGAAATTCACCGGGGCACTCTGTAATGTCACACAATGACATCACCTCATCTTTTGCAGCCCAGAGCAAACCCTAGGCATTGCCATTAGCACAGCAAACCAAGCCTCTCTACTGTATATCTCCCTCTGTGTTACCCAGGTTCAGAAAATCACACCATACATTTACGCCAATTTCCTTCCCAAGACCTGTTTGCATATTACGTAAATGTGAGGTGTTTCTGTATTACTGGGAATCATGATGGAATAAAAGTCCCATATTTATTCTTGATAACTCCAAGGGGTAAGGGGAAGGCAGGTTGGTGAGGTCGGGATGGTGAAGAGAGCAGAATGAGTGTCATGACCCATGTTGTTAAAAGCTCAGATTCAGGGAAGCCTGCGATCCAGGAGGGGATTCCATTACGGAGCTGGGGAGCTGAAATAATCCCCCTTCAGGATACTACAGGTCGCGGCAGGCTGATGAGCCCAGACACTCTGGGAACGGAGAGGTCTGACCACAGGCTGCTGCGTTAGTACCTGTGTGCCCCGCCTCCATTCCTGTGCTAAGCAGGACCCGGGTCGCACGGCCCAAGGCATGGAGAAAAGCAAACATCTCCATTGTTCTGTGCCTCCACGCGTCATTAATTCCGAGCCTCACGCGCAGGTGCCGCGCAAACATCTCCCTCTGTGTGATTAATGGACTCCGAACAACCCAGTGTTCTTCTAATAAATCCTCTTAATAAATTAATGTGTATATGATCGAAGTCATTAACCAGCTCCGCCTTCTGCTTTTTGACACAGGGAGCGTTTCTAGCCCATACATGCCAACCTTGTACCTCTAGCTGAACATCCCTCCTACATATGTTATATCTATATATTTAACCTCCCTGGTACAGTATGTATGCTTAAATTAAAACTACAATGCATATCACTCTCTCCAGGAAGCTCTTCCTTGGCCACTCCAACCCCTCTCAGAGTCAAGGAGACACCGCGTCGACGTTCACTATCCTTAAGAAGCCTCGTTATCTCCACTATAACAATCCTGGCATCTCAGAATGCAATCGCAACAAGATCTCAGCGGCTTCTCGTCCTGATCGCCATTGATCCTGTAGATCTTAGTCTTAAATCCCAGTCATCATTCCTCTCTATCACTGATCCTTCATTGTTTAATCTCCTCTTCATCCATTTTCGTTTTTCTAATAACAAGCAGGATAAGTTGTTGAGATGAGAAAGACGCTGAACTGCGTTAAGAAGGAGATAACCCAGAAATCAAAAGTTTTAGGCTGTACTATATTTTCTGAGTTGGCACCCTCTCCTTCCTATAGCTCCCTGCTTTCCTCCTCTCTTATTTCTTGTTACGCCTCAGGAAAAATAATTCCTATTGGCCAGCCAGCAACCAATCAGAATGAGGAGAAATGATGATCGTTGTTTTCTTTTCTGACGGTGCTCTCTACCTGTGGCAGTTGCGCGTTTTCTGCAGCACTGCTGTGCTTGTGGGGATAAATATATGTATTTACTTAATTTCTCAGGAATTTATTGTAAGAATTGAGGATGCTTTGATTGTGGATTAAACGTGGAGAAACTAGGCAATGTACTTTTAATTGGAAAATCTGTAGGCCTGGCTTCTGCTCCTCCGAGGACGCTGTGTTTGGAACGCAGTCAGCAGCTGGAGATATATGTTCTGCTGGATTATGGTCCATCGGGCATGATGGCTGTTAATTTACTGGCACTGGGACTACTGGGAATTCAGAGCTAATGGGTTTCATAGAGTTTATTACCACCTTGGGTTATGGGAGTGCGATGGCACGTCTCTGAGGAGTCAGAGCCACCGGAGTCCGGAATGCAGGGGTGGGGGGTGGGGTGGGGGAGGGCTGACACTCTGCATGTGTGCTTCACCCAACCGGATCGACGTTGAATTAGGGAGCGAGGGGGTGGGGGGATTAATTGGCACGGAAAGCCCACCGTATCGAAAACAGCGCCATGGCAAACATCATCCCCTCCTCCCCAGAAGCTGGAACATCTGCTCAAAGTCTCACCAAATAAACAGTGGGACGCCCGAGTGTAACACACAATCCAAATATACATCCAGCAAACATGAATGTTTATGTGTCATGCCAGAAGGTGGACATCTTCTCATCTCCAGCAGGCTCTGTCAAGTTGAGTAGCAGGTTTTCAGGTGGGATTCCAGGATCCTCTCCTTTTGTTACACTGCAGCCTATCCTGGTGGTTAATCCCCTGGAAGGTAAATTTTTAGCCCAGCTCAAGGAGCTTAGCAAAGTGATGTATATCCCCCCCGTGATTTACCCATGCCTTAGGGTTACCCCATTCATTCCCCCCTCACACCTGACAGTCCCAGCTGACCCCAATGTTCAATGTAATGTGACGTTTCAACTTTTCCGAACCCAACGTAAGCAGCATCCCTTTAACGCCTCGCAAGGCTCCTGTCATGACTTTACACCACAGGTATCTTATAGATTGACTTTTTTTTTGCCTGACTCAGCTTTTGTCCTCTGAAGTTCTACCAAAGTTACACATATCTAGTCAGAAAGCTCTTACCCAGTCTCCTCTTTGGCTCCATTTAGGAGGACAGTTTGTTGTTAGCAGTTCTTGGGTGGTTAAAGCACATCTTGTACCTCCAACCTCATGGGACCTTAAAGGATATTGAGACTCTGACATTTTATATACCTCTGCATTACTCTCTAAAGCATTTTGACATTCCTTAGCGCCACACACCACGCAACACTGGGAACTCTCAGACAGACTCGTTTAGCCTGACCGCGCAGATGGGGTCATTCTAATTGTGTGCCTTGCCAAGGTCATTTCTGGCCCCCAAAGTGATGTATGGGACTGCAGTTTTTATTTACTGTTGGGTGTTGAACATGATAACGAGGCTGTTCTTGAGCTGCAAAGTCTCAGGTGGAATGGCCAATCACAATTCGACACTTTTATTTTGTTTTGTTTTTTTGCTATTCGGGAACCGCTGAATATTACACAATACTGGCAGTCAAACCTTGCAATTTTATTTTTTGGTTTTATAAATACTTGCTATTCATTATCTTTTCTTTAGAACGGCAATCCTCGAACTGTCAAAAATGTTTGTTTCATTATTATTTTGCTGTTAAAACTTTTTTTCCAATTCCACATATTTGTGTTGCAATTTCGTGCTGGTGAAGTAGTGGTACTGTTAAAGTTATTAACGTTGCACATAAATACGTCCTTTTGAATCTCCAGAAGTTTAAAGATTTTTTAAATTATTATTATTCATGGAGTATTGTAGGGGATAATTTTCAGCACCAAGGATATTTCACTACTCTTTTCTGTTGTAAAGAACCCATTCTGTTTTGTGCCCTGCATGCTGCTAGTTTCCAGACTTACACACAAAAAAAAATGTTAAATTATGTAATGTTAAAAAATTCCAGCTGAAAATGACTTAACTATATTGATACACAACTTTCAAATAATTAAAAAACATTATCCAGACAAAAAGCCTCTTAAATAAAGATATAAATGAAATTTGTTGGCACTTCAATATGATTTCAGCATTCATATCTCCGTAAGTGTCCAAAGATCGATATCCATCTATCCCTTGTCTAAAAACAAGGTAAAATGCTCATAAACAGAAAAAAAACTACCCCTACAGTACAGATATGGCGGCTGTGACATCATCAGTTTTCAGCCATGATATTTTACATTTCAGCACATACTGTACACTGCATATACACACAGCATTCGATACGTAGCTCTCAGCATACTTACCAAATGAGCCCATCTGTTCAGTTTTCCCTAAACGGCAAGGGTTACCAAGCAGCGACCTCGTAAAATGGGCACTACCAATCCTCCACTCTGACGGACCTCCCGGCCGTCAAATAACCTGCAGCTCTTTGAAACAGGAAGAAACGAACATGCCGGAAAAAGAGAAGTTCAAACCCCACCATATTTTAAGGCTATGCTGCACTACAGCTTCATGCTGCAAGTAACTGTGGGTGACAACTCAACAGGAGGGTGCCCTAGATATGACTTGTGAAACTAAAGATATAAAGCCAGGAATTGAATTAAGCAGAAAAAAACTACAGTTAAACACAGGTAAGGAATTTTGTATACTTTTATTTGCAGTTTTAAAAACTGTACTGGATGTACTGTGGGAAAATCTGACCACACACTGAGGTCGCTGAACTAATCGAGACAAGATTTATATTGATATATATTGATTCTTCAGGTCAGAGCTTTCAAAATAATGTGTTTGACTGGTGCAGAAGTCTCCAAAATGCTTATAATGCTTTTCAGCGCATTGTATTCTGGGTCAAGCCACAATCTTATTGCGAACACTAAGGTCTGTGTGTTAGCGATAGCTACTTGTGGAAAAGCTACATCATCTTCATTTCATTTCATTATCAGGATTTGTCATCATGGTGGGACAAAACTGTTCTGTGAAGCTGTTACAGCAGATCTCATAATTGGTCAGGCATAAAACAAGGTGTAAGAAAAGAGAAACAGAGCAGGTTGAAGACGAGAATAATGTTCACCAGTTTTATATAATGGATGCACCAACCAATTGGCTAGTGGCTGGAAATGGTAAATTTTTGTCCTGATCTGTTGACTGGCACTCGGGCAATCAGACTAAATATGGCTGACTTTATGAGCTGTTCAAGTAGATTATCAACTATTGCAGTGTGTAGGAGGTGAACAAAAATGTATCTGTGAAGGAACTAACCCTGAAAAGATTGGAACAACCGATTTAATTAGAGTTGTGCAGAGCTGTTTTCAATTGAAAAGGACATTTAAAATATTTTACTTGCAGAAAGTAAGGTTCAAATGATAAACAAAAATTTTGTTTGCTAATTATTGTTAAACTAAGAATATCAGAATCGGCCAGGATTGGTATCAGCAGGTCAGGCTTAAAATAAAACGGCAGTTGGGATTGGCCAAGGAAAATTCAATTGGTGCATCCCTAGTTATCATTTGTCAGAATATGCACAACAGGTCAGGTCAGGTTGGGGGGCATGCACTGGTACAGTGTGTAGCCACACCCACCACATGATGAAAACACCTCGAGATCCCAGCTGGTGACTCCCCAGGCCCACTGTCAAAGTCCAGAAATCACCCTCAGGGAATCATGCCACATGGTTGTAGTGCTGTAACTGACATTCCCTCACAATGCAAGTACTTCGCCTCAGTAGGGACTCCCTGACACAAAGTCAAAGGAGCAGTACCCAAGGACTCTCCGAAGAGATACAGAACCAATGGAGTCCAGTCTTCTTCTCAAGTCACTGGAGAGCATGTATGCATGTCTCACAGCTATACAGCAAAATAGGGAGCACCAAGGCCTTTGTCCTCTTGCAAAGATATCAGGAGCGCCGCACATTTTCAGTGACCTCATGACCCCTCATGCTCTCTCAATCCATCTGCTAACTTCATAGGAAGTGTCGCCACAGACATGAATGTTGGTGCGGAGGTAAGGGAACCTCTCGACCCGGTCAACAATCTCTCTGCAGGCAGACACACTGCTGATGGTTTGCTCAAGAGGTCGTTAAAGGCCTGGATCTTGGTTTTTATCCAGGACACTTGCAAACCCAGACACTCAGACTCCTCACTCAGTCTCTCGAGAACCCTGGTCAGAGCCTCCCTTGAGT
Organism: Paramormyrops kingsleyae; assembly: GCF_048594095.1. NCBI lineage: Eukaryota > Metazoa > Chordata > Actinopteri > Osteoglossiformes > Mormyridae > Paramormyrops > Paramormyrops kingsleyae. Next base: position 9,223,845 of record NC_132805.1, read on the forward strand.
CTTTAGAGATTACAACATCGTCGGCAAATTCAAGATCAGTGAATCTTTCTTCACCAAGGTAAGGCGAGTATTGAAAAGAGTAGGGGCAAGACGAACTGCAGAATCCGCAGGGAAGAACAGAGAAGCTCTGCCTCCACTCTGCACAGCACCCACTGTACCACAGCCATGACACCCAGCAACTTCGGGGGGATATCGCGAAGTCTCGTAATCAACTTTACGAAAATCCCCAAAGGCTACAAAGGAACTGGCGATATTTGCGATTGCGCTCAATGAGAACCCTCAGTGCCAGGGTGCAGTCAATGGTACACGTCTTAGGTGGAAAACCAGACTGTTCCGGTCACTGGTACAGTATGTGAGCAAGTGATGACGGATCCTGTTGAGGATGACCCTACAAGGACCTTACCTTGCCCTGATAGCAGTGTTGTCCCCCTGTAGTTACCACAATCCAGGGGACCACCCTCCCCTTTCCAGATAGGGACAAGTCCCGTTTTCCACAACAAGCCACTTAAAATCATGGTACAGTTACCTGACATCTACTGAGCCTTCCAGATGTTAATTACGACTGCATTCTTTTAAATATAAAATGATGTATAAGTATGGCACCACTGAAAAATAAAAAGGAATAACCTTCATATTTAGCACCCAGGTATACAGGATGTGTATAAGAAGCAGCTGATCGACCTCATCTGCTATGGCTGCTGGTTTCCACACTTAATAAAAAACGTGGCAACAAAAACAAAATCCAGCCTAATTATAGTAATACACAATAAAAATGAAATTGCAACTATTCTTAATTAATAAAATTTTAAAACGCGTCAGGATCAACACCCCTAGCACTTTGTCCTTTGCCTTTGTGTTCTTCACAATATGGATGACAGCTAATTAAATAGCAATGTGTTCCTCTAAAGACGGCATCTTCCGGCTTATAGGTCTAATTCTATGAAGCGTGATGTAACTACTCAGTCCCTGCTATCCTGACCTGGGAGCAAATGGGCTCACAACTCCAGTATTGGGGGGGGGGGGGGGGGTACATTTTCTGCCCTACCTGTGTGTGTGGGTGTGACCGTGTGTGTGTGTGTGTGTGTGTGTGATGACGTTTGCCTGTTTTCTCCTTATTGTGTGGATTTCCTCCCATAGCCTAAAGACAATAAATTAATTCCATCCATCTTTTTATCTATCGTCCAACCACTTATCCGGTGTGGTAGTGGCTCAATTAATGAATTGGTGACTCCTAATTGATTTGTAATTCAACAACTCATTTATAACCAAGCAATCAGCAACAGGCTTTGTCTCTGATTTAAAAACTCTTACAATGTTCCACTGAGATGTAATTAGATATATTTTTTTATACAGTGGAGGATCATTTACTATAATCAGGGCTATTGTTTTCTCCAGATGCAAAGAGTTAATACAAAAATTCAGTTGAAAACCAATGCATTATGGGTATATTGTTATTCAAAAATAATATGTGATTGCATTTCAAAAACCCAGCTTTTTAAAGAAACTGACGTACTAAAATAAGTTCCACTCCACTGGCGTGTTTTATCACCCAGCTTCAGGTATAATGACTGGTAAAAAGGCTTTGCAGATGATGCATTTAGCAAAATTGCTCATAAATCATAAAAAGAGGCAGGAGGAGTATCACCCATATCTTTATAGCTCTCAATGCCAATGTTGGACGCCTTAGAAATGCTTCCGCTTTCCATGTTGCCTCGTGAAACGATGAGCAGGGAAACGGGAAGGAGCCGCAAATCCGCATCCGCCCGCCGTCTCAGACGGGAGGACAGATCTGAGAGCAGCACCTGCTGTTACTTTAATGATATCTGACAGTACTTGGGGTATCTTTTACTGCCTGTACTCAGTTTTGATATTTCACCTGTGAAATTTCATCTCCATAAAAGTGACGCGGCACTCATCAGTTGGGGCTGAACACTGGAGTCTCTCTCTTGACAGAGATTAAAGTTGCCGGATTGGCATCAGCTGGCATGCAGGATACTGGAAAAGAAATAAAACGGAATAAATGTCTGCTGAACTGATCAATACAAATAACTCTGGTGAGCTGAATCTTCCAGATGAGACAACTTAAGGACCCCGCCCGTCCCCCCCCCCCCCCCACACACACACACACACACAACATCAGCTTTCAGTAATATGATCACATTCATTTAGCAGATGGTATTTCCAAAACAGAAACACATTTCAGAAATCAATTGGGGTTAAGGGCCTTGTTCAGGGACCCCACAGTGACATCACCATGGCGACCCTGGGCTTTACCCTTCCAATTACTGGCACAGTAGTCTAAATCGCTGAGCCACACACCGTGACCCACTCAGAGAGGTCAATAATAATTCATATAATTCATAGGTATGCTGCATCTTTACGTGAATACAATCATCATGTAACTGTAAAATGAAAATATGTGTGGCTAAATGTTTTGTTGGTGCTCTGGTAGAGAGTCGAAGGTAAGAAGTGCCGCCCCTAGCACCACCCCTGGAAGGAGAACCTGGGTACTGTAGGGTGCCACGTCTGTAAGCTGCTGCCTTCCCAGCACATGAAGCAGAACCTGAGACCGGTTCTGTGCCCAGAACATTTCCATTTAACGCTCCTCAACAGTACAGAGATGAAGGGTATGGCAGGTAGGGGTGAAATTCAGCTGGGCACATCCGCCATCTGGATTTGGGGGTGAGTGGGGGAGGGGGGGGGGGGGGTCACTACCTGATGTCTTGTTTTTCGCTGTGACCAAAACCCACAGAAACTGGAAGTACTGACCCGACATGAAGCGCGCGTTCATCACTGGCCAGCAAAAGATTGAGCCGAAAGCATACAGCTTCATTTTTCGTCTCACGAGCAAAATCCTTTTTAATATATTTATTCCTGCTGCTGTCTGTTGTCAGACACTAGAAAAAACACAGAAAAATGAATAATAGCAAAGATGTTTAGCTGGAATTTGCTGCCAAGACCAAAGTGATGCTGGATGTTTAGTTTCTCACGGCTCCTTCTAGGGAAGCTGTGTGCTATGACAGGGGGGAATGTGGATACTGTTATAGACAAACCAGTCATGTCCATTTTCCCTCTTACACCTCACACGCCACGTCTAATCCTCACCCCACAGACAGATGATGAAAACAGCAAGATCTGCTAACCCGAAATAGGAGATTTTGAAATGTGAGGATCCTGGGCTCAGTGAATCAATATGCTGCGTTTGGCTACGACGGAGGCTGTAATTAGTTAAGTTTAATGGAACTGTTAATTGAATAAGTCCTGAACATCTCTTGACAGTAATCTGCGACTAGATGTGAAAAGAGTATATGGAATTGCCTGGTATGTGTTGGTGTTAATGGCATATATTTTGTTATTTTGTTCGCCTTTAACAAATTAGTAATACAAGATTAGTGTATGACTCAATTAGAACTGATTACTCATTCATCTAATGAAATACCTCAGGCTGTAGAACTATTAAATAATGGAGTAACTAATGTAGTTGTATTGTTACATTTTGTGGGTTAGAGATGAGGAAAATGCCATATTGTGTAACCTCAACACCACAGGCATTTCTTGGGTTTAGCATCGTCTGCTAATGTGGTAACAAAATGAACATCTTCTGACTTGATTGAAATTTGCGGGCCTGGGTGAAGGAATGTGAGTGATCCTGCGGTTCCTCATTCGGCAGATTTTATCTGAAAGTGATTTTAATTGCATTAATGATTTACATGACTGCACATTGCTCACTGGGACTCTAGTAAGGCTCCTGGGATGTGAACCGACAACCTTCTGGTTAGAAGACAGTTACTTATTTAAATGAGTATTCGCAAATGGCTGGGGGTATTTCTAAAATAAATTACCATAACTCAAAACATAATTTGTTTTAGGCATTACTTTTAATTATTTTGCTAATTAAATTAGATGCAGAATATCGGTAATGTGCATTAGAAATTCTTTCACCTAAGTACAGTAAATGAATTTAGGTTATGGTGTGTCTGTAAAAGAATAATCAGTAATGTCTTATATTAGCAGTGTATTTTGTATAAAGCATTCACAGAACATATGTAACATTTATTCATAAGCAACATGTAAGTATACCTTAAATTCGTAGCATACCTTAACAGATTTAATGTACATTAATAACAGACATTACATGATTACACAATTATGATGATTGTTTTTAATGTATATTACAGCTGCCATAACATGTTCATTTAAATTATTATGATTGTGTAGCTTTAAGATATGTTAAGATATGCTTACATGCTGCTTATGAATATTCTTCATATTGTATTATGAAGGTGCACTGAATGTTCTATGAATGCAAAATGAATGCATTGTAAAGGTGCAGTTATTATAAAGCGTTACCTAATAACCTTGCATATTTACATTTTTACGATTAACTGTCATTTAAGGAGAAACTACTTAGTGGAGAATTTTGCATGGACTTAGTCTGGTAGATCAAAAGCCCTTGCTTTGATCCAACTCATGATATACTGTACATCATACTGCATAGATTAGTGCTGATTCCCAGCAGAGGAAGGAGCAATGCATTCACTGTGCATGGGAGACATGTTGATGTTCTGAAATCCTTTTTAAGGAAACAATGCCTGAGATGCAGATAAAGATGCATTCTGCTGATAAGCTGATCGCCGTGGCGATGTTCAGAGGACGTCTTCCATGTCCTTCAGGTTGAGAGATTCTTAGGATCAGGGCCGCGGCACCAAGGTGAGGGAGCTTGAGTTTATGAAGCATGCAGAAATGTGATTAGATCTACCTGCTATGTTTAGGTTAAGTATGAACGGAAGCTGAGGTGACGTGACAGCACCTACAACTGGGGTCATGCGCTGAGCCTGTAGTCACTCAAGTTCAAGGCCAAGTTTCAGCTCAGATGTGAGTAGGATCTCACTTTGGCGGCAAAGAAACATACCTTACTGTAACGCCAATGGGAAGAAATAGACCAAGATTCACTTTAAGACAAATACAGTGTAATTTTCACAAAGAAGTCACATATGTGATAATTGAAGGCTGCAACCCCTATTCGAAAAATATCACAAAAAATAAAATACAATACAATACAATGCCTAAAACAGCCAAACAACTCACTCGCACAACGTGCACAAACATGGTCCGGTTCACATTCTGACAGTCATGAGATGCTAACCAATCACAAACCGATTTCGACAAGTTTTACTTACAAGGATAAACAAACAAACAAAAAAAAACCTCACAGAAATACCAGTGTGGTGTCTGTTGGCATTTTAAGCATTTTGGAGACCCTGTTACCGGTCAAAAAGCTTATTTTGAAAGCTGTGACCCTTGGGAAGAATTGATATAAACCTGTTTAGCAACTGCAGTGTTTGCAAACAATCCTGCAAACTGCAAATAAAAGTGGAAAAAAGGACCTTACCTGTTTTTAATTGTTTTTTTTTTTCTGCTTACTTCAGTTCCTGGCTTTGTATCCTAAGTTTTAAGTCATTAAAACTGGTCTACCAGTGACTCGCACCATAAGATTTTGTGCTACACAGCTTTAAAACAAGGTGGGGCTTGTGTTGTTCAACCCATCTTTTTACTGGCAATTCGTTTATTCCCATGTCGAGGAACTGTAGGTTATTGGGTGGCTGCGATGTCCGTCAAAAGGAGGGTATGTACTCCCCATGTTATGAGGTGGTTGGCTGAAAACCCTTGTCATTCAGCGAAACCTGAGCGGATTGGCCCTTTCGAGTTCACCTCCAATCCCGTGAATCACGTGGATATGCAGTGTATGTGCTGATATCCACAGGTAAATACGGATAGTGTAATGGACACCATGTAAACGGGTAGTTTTTGCTGTGTTTTAGTCATTTTAGCTTGTTTTTAGACTAATGGACTATGTCAGATACCGATCATTGGCCCCTAATGGAGATAAGAGTGCCGAGATCAGCAAACTTTCTGTAGTAAGTGTTTTGTTATTCATGTAAACAAACAGGAAATGCACAGTTCAACAAATACCCATATTGAAATGTTTATTAAGAATTTTATTTAAGTTGCTTTATGATTTATGACTTTATGGTTAATGTTTTTAATGATTGGAAAGTTTTGTTTTACTATAATAAAATCATTTACATTATGATTTTTTTCATTGCAATTTCGTAAACTATCAGTCCTGGAAGTTCAGAGATTGTCAGGTTTAAACCTTTCCAAAAATGAACCAGCTCATGCCTTCGTTATGTTAGTACATGTGCTGCTGCACATGCCTTGTTCATCTACTCTGCTTGTCCATTAATGTGTCTATGCATGTTGTGGAACATTGTGGAAATGGCTTACACACTGTGACATTGTGCGTGCAGCCTTCAGTCGGCCGATTCACACAGGCCAGCATGCAGAACCGGCTCATTGGTGGACTTTGGCTTGAACCTTGACCATGGTATATACACCCTGCTTTTAGCACAGGAGCGGGGGGAGTTTTTGGTCCCTCTCCTCCATTGTCCTCTGGCATTCTTTCTTTCTGTATTCCCTTTTCCCCTGTTTTGTGTATTATCCTGTGTACATGATGTAGTAATGTATTACCAGACATTCATGTAAAGCAAACTGGGGCAACTCAGTTGTGAAAGACATTATAAAAATGAAATTGAACATCTCAGTTGCGACAAGGCAGGACACACTGCTATCTCGTATTCTGGACGTCGCCATTACAGGTGAGAGTCCAAATGGAAATTTCCAAATCTCCTACGCTTTTCTCTTCTCTACACTTCTCTTCTCTGGTTACGAGTGTCACATTGCCAGCACACGTTTGAGTGCTCTGCCAACACTTGAATCATCTTCATCATCACAGACTCTGCGTGGAACAAGACAAAAAAAAAAACCACAATAAATCTGTTTCTTAAATGCACAGATAAATTAGAAGGATATAAGTACGATGAGGAATATTACCCAAGAGGGATGGCCCATATGGCTTGGCGGAGAAAGAGCTTGTTATTTGATTGCAGGCAGCCCCAGCGGATTGGTGAGATGCTGATGGCAATTTGCAACGAATGGGGGTTTAACATTCCACAGGTGTTCCGGGTTTTCTTGTTTTATATTTTGGAGCATTAATTATACCTTAGCAACAGTATTATTTCTATCAAAGAGAACACATTTTCAGTGACATGAAAAGGTAGCTTTCACCGTAACTGCTGGTGTTTCACGTATTAAAAGATAATGTGTTGAATTAAAGGCATTCTTGCCTCTTTGAGCAATGTTAGCACATATTGTGCATTTTCAGACAAATTATTTTCTTGCGGCTCAGGCAAAGCATAACCCCAACCGAATGTTGTGGCACATAATCACCAAGCAGTGGAACTCATAGAAATTAAAAATTATCATTTCGAAAATCCAGGAGAAAAAATGTATTATCACCTTCCTTTTTGGACAGGAAGAAAGTGAAATTGCTGCAGACCTTGGAGGACTAGTGATTCTCTATTTAAGGTGTCACCAGGCTCATCACCTTGGAGAAAGGGTTGGGATTGAGTGACTGGCATTGACTTCCTGCTTTCTCACAAATCCAGCATCGATTCAGTCTCACGGGTTCAGTTTGAATGATTTTGTAGACTTTATGTGGTCCGGAACAGATTCTCCTTCAGCTTTTCCTTACAGATGTTTCACAAATCCTCTTGTCCTTGTCATCTTGTTAATAGGGCATTTTTACAAATATTCTCATCAAACTTGTGTCCCGAAGCCATGCTTGTAAACATGAAGATTAACATTAGACATGAAGCTTTGTAAAAAAGTAAAACACTGTCAAACTTCTCAATACAGATGCTCCTCTACTTACGAATTGTCAATTTACAAACTTTCAGACATATGAATGAGGATCACTGTAAGTCCAAATTGTGTTCATTGGGCTCCCGTTTCCTGTCCGCAACATCGATTTTTTTTTATCAGCGCACCATTTCCACCTAGTATGACTTCTGGCTGCTACTCCCGCCGCGCAGCAGCATAGCGTGCGTACTCCCAGCATCCTAGTTCTTTCTACTTGAGTATACCCTTTAAATTATGTTGAATAACGACTTACGGATATTTCGAGTTACGATCGTCTGTTCGGAACGTATCTCATTCGTAAGTAGAGGAGCGTCTGTATATTGTAGCATAAAAACTTAATGAGAAAAACACTGAGCCTATGAGAGTGGTGTCCCACGTGCCTGTGCAGCACAGTCAGCCGCCCCGATCAGAAACACCTCTGCGATCCCCCTTAACAAATCTGTCTCTTTTGTTGATTCAGTGTAATTTCTGATGCTCTTTCTTGTATCTTCAGTCCAGCCCTGACCTTCCTTCCAAGTTCCTGCCCTCCCTGATCACTGTCTCCCTCGAACCACCTCTAGTCTCCTATGTTCGTGTAGGGCTGATATCACCCAGCACCCTACACCTTTGGATCAGTGACCCCGACTTTGAGACCAGTGTGTTGATTTAATCTTTGTGTGTCCATTTCCACAATGAAGCCCCAGTTGTCCCAGTTTGGTTCTCTGAGATTCTGTCACCTCAAGTCTATAGATTAAATTTTTTTTATCCATTCAATAACTGTTGGAAAACGTTGCTTAATCAGGTAGATAAAATTACAGAAAGAAAACACCAATTTTTCCAGAAAAACAGCACCAAGTTTTAAGGGTTTGACTGTACTGCTTACTGTTTAATGTTTATCAGTTGAAAATAAAACTCAGAAAGGTCTTTGTGTTGTTGGAGGTACGCTGCAGCGATTTATGGAATTTTGTTTTCATCAAAAGCATAAATCCGTTAAGTTTCCTGGAATCGAAATTACTGAGTTAATAAGTGTATTGAGGGAAGTGGATCTTGGCGGCAGGTTATTTATGCTCCATATTCTCCATCGGCAACCTTTGGCACTCCCACATAGCGGAACAACAGCCCGTGAAATATCATTTGATAAAAGTCCCCCGTTGTTGGCCATCGTCTGGCACTGGGCTCCGAGGCACTGGGAGAACATGCGGTTGACCCAAGGCTCTTCATTACTGGAACACAGGGAACCAAACAAAATATTGAAACATCTGGGCTGGGCTTCAAAGGCCAGAGAGAGCCAGTCTTCTGAGCAACATACTTTTAGTGACATAAAAAGCAGGACCTCAAGTTTTAGTCTAAACATTCTCAAGGAACACATTTCATAACTCATTAATGCAGGATACCCGCTCCCTTTTTTTACAGCCAATTCCCAAATGATATCACCGAATTATAAGCAGCTTCATCGTTATTAGGGGTATCAGAATCCATTACATTCTGTCAGCTTCTGCTAGCCAGTGCTCAGTGATCTGATCGCTATCTGCCGCAGGGACTTTTGGAAGGCCACCAAGATGGGCACGGCCAGCTTGACTTGGCATTCTGGAGGTGTGTTTTTGGCTGGGACAGGGAGGAAGGGAAAGCCGCGACCTCAGAACAGTTTACACCACTGCCTCACTGTTCACAGGGAGCTGCCCCTGAACAGCTCAGCGAACACTACTGCTTTATTACCATCAAGAAACCAAGCCAGGTTTAGTGTGGTAGTGAGGGCAACTCCGACGCCAGCAAACACAATGGTCTCTTGGTCAATCATTAGTAGGAGATCGTTGTGAGACAGCAATCCTGCAAATGGCAGAGTTACCCTTAAATCAGTGACCAGCCTACTAAGAATTTCAAGAACATGTTAGCCCTGGGGCCAGTCTGGATAGGAATGCTTTCCTCATACTCTACAATGCCTGTTACTTTACACTATATGGGCTGTTAGCAGAATGCTCCATGTAGCACAACCCACTCCCTCTAATCCAATAAGAACATTTGTTGTAATTTACTTTAATGGCTCTTATCCAATCCAAGCATCTGTTATAGTATACCTTACTGGATCTGATCTTGACATTCGCTATTTGGATACTTAACAGAAACACATCCAACTCTAGATACTGCACAGGAGAAAGGAAGGACAAACGAAGTAAAATGAGGAAACAAACCTCGGACAACACCGCCAAGCTGTCACCACTGGTGCTGTTTGTTTATAACCTGAGCCGGACTATTTTTGCTTATAGAAAAATCGATACTGCTTGAGTTATCAAGCTATACGCGGATCTGGCTGAGCAGCATAAAAATCAATGCTGAGTTATTGCCTTATTTAAAAGCCGCTGTGAATAGCACCGTTATGATGTTAAGCAGCGGTGAAGTTATAAAGCGGATAGACGAGGTCAGGGAAGATGAAACGATGCCCGCTTCTTCCCGGTGCCCGGTGATTAGCCGCTCCTGCTCCATCACTGTCCTGTTTCACTTCTTTGATCATGTGCCCATTTATCAATGGCTTCCGTGTCCATTTACAGACATTTCGGTTTCCCCACACTTCTAATTATGAGCAGGAAATGTAAACGGTCGAGGATTGCCCCAGCAGGATGCAGAGACACTGAACCCTCGTCCCACTTTAAGGGCAGCCTGCTAAGATTAACGAAAACACGACTCAATCACCATGCCAACAATCACACTTGCTTGTCTAACAGCTGATCTCCATTGTGATTACATTTAATATGCTTCTTTACTGTTAATGGCTTGAGATGGTATCTAGCGTTTTTATGAATTCAGAGATTAGGCTAACCACATACTGTACATGTCCAGTGCCAGAGTTCACCGACTGTGTCTTGTAAATGTTAACACTTTGGATTTTTGCTTGTAAACATACAGCCAAACTGAGCAAGACCGTAAAAAACACGCAAACACTTCTTTGCTTGCACAGTCGGAGGCTAAAAGTGGAAACTGTGCCCTTTTCAATTTGTAGACTAGTGACAAGCATAATTTCCACGACGTCTGCAGAAACAATAGAGCAAATCACCTGCCTTTCGACTACAGTACAGAATCTCACTGAATGCAATCCGCCTGATTGATTCTCGGTGCCTGAAAGGGGAAGAAACTGTATAATGGAACCACAGAGAGAAACAGTTAAAACAGTAATCATGAAACAAAAACTCAGACTCTCTAAACCAGGGGTGGCCAATCTTATTCGCAAAGGGCCGGTGTGTATGCAGGTTTTTGGGATAACCTGTAGGTCAGCTGTTCAATCCCAGGTGTGAGGACTCTTCAGCCAATCAGTCCTCTAATTAGTAATCTAATTAGGGAGTTGCAGTGAAAACACCGGCCCTTTGCAGATAAGACCACCCCTGCTCTAAACCCTTCAATGGTAAACACTATGGCTAAATCATGACAAATTCAGCTTTCAAAAAATCAAAAAACGAGGAACCCTCAGAATATTTCCATCAGTACTCAAGCACAGGACTGGATAGGACCAGCCTCATTATTTTGATGTTGCGGGGACCATTTTTTTGGTCCCCACATGGGGAAATAAAAATCTGTTTATAAAATTTATAAAAAATCTGTGTCTGCAATCAAAAAACCAAAAATTCCCAAAATCTTTCATTTTGTTTGGTTACTTATGGCTAAAGTCAGGCCTGGGTAGGGGTGTCATTGTTGAGATTATGGTAAGGCCCATAGAAATGAATTGAGTCCCCACAAAAAAAATTTACACCAAATTTGCATACGTGCATCCGAGCATACATGTGTCCATCCATCCATCCGTGTGTGTGTGTGTGTGTGTGTGTGTGTGTGTGTGTGTGCGCACACTACACGACCCCAAAGACATTGTGTGGGCACCATCCATCTCGCTAAAACACACAAGCAATCAATCGAGTGCCCCCCATTTAAACCCTAATGACGACTGAGGGTTAATTGCGGTCAGCTGGGTTTCATTACCTTTGGCTGATTGTCAGTCACCATGGAGACACAACCAATCACGCTAAACTAGTGTCCTACCATTGCTCGGCATCCCAGCCACTGACAAACACGGAAAACCGAAGAAAACTGACGTAATCCTGTTACTATACTACAGGACTGAAGTGTCAGAAATATCACTTGTCAGTTTTTCTACCTGTCATTTACCTGAACCACTGTTTTTCAGAATCAAATATTTACCTAGTAGCCTTTTTTCATGATGGGTTTCAGTACAAACCTGTGTCATTGTCGTGTTTGTTGTTGCTCTTGTATTGTGGTATTGTTTCTTCTGATATGTAGTTAAACAAATCATGTTTACATGGACTGGGGGTTGGTGACCTCACTTCAGTTGTGTATCATTTGCAACAATTTTGATTTTTTTTCCATAATGGTGTCTCACATGTAGATGTTTGTATCGTGTTTGCCCCTTCATGGGATGTGTTGGGACGATTCGCTTGGCCTTTCTAACCACATCCATTCATTCCATGTTCGTTTACCCACTTCCAGTGCGCAGAACTGTATTTATATAAGACGAGCACGTCGACCAGGCTGCCCCCCGCCTTGTGTCCTGTGTCTCCTGGGACAGGGTTCAGGCTCCCTCTGACCTGCACTGGATAAGCAGCATTGAAGATGGATGAAACGTCAGGGGGACGATCTTTAAGATTATTATCATGATTGTTTGTATTTCAGCCAAATGAACAAGTGCCAGATGTAAATAATAGGTACCAGGGTTGGGGCCATTCTGGAATGCATCGGTCAATTCCAATCCAAATCAGGAAATGGAAATGGAGTTGGCATTTAAAACACCCTGAAATTCGATTCAATTCCAATTCTGTTCCTCAGAGTTTTTTTTTCCAATCCCAACTCCAGTTCCATTTCCAGATTTGGACTTAAATTTATGAATGCATTCCGGAATGGCCCCAACCCTGATAGATACATATTATGATTTATATATTTTGTGTTGTTGTACCTTAGTATATAAGTTTTATTTTCAGCTCCATTCAATTGCAGAGTGAATGAACAGTAATAATAAACCAAAATGTGTGTTATTTGTCGCTCCCATCATAAGGCACAATAAATGATGTATTCATAGACGGCGGTACTATTACCATTTGACTAACAGACATATTCACAGAAGGATCCATCTGAGGATGAATTACTGTGACGGAGAGGCGGCGTCACGTGTCTCTCCATTCGCTCGCTTCCTGGGGACACGCTTATTCCCTCACAGGTGCTGGTCCTTCTCGCATTTCTTCCCAGAGAATGTGATATTTTTGAAGCTTGGCAATTAAATTTCACAGCAGATTGTGTTGCAGTCTTAATCGGGCACCTTATACACAAACGGAGAAAGCAGGCGACACGTAAATCAGACATTTAACCGGCCTCCACCATTTCGACATCGAAGGCACAGCGAGAAGCCGCTCCAAACATCAGCCGTGCCACAGCTGCTATTATCGATTTCTGGCCACGTTTCGATAGCCGTCGTCGGACAGATGGTGCGACTCGCTTTGCGGGTTCACCTGGAATGCATGCCGACGAGTCGGCCGGCTGTCCACTGTCTGCGACGGCGGCGTCTCGCAAAACGCACCAGGGGGACGCCGCTTTACGAGACTAAAAACTCCGTCATGGCCTTACGAGGCAGAAAAGCAAGAGAAAGGCAATTGGAGAAAGAAGCAGAGAAAAGAGTAGTGAATAAAAAGAGGCAGACGGACAGGCTGGTTTCCGGCAGCCATGTGAACGATGTAAAGCTGCAGAAGAAGGAGAATCTCATGCCTAATGCACATGGAATGTGGTGAGCCGGGAAAACAGGAACATACCACGTGTGCGTCAGGGAAGGGGTGTCACTAAAATATCATCTTTTGGTGGGCATTTGGATTATTTTTGGATAGCAACAACAAAAATGTTGTTTTCCCTAAACGTGTTAAGGACATAGTATAATTTTGAGAAGGGTGGGGGGTAAAAGGAATAAAATTACAGTATAGGCCTACAGTTTTTTTTCTAAGGGGGTCAGGCCATTACCTTGTGAAAAAAAAAAGATTTAGATTTTATGATTTTATAATGGAGCTGGTTAGCTAGCTAAACCAATGGTCACCAAGTGAGCTGGTAACTTAAAAGAAACACATAGCTTACAAAATGTGCAAACTCAATTGTGAAACTGTACAAGCTACTAATATTTTATAAAAACCATGGGAAAGAATGAACAAGAATCAAAGGTATTAATAGTTTTAATTGGATTGCTCAGAGCAGCTAGCTACAAACAGGTTTTGCAGTTCACTTAAGCACTTCTGTACAAATGTGTGAAAAAGGGTCTCACTTTGGCAGAAATGTAGAAGAGGAGTCCTGACTGAACACGCCCCCTCCTTCAAATGGCCAGCAGGGAAGCGGAGCAGGGAAACTATGAACACTCGTGACTTTTTCATAGTTTTCTTTGCGATGTTTATGTCGCTAATAAATGAACGCAACTGGCGTGCACTCCTTCAGCACCAAAACAAATCCGTAAAAATCCCTGTCTTTCAGGCCTTTGCATGCTTTCGGTTCTGCTTTTCGATGTGATAGCCATCCTCATCACCACTACACTAGGCTTTTCAGTGTGTATGATCCCGAAGTGATCTGCCGAAGTGAATCATGAGGTGTTTCGCTGATTTGGAGCACGGTGATATTGTCTGCCCATTTGTTTGTGTTTAGGAGATGGAAAGAATCCAAGCATAGAGGTGGCTCAGCTGAAATGTGTTCAAGGGCTGCAATAGGGACAGGCTCGAGCCATTGTTCTGGACTATTCTGCATAAATACCACAGCATACCATTCACAACTTTATTGGTTTCAGTTCCCTTCCACCTCTAGTGTGTCCCATCCTTGTACCATGTTAATTGTCCATAAATGCCGAGTGCTCTCTTCATGCCAGGTTACATAAGGGGGTGATGTATGGCACTGTGGGTTAGGACTGTGATTGGAAGGTTGCTGGGTCAAATCCTGTAACTGCCAGAATGATGCCACCGTTGTATCATTTGACCCCAGTCACTGCAGAAACACTGTCGGACTCTGCTCTCTTATCTCACTTGTACATCACTTCGGACAAAAGCTTTGGCAGAATGAAAATCTTACTGTGAGGCAGGAGATTCAGAGTGCACCATTGCACCTTAGCAACTGGCAAGTCGGAGAGTGGCCACAGGAATTAACTTAGGCACTCGCAGGAGAAAGAAGGCAATCAAAGGCTTTTACGCTCTGCTATTTAAAGCACGTCCAATTTCAGAACAATCAGGAACTTTTGTTGTGCAAGAACTTTTCTTTGTAAAGCCTTGTAACGTTACGCTGTTCGATCGTTGCTCCTGTCGACCTGAACCCATGCCTGCCCCTCCTACCATAAAAGTTACCCTCCCTTCCCGCTTACATTTTCTGTAACACTTTGGCTACTGTTTCTGAGTGCTGGCTGTGCCAGCAGTTGGAAGATTGCTGGTTCAAATCCTATGAATGACTGGAGTGATTCTACGTCATTAGGCCCTTAACCTGCAACTGCTTTGTCCTGGGTATGATGTTAATCTACACCCAGCCCTATAAGGAGATCGTCCAACTTACAGGGCAAAAACTTCTGAGGTTGGTGGCAGGATTGGCACTCTAGCCACTGGAAAAAAAACTCACACTGGTCCATTTGGACTAGTGTAGTGTTGAGGTATTGCCCACTGCACGGCTGCGCTCTGGTTCTCATCCCTGACATGGTGTGGTCGATCATGCATGCTCCTTATCTCTGGGTTATTAGTGACCTGTAGGGGAAGCCTTTTCCCCCATACAGCACCATCATGGTGCCAAGACCAGTCATCACACATCCCCAAGCCCCCATGGCCCCATGGAGTAGGGAGCTCAAGCAGCTTCTTTGAGAGTCAAAAAGAAGAAGGCAGCTTTGATCTCCCTCTAAATGCACCCTGGGATAGCTGCTTCCCATAATGCCTTGCATCTCTCCTGGCATCCATACACTGAAATCTCCAATTCCAAGTCTGTTTACCCATTTTAAAGTTTTCTCAGCGCCCCTAACCCTGATCCTAACCCTTACTGTCACTCCAACCCTGACCCTAAACCTAACCCTAACCCAAATTACAACACGTGCAACAGAACTGCTTCACATAATTTGCAAATGTAAATGACAGCCCAGCGTCGGTACTGTCTGGCTCAGTGGGTTAGGATTCTGTGCCGTCGGTTTAAATCCCAGCATTTTGGGCCTCTGGTAAAGGCCCTTGACCACCAAATGCTTCTGGGACTGTCTGACTCAGCTTTCCTTAAAAAAAAAGTACATCGCTTTGGATAAAGGGTCCGCATCCACTCGATTCTGGTCACACGGGGACCTCCGCTCAAGCCCTCAACAACGTTCTCAAAGAAAAAGCGTGACAGCACTGGCTACATGCTCAGCTGGTGTAGTGGGGGCCGTCTAAGCAAGCTGTCACGCTCTACACCAATAATCTGCATGTACCTTAGGAGTAATGGTGCATTTCATGGCAGTCTAAGCCTCTGACTTTGTGCCCTGGCTGTGTAGTTTTATCATGTAGCCAATATAGGTAGCATGGAGTAATGGGGTGCCCAGTGAGGATTAATTACAATCCGTGGTGAATTAACGAATCAGTGAAGTTCAAGTATAATCCATACCTGACTAAGAACCTCTTTAAGTGGATGATGGGGGGGGGGGGGGGGGATCAGCATTTAAAGGGATATTCCCACATAAAGGGCATTTAACCCTCTTGGGCTTTTGGTGGTATGTTCACGCTTTGCTGGAAGGCCAGATTTTCAAAAGTGAATATTATTAACACCCCCTAGAAGGAAAAAGTCACTCACCACCTTCGAAAAGCCAAACGTAAAATCCACACCCCTGATATCGGAATTTCGAGACGTGCGTCTGACCAGCAAAACCAACGTAAACCCCGTTATCGGTCATCAGTCGAGCCTACCTGACCAGACGCTGGCGTCCAGGCGAGCGGCAGACCAGAATTAATTACCTCAATGATGTTAAACTTAAGATACTGCTTGGAGCGATAAGATTCTCCCCGCGGCCCCCAAAATCTAGAAGCGACGGCTTCTCGGCAGGCGAGCCGCTTGTCGGAATGAAAGGCGACGGAATTAAAGGCCGCGTTTATTAATTGCAAATCTCCTCGACTCGCCCCGAATTCCAAATCGTCGACACTAATTAAAACTACACAAACTCTTCAAAGGAGAAATAGGCATTAAATACTTTATTACTGTTTTTTTTTTTTCTCCCCCCAGAACACATCAGCCTGCAATATTTCAACTGCTTCCGCCTTATTAAGAAGCCCTATTATTAAGGCACCAAAATCTCGGGGTGCTGGAGAAGGGAGAAGCTGGGGAAAGAGAGTAATATATGCATTATAAAATTAAGTGCTTACTAGGTAGTGCGAGATGGGATTTCAGTGCAGGTGCAGAAATAACCAAAAGCTCAGCGTCATTATGGTGTGTCTAATTTTGACACTCGGCTAATTAATCACATTTGCTCATATAAAATACCTGGCGGCACATGGGGCTGCCTTCACGCTCTGGGGAAGGTGGTCCTACGTGTGTGTGTGGGGGGGGGGGGGGTGCGGTAAACAGGATCTGCTTCTATGCCCCACACGGCTGGCACTGACATCGACACCCCGCTGCATCAGGGACACCTGGAGAGCCCTGTGTCCGTCCCCCCCCCACCCCCACGGCAGGCGTGACGCCATCGTTGCCAAAACCAGCCAACTGTCACTTCCGTATGTGGAATTAATGAGCCGGAATGCATCATAAAGCGACCAGGCGGGGCCTCGCGAAGCCGTCCACTGCGGTGCCCGCCACATCACCTCCGGATTTGCTCTCTTCGTAGGGCTGTTGGGAACCGGAGGCAAACTAGGGCCCCCAGTGAGAATGGGGCAAACAGCTTGAAGCCTCACACAGCTTCCTGTCACCCAGACATTATTCTGGGGGGGGGGGGGCAATCATGATCCATTCTAATGCATAAATAATGGCTGCAACACCTTACAGTATGTACTTTCCTGTCTGTAAGCGACGTTTGCTGAACATAAAGGAGAATCTCTCACGTTCTAATAAAATATTTTGACTAGCAGGCCTTTGGGCTCCCTGTTGCTTCCCTGATCCACCTAAGGGCGAGTCTGGTATTTCTGTGTTATAAAAGTACCCTTTATTATACGTTCTGGGGAACGAAAATCCACATTTCGCTTTTAAGAAATTCATTTAGCTTTACTTAAAAGCTGAGTGTCTGCATGCTCATTTACCGCCGAGACATTTTCACTGGATGCTTTTCTGAAAACTGAAGTCTCTCTACAACTCCAGAGTCAGTTAAGCTTGATTGAATTTTGTGTGATTAAACCTTGTTTATCAAAACCTAGGTCTCATAAACTGAGAGATATTTATAAATTTAATTGCAGGAAAGCTTCCAATCTGCACTCAAAATGAATGCATATGTAAAGTAGTTCTTGTCAGTTCAAGAGAGCCATGCATAGATGTCACTTAATGATATGCTCTTAGACAATCACCTCACAGTATCCTGCTGCTCCACATTACAAGCATTTTTCTTTCAGGATTAGCAATGATGTCAATGTCTGCACTTCCTCATTCTGTATCGCTCTGTATGGAATACATTTGCTTTTAAAAAATTTTTTAGGACAAACCACAGAAATATTTTTTAGGTATTGCTACACCTAAATATCACCTAAATATAACATCATATGAACATCACATAAATATTGTCATAAGTTAGGAGCAGTGGTGGCCTAATGGTTAGGGAAGTGTGCTTGTGACTGAAAGGTTGCTGGTTTGAGTCCTTGAGTAAGCACTGCTTGCTGGGTGTTAAACAATAGCTGCTCACTGCTATAACACATATGGGATAAATGCAGATGACATGTTTCATTGCGGTGTGTAATCACTTTGCATACATTTGTTTAGTTGTCACTATACCTATAGAGTTTAGGTGTTGTTTTAGTGGCACCTAAATACCCACTGGGAACCAAGAAGGTGCAGATAGGTTACTGTCGATAAGCTGGGCACTAGGGGTGGAGCCGAACCCGAATACGGTATTCGGAAAGGCACAAATAATGTGTTTTTTACGAATACTTATTTCGAACAAATACTTAAAAAAAAAATTGTATTCGGGAACAAGAAAAACTTTATATTAAAAAGCTGCGTTTCCTCTTGAGACCGCAGTGCATGCCCGGATGAGTGAGTGAGTGAGTGAGTTCAGGAGTCGGGGGGGGAGTAAAAGAGGTGACTGACACAGGCTGCTCCACACAGCAACAGAGAAGACTCGGCTGAGCGAAAAAAAGACTTAACTGTATCACTATTTTTGTTGAATAGATTTTTGTACCTTAACTGGGTTCCGGAGGCAGTTTATAACTTTTGGGAAGCGGAGTTTGATCGGGAGATTATTCCATTACGCTGCATTATTGACGTCTGCAGTCAGGTGTTCTCATGTTCGCTCTGTTTACGTAGCTCTGTTAGCTCGGTAATTTAGACAATAGGCTGTTGAGAGTAACGTTAACGTTTGGTTAAAAAGGTTAAAACAATGCTTGTGTAGTTGTGTCGAATTGCATGCACTTGTAGGAGTTATATGGCACGTTTAAGTTACTCTGTCTACTGCATATCCATAATTATAATTAAAGAATACTTACACTATAACGTAAATTAGAAGTGCAACGCAAAAAAACTGGATTTTTATGCCTATTTTGAATTTTACTCGAATACGAATACAAATACAAATACTTTTCCCCCCTCAACAAATACAAATACAGATACAAATACCGGCTGCTTTGCACACCCCTACTGGGCACTGTGGAAAAAGTGCTTACAGTTATTAGGAAGAGGGCCGGGATCGTACAGAGACTCCCAAAACGAGCAGAACACAGGTTTACGTCTTAAAGAATTGCAAATCGCCTGCATATAAACTTTCCCCGTCTTGAAAAGGAGTCAAATCCTGTGTGTACTTCAAAGGAACTAGCCACTGGCAGCAAACAACCTTGGAATAAAACTTTGCCTGGATTTCAGTGTTTTTTTAGGGGACATGTATACTTAAAAGATCAGAAGGTCTTGGATAATGAGGACCATGGCCCACGATTCATGTGGGTGATCCAACTTATCTCAGATTTTAAGCAGTACACTGCTTAAAGAGGAACGTTTACATCATTAGTGGCATCGATGTCCGGCTCCACAGAAACCCAAAAGCATCGTAACATCTTCATAACCTTAGACATATTTAGCAGGTCTTACGGATTTTTACACGAGGTTGACATGGTCTGGTAAACGAACAGAGTCTAAATATTTATCTCCTCCAGTGGGATCTGGATTCTGAAATGTGTTCTTGTTTGTACTCCCTTAATATTCTAGCTGTGCTGTTTAATTTAAATTAAAATTTTAAATCCCAGGAAGCTACTTGGGCTTCTTTTAATTTAGCTAATACTGCTAATGTTATTTATTGCAGTTTTATCTGAAGCTGTTTAGATCCTAAGACATGGGATTAGTCCGAGCTAGGGCGGCTAGCTTAACCTTGCGAATGTCACTATTTTCCTTAATTTTATCAGCTTCAGGCCATGTGTCTCCGTCCTGGTGCTTTGGGTATAGAGCATGAATAAATCATTCCAGCCTAGTTTATCCTTGTTCAGTCTTGTCTTATGGAAAAACAACATATCGGACATGGACACCATAACAGTATTTGCAGGAAACATACAGTAACACACACACAGGCATAAACACACACAGAACAGATGCTGGCCTTTGACACAAGCTTGTTTTCAGAATGTAAATCACACTATTAATGAATCACATCTATTTGCTTAACCTACCGGCTTTGAAATCAGGGGAGGTTATACCACATCTGTCTAGGAGAGAGCGCTCTCTGCTCATTGCGATGCACCATGAAAGAGCCTTCAGTTAAATCTTATCGCTCATTAAACTGAAAGATAAAAAAATCTAACTCAGGCTTATTTTTTTTAAAAATCACCGCGATCCCAACCTCACAGCTTACGAGATGGAAATAAATCTGCACAAAACCACAGAGTCAGCGGCAGTTCATCACCCATCCCGATGCCCCCCTCTGACCTCCAGCTGCCCTGCCAATCATTTCAGAAATGTCATGCAAAACCACACCGACGGAGAGCACCACCGGCCACAACCAAACCAGCACTTTCTATGACGCATGTTAAATTTTGCCTTTTATGCAGAGAAATAGTGATTGTGAGGGGAACGCTTTTGCGTAAAAATGACAGATGGATGGAACCACGTTTCACCCCCCCCCCCCCTTTCTCATCCTGTCATGCAAGACAAATGGTCTTTAGGGTCAAAGGTCAAAGGTGGACATCTCACATCCCAAGCTCCTAATTACATCTGACAACTTTTCCCGGTCTAATCCTCTCCAAGGGTCTCAGGTCTCCAGGGAGACATGAAAAGATACGGCTGGCAGTATGGCGTTCGACTGTGGCGGGGGTGTGGGGTCTGGGGTAGCCATGTAAGGTACTCATTTATACGCATGAAACATATGGTTTCTCTCAACAGAAAAGCAATACATGCCATTTCGGACTGATTAAATGGGTGGAATACGGAATGAAGAACGAACATTTCCTGGCACCATGTCAAAACGCCGCAATTACACATCTATCAATAATTCAACGTTACTAATGTTGTCTGGGGGGTGTTATCACTCACTCACCCCCCACCCTGCTTCGCTCCCTTCTGCTCTCTAAATTAGCAATATTCCTATCCAAGCATAGCAGACAATATCAACATCTTGCTGCTGATCCTCTGTACTTCATATTTTATTTAGGACCGCCCGGTTCCGGACATGGCCCGCACTGCGGAAATCTGAGCGCGATGCCTGAGCCTGACGGTGCTGATGGGGGGTCTTGTCGGGAGGAGAACAGCAGGCTACACGCAGAGACACGTCCTTGTGCGTGTCTGAGCCTTTCACAAACTGGGTCAAGGTGTTACCTGTCTTCAGAGAGAGCTAAAAGCATTCCGTTGGACCCAAGCCACCTTGAAACATTTCACCATTTAATGGATCCCCTGCCTGACACTTCTTACCAGATTGGTCAGGCTGGACAACCAAGCAATACAACACCAAACAGGAAACCCTAAAATGACATACAGTAGAAGCATCATATTGTTGTGTGGATAATGGTATATGGCTAAAGTGTAAACTGGCTTAGTGCCTCATACTTGTTCTTAAAAATTCATCTGCTAGATTATTTGTGATGCCGCTTGGGGCCACCTGAAGGACCAGGTCCTCTCCAGTGCCGTTTGTTTATCAGGAGACTGGGCATTGAACTGATTACTAATAATAAAAGCTAAGAGTCCTTTAAAGGCAAAGCCTTTCCCTGCTGAATTTCACTTCAGTCTGAGAAGGACGAGAATAAATGAAGCCTCATAGACCCATTTCCTTGACTAGCTATTTTTATTTTTATATGACTAGAGAAATCCCCACTAATGAATTTAGAACTAGGGAAACACAATTGTCTAATACAACATGAGAGTTTTAAATGATGTTGGGACAAATGAGGATTTGAGGCAGGGGGTAGGGGAGGTGGGGTCTCGTGGAGTATTGAGTGCTGTTGCGGAATGGCTGGTTTAAGCAATCAAATGGTTGGCTGAAAGTCCTAGAGATTGACTGCTTTCGAAACCAGGCCTATCGTGTTTCAAAACCTGATTTGCTCCATCATAAAAAATCGGCAGGAATCACCATCATGGATCAGTTACTCAAACCTGACAATTTTTTACAGTTTTTGGGTCTGTTTCCAAACACCCTCACTTTCTGCTGTAAGACCAAACACATTCTCTTCCTGCTGTAAGACCAAACACCTTCTCTTCCTGCCGTAAGACCAAACACCTTCACTTCCTGCTGTAAGACCAAACACCTTCACTTCCTGCTGTAAGACCAATCACCTTCTCTTCCTGCTGTAAGACCAAACACCTTCACTTCCTGCTGTAAGACCAAACACCTTCAGGTCCTGCTGTAAGATCAAACACCTTCAGGTCCTGCTGTTAGACCAAACACCTTCACATCCTGCTGTAAGACCAGACACCTTCACGTCCTGCTGTAAGACGTAACACCTTCAGGTCCTGCTGTAAGACCAAACACCCTCACTTCCTGCTGTAAGACGTAACACCTTCAGGTTCTGCTGTAAGACGTAACACCTTCAGGTTCTGCTGTAAGAGCAAACACCTTAATTTCCTGCTGTTAGACCAAACACCTTCACTTTCTGCTGTTAGACCAAACACCTTCACTTTCTGCTGTTAGACCAAACTCCTTCACGTCCTGCTGTAAGACCAAACACCTTCAGGTCCTGCTGTAAGATGTAACACCTTCATTTCCTGCTGTAAGACCAAACACCTTCACTTTCTGCTGTAAGACCAAACACCTTCACTTCTTTCCGGGTTACAGAGGACACTGCTGTACATGATGCTTCTATTGAAAAGCCAAAGCACTGCACAGGTGAATAAGCCTGCATTTCAGCTCTTGGTTTCTCTGAAATAGCTTCTGTACTACATACCCTCCTACCAAAATCAGCATATAGTATACATATGGGGGTGTATGAGATGAGCTATGACAATCACTGTAGTTGATCTACATACACTGTTAGTAAATAATAGTCTTAAGAAATTCACTGAGAAGTAGTTCACTGGCTGAGTGTGTTGCACAACCACCTCATGGACTAGACATTGATAGGGTCCCTTCTGTCAGACAGAAGCAGGTGATGCTGGGATCAGACAGGGCGTCACAGATTATAAGCATGCAGGTGTCCTGGTGCTGGGATGATTTCAGCACCGAGACTTGGAAAACTGAGAAACCATTTCAGCAGGCAGCAAGTGGAACCGGCAAGCTTATGGCTGGCGTGGAGACCAGAATTGGGGTGACTGGGCCAAAGCGCACCACTTTAAATAATGTGCAAAACGAGAGGCAGGTGGAACCAATCAAAATGAACACCCAGGACTTCCCAAACATGCCCAAGCTCTCATAAAGTAAATACATTTAGCACGATATTCCAAACTTCCACACTCTAAGTGTGAGCTGTGTACTCCTACGTTTACACCCAGCATCATACACTTTCAGGTTTGTTTTTTTCGTTATTTTTCAGACTGTTTTACCCTGGCAAACAGGATTATTTGTGAACACACTTAACAGTATAATGAGTTGTAATAAATAATTATTTTGCTTGTTTATTCAGCTTTCAGCCAAAGCATGAAGCATTTCCTTCCCCCACTGTAACAGTAGCTATCATTTAAAGATGTTTTTTGTCTGATTTTAACAGTGTGAAAACAAGAAAAAAACATTGCAATTATAAAAAGGTAAATTAATGAATAAGACTGCCATTGTCAGATGGGTGTTATGCTTCAAGTACATGATTAAAGACATTTTTATCAACACGTTTCTCCAAGCATAAAAGCACTCCTTAAAAGAGGACATGCAACTATAAATTAAGCGGTTAATAAGCACTTAAAAGTGTGCAGTTTGGTTCTTCTAGCCATGAAGAACTCTGACCTATTTTCTGTGTGATTGCTGCCTAAAAAACCAGCCTGCCTCTCCCCCAGAAGCCTCGCAATGCTGCAGACTGCCCCTCCGCTTCCCGCGTTTCTCCTGTTTTTCACTCCATCATTCATATGACCCCCCTTATTCTAATCTTTGCATTATACTGTGACGTTATACTGTGACGGAAAAATTGTAATGCTGTAACAAAAAAATCTATCATTGCACACTCATAAATATTTAATAAAATATATGTTTGCACATTCCAGTCAATGCAATTCATTGACAATTTGCACAACTCTGTATATAATTTGCACAACTTTTAAACTCTTGTTTTTGCTTTTATTTCCCTGCCTACGTCCCTGTCTCAGTATGTCATGTTTAAATCGTCGGATTGTCAGTGGTTAAGTGTCTTTCATATTCATAATTATATTCTATTTATCACTGTTTCTTGCACTGTGACCAATGAGATTGTAATTTCATTTTAGCATATAACTCATGCAGGGGCACCGTAAAGAGGAGTAAGTTAGGCCCAGGCATTGCATTCACCGTGCTTAAATCTACCAAGAATAAGATATACAATGTAATATAAGAATACAGTATGATGCAATTAAAGTGCAGTACAAGTGGAAAAAAACAAAAAAGGTAAAATACAAAAAGATGAGGTATGTAACTAAAGTGAGTATGCATGTGCAGAGCGTGTAAAATGGTACCGTAATATGCAAAAATACAGGATAATGTGCAAAAACAAACAAAAAAACAACAGTAATCAAAATTAATTGAAAAGTACCATTAAGAACAGAGCATAGGAGCCCAGTGCTCGATATGGCCTGGTGTGGGGGCGTCCCTCCAAGACAAGTGAGAGGGGTTGTACAGTCTGGGTTGGGGGACCAGTATGATATGCTGCCATGGGACGCAGAATCGCCATGGACCGTGGATCAGATGGCTTAAGACGCCTAAATGATGCTGAGAAGATGATACTTTATTCCTGTGTGACCTCTGCCACTCTCCCTTTCTCTCTCCGTCATCCTTCCCTCCAGCTGCATTTCTTAGCTGGAATCATTTGCTCTGGATGCTGGTCCAGATCAGTCCTAGCCTGACCCACAAACACCCCCCCCCATGCTACCTGGCATAGCCCCCCCCCCCCCCATGCTACCTGGCATAGCCCCAATGGCGATAGTGACTCAGCAGAATAGGGAAGTTCTATTTTTTCTATAATTTCTCTCGATTACGGTAATGGTAAAGCTTCTCCAAAGACATTGTTTTGCTAAACATTTTCTTATTCCTTGCACCCCATGCTACCTGGGATAGCCCCCCCCGCCCATCTAGGGTTAGTGGTAAGATGGATACCATGTTAACGTGGTTCACCAGCTACAGGAAAGCCAAAAATAAAAAATATTGGTCTAATAAGGCCCAGTTGCCTAAAATTAGCTACTTTTTGGCAAGCACTCTTTCAAAGCAATATAACTTTAGGGATTAATAGTCATTATTATTCGTCTTAGTATTATATTATTCAGGATAAGTACTCAAGGGTACAAAAGCAGAACCTGCCCTGGGATTTAAACCTGCTGCCCTCTCATCATAAGCCTTTACCCTGCTGAACACTCTGCAGTAATTAAGGCCTAATTAGTTGTGAATAAGGCATGACAGGACTCCAAAACCAGGGGGTTGGATAAAACCGTGACGGGGGGGGGGGCATGTTTCAGCGGCGAACTTGTGAAATACAGCCGCCCATTTTCATCTTCA
This sequence comes from Paramormyrops kingsleyae, assembly GCF_048594095.1. Taxonomy (NCBI): domain Eukaryota; kingdom Metazoa; phylum Chordata; class Actinopteri; order Osteoglossiformes; family Mormyridae; genus Paramormyrops; species Paramormyrops kingsleyae. Next base: position 9,249,796 of record NC_132805.1, read on the forward strand.
ACTGGACAAGCAGAAATGTGCAGCTTGTTGCCTCCTGAGGGTGAATTCACGCCTATGATAGCCTAAATTGAATGAGATATTTCCAGTACATGCATTTTCCTCGGTTTCTATAAGCTTCTATTAGCGTGCCCATAACCCATGAATTTCATTAAGTGGATTGGGGGCAGAGAGGGTCTCCTCCAGTAGGCTGGGTCCCCAGCAACTGGCGGCCCAGTGCATTTGGGGGAGGCCTTCAGAGCAGCCCGGGCCATAGACAGAGGCGTTCTGTCCAGTCGCCAAACCCTTATTCATCCTGAGCCCTTGTACTCATTAGTTAACAGCCTGTTACTTATCCCAGAAACACGAATGCCGCTCTAACTCAGCACACCATGGGCAAACAAGCCACAATGGCTGCTTGTTATGCAGAAGGCTCAGATATCTCCAAATCTCCCCATTCAAATGCAACCAATCAATGACATACATGCATTTTGTTCTGATTCAGACGTTGGCGCTCATCCAATCAAAATACGCGTTATACGCGCAAAATAAGTGTAGCGATAGTTAAACGTTAGTTAAATGTAGGGCTGCACGATTTGGGGAAAATATTGAATCGCGATTTTTCTGACAGAAATTGCGATTACGATTTGATTTGCGATTTAAGTTTTTTATGTCAAGCTTCAGTTCAATTTTCATTGTGTAGTAATTTTAAAACATGACGCAGCATGATACCATCGATCAGTATTAGCTGGTCTACGTTCTAATGCAAGGATGAGAATTTAAAGATGTGATGTGTCAAGTTAAATAAAGTAATAATGAAAACAATTATAATATTAATATATTATAATACTGTTATTATATTTATTATAATAAAAATAGCGACCTTGCAGGTAACGCTTATTACCCTCATAATAACACTAGAACCGCCTTTTATCCCACGCCAATGAACAAGCAAGAACTACTTCGGTGTATGCAGCCCTTTTGTTTGCGCTATTGTGTTGTTAGCTGCTGTTAATAACACTCAAAAACCCGTAATGTTCATAACAGAGTGGCTGTTCTGTCCTGAAACCGTAAAGCTGGAAATTTTAAACGTAGTATGCATTTTATAAAATGTTGAATAAATAGAAGTCGTTTATTGGTGATTTCATGTTGGTCGAAGTTTCCGCTTTTTTACAACTGCATACGGTTATTTTCTATACAAATCAATTCAGGTGAAACAAAAAATGTACGTGTTCATGATTGCAAACTCTTTCAGACTCTCACGCAAGAAATCTTACGGCAAATCTATATTCCATTCTGAACTTAAAATTAACTGCATCAAAAACGTTACGGCAGTTTGTAAACCATACAGACTATTTACAAGGTAATAAAACTTACATACATGTAAATGCTTGTTAAGAACAGAGAACAGAAAATCTCACTCCATGCAGCTGACCACAGTTGCCCACCCTGCATTTTATTTTAAATGAGAAGTAAAATGCAGTTTTCGACTGAAGCAGCTTATCATTCCTATGCTTTGTTACTCGGACAAATACAAAACGAATGATTAAACATTATATGCGTCTCTTTTTGTATGTTTTCTAAATAAGACCGCGTGCCCATACCCAACTGTAATAGCGATTAAAGCGATCTATTCTTTTAGTATTTATGTTAAAGCAAGACTTTTATTTTATTACTGTTGTGTTGGAAACACTTAAATTTAATAAGCAGAAAAACAGAGAAGGGTCCAGCTGCAGACGCCTGTAGAGTGGAGCTCCACCGGAAATATGTCATCTCCAGAGGAAACACGTGGCCTCAACTCTGTGTCACAGCGAATAAACCTTAACCCTAACCCTAACCGGAGCTCCACTTTACGTCCTTAAAGATCCTGTGGAGGTGACGTATTTCCGGTTGAGCTCCACTCTACAGGCGTCTGCAGCTAGACCCTCTTGGAAAAACATATGACATAAACGACTGTATTGTGGGTTTTACGACTTTTTTGGAGGTCACCGACTCTGCTGCTGTGAGAATTACTGACTCGTTGTTTTGATGGGTTAGCGGTATACTAATGCTATTGCCTATTAACAAAAACCAAAGGTATTATACGATGAAGAATATTGCAACTTGTATTTAAAAGGAGCTCTCTAGGACCTTTCTGAAACAATATTGGACCATGAAATAGGAAGGCAATTCACTTATAGCTCAGTAGCGGAATCAGTATTTTTCCGCACCGCGAGTGTAACATTTTCCTTGGGTTTCAAGTATTTGCTATTTGTGGGCCTATACGCCTTCTTGGGCCACTTCTGATTGGTGAGCATGACTGGCACGCGAGAAGCACGGCGCTTGTGATTGGTGAGAATGACTGTCACACAGGGAGCACGGCATGAATTTGTAAAACTATTCTCACAGCAGATTTAAACCCTGGGTGCGATGTGCTGTATAATGTATGTCCTAAATCGCAATTTTTGCGACTTGCTAATCACGTTGTTTCAAATCGTGATTTCGATGTGAAATCAATAAATCGTTCAGCCCTAGTTAAATGTGTAATCACATGCCACTGCAGACATCAAGATGTCCTTATTCTTATTAATGCACAATTTGATGTGCAGTTTGTATTGGTATATACTGTAGTATTTGTAGTTTGCATTTGATTCCTGTGACGTGTGCGCATGTCTTTATATTGTTTGATTACAGTATTTTACTTAAAATGGTGTTGGTTGACTAAATAAATGTGACCATTGACTTTTAAATAACATCTGCATATCATGTTGTGTTGACTTAACAGGCCTAATCCATTTCAGGGAAGTTGACATCATACAGTGTCATTTGGCTAGTACTTCTACAATGGGACATGATGCAATTTCAAGTTTATAATTGTGTATCTTCAATTTGATGTTACAATTTCATCTACAAATTAAGTATAATTGAAAACAGTTACATATTTCCCATCCTTTAGACAGTTGTTGGAGGTGATAGCTGTTTTTTCAGATGACTTTGGGACCAGTCAGTACCCGTCATGTCAGTCCTCAACAGCACACAAAAGTTAAGGGAGTCTTTTTTTCGGTCTCGGTCTTGGTCTCGTCTCGACTTTGTCCTGATCTTGCCTCGGTCTGTCTTGGTCTTAGTCTTGGTCTTGTCTTGGTCTCGATACCCTCTGATCTTGGTAGTGTCTTGGTCTTGGTTTAGGCGGTCTTGACTACAAGTCTACCTACCACAAAAGTACAAAAGGCAACCTGAGCTAAGGGTCTGGACCAGGGGTGGCCAATCTTATCCTCAGAGGGCCGGTGTGTGTGCAGGTTTTTGGGGGTTAACCTTTAGGTCAGCTGTTCAAACCCAGGTGTGAGGACTCCTCAGCCAATCAGTCCTCTAATTAGTGACCTAATTAAAGAGTTACAGCAATAACACAAACCCCTGGTCTAGACTGACTGCATTTATTTGCTGTTAAAATGGAAAAAGGCTAGAATAACATCAGTCCATCCCCAAGAGCAGCTCAGCAGAAACCGCGCCTGCATCTGCACCCTCCCCGGCCCATTCAGGACTAAATTATAATTGGAAGAAGACTGAAATACCACTGGGCAAACAAGCTGTCCATCAGGCCCCCTGTTGGCCACCTCACTCTCGAGGCCTTTTAAGTTCACTACTTCAGCAGTCAGGTTCACGTGGGAGGACTTTTGAAGGCATAAACTGCGAACTATGGCTGGCTCAGGGGCTGGACATGTGCCCCAGAGTGGTGGGAGTCAGAGTGCATGATGTACCCAGCACTTGTCTAGACTCCTCTTTGATGCCGATTATCCATAGCTGGGAATGGAATAACAAGCATTAGCTGTAGGGTTGAAGTCCCAGGTGGGATTTTGTATTTAGACCACCCTGGTGACATACTTTACTACACCCCACATCCTGGTACAGTACAGTTTATTATCTAAACAGTAACAGAACAGAAGCCAAGCTAAGAATAGTAGCTGGGAGCCCGGAGCCTAGGGGCCGTCACGCTCGCTAAGTGTCAGTTACTTGATTAAATGCGTTATTGACATTAAGGGCCCCAGCTGGGCCCTTCATTAAGTGATACAATCAGTGACTGCTTGATTGGGCATCCCTTTGACTGCCTGCTCAAGAAGCACTAAAAATACACAGACAGAATCTGTGGGCTGTTAATCCTCACAAGACCAGTAAGATTAATAATAATAATATAACATGTCTGACGAGTAAAATGAATTTCAGCACAAATCACTGAAAAAAAAACATTTTATTATTTTTTTATTTAAAACTTTAAAACCATATTACCCATACAGCAAACTGTACAATTGAATTATTCACAGTGTTAAAAAGAAAATAATTCAATACCTTCTATATTTATTTTTGTTCCCTTTTTGCATGTTTTTTTTTTCTTTAATATAATATCAATTAGTCTAAGGGTGATCAGCTCGTAACACATACAGTTACTAGGAAAACAAAATTGTTACAAAACATTACAAAAAACTATATTCATATAAATCCTGCATCTCCACTCAGAGAACCCTGGTCGTCACCAAATATATATTCATCAATTTATTTTATTTTTGACAAACGATAAAGCAGACAACCCAACAGAAAATAAATAAATAAAACGAACCTTGTTTCTCCTCAGCCATTTTCGACTGGGCTTCAGTCTACTGGGCCTCATTCATATTATAAGCTGGTCTATCTTTCCTTCATTATTTCACATGATTTATAAAATAGGAGTATACATAGTTCACTATAAAATAGATGTTTATGCTCTGTACGTAAGAGTAATTCAATTTATATAACCAAACTAAATGTCTATTTCTGTGACTCTTTTGGGTATAAATTTTAATTATTCACATCTCTACAAATCGGGTACGGATTTTACGGCTGAATTTAGTCAGGGAAGTCAAGCCTGCAGATTATGAGATAGGCATCCATCAGAGACCATCTAGATGTGAGGTCGACTACAAACCAGCCTCTCTGTTCTGACAGCCTGCTGGTTCGTGCTCCAGCATTAGCAGTTAGAAACCAAATGCTATCCATCAGGACTGGAGGGAAAATTTATTTTCCTTCATTTTTTAACCTTTATGATTTTGGGAATGCAAATATATACACCTATTATAAATACATTTAATGTAAAAAATATAAAAATGAAATGAATTGTCCTTTTTCCCCACATCCTTCCATGTCTGGAGTAGGGGGTGATTCAGAGGATGGGGGGGGGCGGAGGGGGGGTCCAGCTGCCCATTCAGACAATGAAGACGATGTGGGGGGAAGGTGGGGAGGCAGTGTGCACAATCTGTTGTACAGACTAAACTATGCCGTACGCTCATTAGTGGAGAGACAGTCACAACAAATGAAAAACAGAACATTATGAGTACAGATATATTATTTAAGGAATGCAGCAGAAAAAAAGAATAATTTATTAAAGTACAATTTAGCTGTCTTGCTCTCATCTTTTAAATATCAGAGTGTGTGTTTAAATTACACTGATTTTAACAATATCCATATAATGGTATTTCAACGAATGTGTTTTGAAAATGGGTCAATGTACTAACATACACTATTTGCCTAAAAAAAAAAAAACTACTCAAAAAATGGAATCCCAGTACGAAATCGTACCTGTTTCAGTAGCCCGACCTTGGAGATACCCAGTCAGGCACCTCTGTGACACATTTAGCACCTGTAGCAATACACCAGAACAGAGTATCAGGAAAGGGAGCAGAACTATAATGGAAAAGGACCGTGTTTCCTCTCAAATAGCATCCCCCCAACCCAGGTGACTGCAGGCAAAACAGCCAGCCAGCAATCGATGGCCTCGATGTTGACGTTTAGCAGCGGTCTGCGTGAGGTCTGCCTGTATTTACAGAAAGTTAGGCACAAGAAGGCCGGGAGTCTCGCAGCAGACTGTGGACACGCTACTGCAGGGCTCTCAAAGTACCGGCCCGCGAGACGGTTCTACCCATAAAGTCACGTGTTTTTGAATCATTATTAAAACTACGTCACTGATCAATCGATTGTTCTCCACCGATAAATAACAACATTATGTCATTTCACTAATCACCGGCTGTAAAATTTGACTGCACCATGGCGAATTATACCACTGCCAATGTTGTCGACAGATTCTAGTGTGGACTGTTTAGCGGAGGTCCGCTTGAGCTGAAGACCTCCTAGCAAGACGCGCCTGGGTCGTCTGCATTTGAGACCTCTGGGATACAGCCTTACTGTCAAACGGAGACGGATCATATCTCATGGGCATCACTGCAGAGCTCACACGGCACTTACAGAGACGGCCATGCTCAATGGCCCCTACTCCCTTACAATAAGGTTCACAGAAGGAGGGGCTAGACAGGAATCTGCCTTTACGACCATCGGTCCAGATGGCACTGCACCCAGCACCCTGTCAAAGCTCTATTGGAATGACGTTTTAATGGCAAAGCTGAGCTGTCCTAGGTCATGTGACACAAGGACTGGATGTGTCACTACGGACAGAGATGTGGGCTACAGACTAATCGATCTAGCCAATCACATGTATGATGATGGACCTTTCTAATTAAACAGATGTCCCATATTATTGAGGGGGTGGGGGGGCTCAATAATGATGTTAACAAGGTGTGCAGCCAGCTCAGCTCCAGTCACAAAAACAGACACCTTATGCCAAAACAACAGGCGGGATTTTTTTTGTACAAAACCTGTTTCGTCCAATGAAATATCGTTCTGTATTCTGTATTGGTTCCTCTTTCAAGGCAATCCTGCCATTGTTGGTAGTACAGTCAGAATTGTGGGTCGTATGGGGTAGGGGGGGTTTCAAATTAGGCCAAAGTCACTTTCCTATAAATCTGAATTTCTTTGTTTGGCAACTGCTGGAGCTCCAGGGGCTGATACACTGGCTTTCCTGCCCCCTGCTGGTAGGGGTGTGACAGCTCGTGGGGCACAGGACCGGTTACTGTGGCACAGACACCAGCACGGGCCGACGGGAAGATGAGGAACATGGGGAAACCCAACCAAATGGTGGAGAAAGCAGGATTTGGGGGGCATATGACACCTTAAACGAGTGGAGGAAGAGGAGAACGGGGAATAATGATTGTTTTAGAACAATGCAGAGGACAGAATAAGAGCATCAGCAAAGACAGGATAAGTCAAGTCAATTACAGAATCAAGAGAAAACACCAGAATGCCATAAGCATTCGATCTGGTATCTTAGTGAAGAATTTGTAGGATTAACTGTGTCTCAGTTCCCTGTTAGCAAGCTACCCAGTCCTGAAGTGTAATATGGAAATTAATTTGTTTCATGAGAAATGAAGATGGCAAAAACATAGTTACTAGCATCACATACATTATGCAATTAAAGAAATCTGTTGTCTACCTTCTACAGAACTTAGCCTAAAAAAAAGACCCTAATTAATACATAAATGCACTGGAAATAAATCTGTTTTGAGAACAGCTATTAAATTCCAAAGAACATAACAGAATAATTTATAGAATGTCATAAATCTTCACAAAAAATATTGTATGTGTGTGAAAATGTTTTCATCACCACAATAGTTAACACATACCAGAGGGTATCTGAGAAACTCTATTTAATTTTAAACGATTATTTATTTACTAATTTTCATGACGTTCTTGTGGAACACAGGCGATTCTATTCTGCAGACATCTTTGGTAACCGTGTTACTTAATTCCTCATTTGTCTCCCATCTAAATATATAAAAGGTAATCCTGGTGAATTACGTAGCGTCGCACAAATAAATGAAAAAGCCTGAGCTAAATTATATAAAAAAAAATAAAGATTTCAAATGGCACAATTGACTTGTTTGTTGCTTGACTTCTTGACTCTTCCACTGGAACCTCGGGATGATATTGACCCTGTCATGCAGCTAAAAAAAAAAAGAAAAAATGCCAGACCGAAACTCGCAGCTGAAGCGGCTTCCTGGCAGTACGATGTTGATGGCTCAAAGTTTTTTCAGGCCGTAGAGTTCCTGCAAAAGTTAAAAAACCCAGTGATGATGATATCTACGATTCCAGCTAGCGTCTCTCCAAACGCTGCCGCCTTTTGAATCTGCGACTCCTTCAGGGCAGGAAAATAATCAGTCTGCACAGGATTTGAGGTAAAAGGTTATTTTTTTTTCCTGCCAGAGAACCACTGCATCTCCAGAAATGACAAATATATGAATGGCCAGACCCTTAACGCCGATGGATCATGTGCTATGTGTGACCGCGACCGCTTCCCCATCCGTGGTTCTTTTATTGCCACGCTAAAATGATGCCGTTTCGTCCTTTGCATCGGTCATTCCTCTTGGGTTCTCATCCTGGCATTCCACGTTGGTCTCGGAGCGCAGGTTGCTATGGAAACGCCACCCCGGGTGCGACGCCGCTTCGCCAAGGCGCTCCCTTCGGTTTCTCGGCTTGTTCGTTTTCGACGTTAGCGGTGCCGCCGTTTCCGCTGGCTTCCCGCCACTCCGGCTGGCCCGATCCCCCGCCCCCCAGCCCCACCCCACTCATGTCTGTTTGGCCACGCCCCCTGCTCCACCACGCCACGGTCACGGGAAGACCGGGGTCATGCCGGTGTTGCAGGTCACGCTGTCCTTGCCGGGCAGCCTGCGGTCGTTGAAGGTGTGCATGTTAATGACGGCGTCCGTCTTCATCATCATGGGCGCCTGCGGCTTGTGCTTCACGCGGCGCTCACAGGTGAATGACAGCCTGATCTCATCCGCCATGGCGCTGCAGAAGGATCTCTGGGAGGGAGAGAAACAGAGTTTTTTTTTCATTGGGCGTGACTGTGCCGGCTTCAGCGCGACGGTGATCATCAGGGACCAGCCGGCGACCCCACGGCGGCATGGCAGGAGATGCCACTGGCATAGAGGACCCATCTGACGCAGCGAGCGTCTGCACAGAGACCCCTGTGAGTGCACTACTCACAGACACACACACACACACTAATATACAGCAGAACACAGACACATCCTGAGACAAACACACATACACAGATTTGTAATTATATCCTTGTGGGGACTCTATGGGGATTTATATGGGGAAAACTCTAATCCCAACATGATGACCTTAACCCCTACCCAGCCATAACCTTAATTATAAGTAACCAAACAAAAAATGAGACTTTTGATCACCACAATGTAATATAAACCTAATCCATACACACACACACATACATGAAAATATAGACACACCAGAACACACACACCCTAGAGGACACACACACACACACACACACACACTGTTTTTGTTGATGCTTGTTGCTTTGTCACGGATAGATTGCAATTCGACAAGCATCACACTCAAACAAAAAGCCTGGGGTGCAGAATTGTGTTTAGGACCGAGCCTGAATTCCCACCCCCCACCCCCGAAACACCCCCATGGGGCCACCGTTTGCTGTTGCCATGGTTTTCTGATCGGTTATGACTAACAGAGGATTCATTTTACATGCTCCAGTTTGTAATTATGACAATTAAAATAAAAATTAGAGTTACTCAGTTTTACAGCAAAATGACGTGTGGGACGAATCGAGGAATGTCGCGTCTCGCCCCAGTGAATCGTGAGGGTGCCTGGTTGGGGGGCGGTTTACTCAGCCTCAGAGTCATAGTCGAACAACCACACAAGCCTGCATTTCTTCCTAAATATGAAAAGATGAAAACTGCCCAGAACCTTCAAAGGGGGCTGCTTCTCACTTGGATTCACGAGGCTGATATTATGTACACGGCACAGACAGGCCCAATATCGTCCTCCGTGATTTCCCAGCTGGGGGGTCCTAATCTACGCCCAGCCTGTGTCTTTGGGGGTCTGTGTCAAGTCTGTTTGCTCACCCTACTGCCACAGAGCGGAAAATGCCCTTCAGGTGAATCACACTGCCCTCACTGCCCTGTGCCGTATGCTTGTACACTTCAGCATAACAATATGACTAAACTGCAATAGACTGAGCTTCCTGCAATAGACAGTCCCCATCGTGAACCATATACCTCCGCGGACAGACGCTGAATTTCATACTCTGATTGCCTTCATAAGTTCATTGGCACGAACCTCAAGCTGTCTACAGCACACATTCGCTTCTTCCTCCTATTTATGGTCCATTGTGTTTATCTATTATTTGCATATTTGTATTTCTACTTTATTACCTCTGTCTAACTTGTGTTTATTGTTCTTTGCACTTTTTTTTGATTATATGTTTAATCGTTATGTTTAACTCCATCACCTGCACCAAAGAAATCCCCTGTACTTTTGAGCTTGGCGAATAAAGATTCTGATTCAGAATTACTGCAATGCTGACCGAATACACAAATGTGTAAAGCCGGAGGATGCCTATATCAGAACAAATCGTCTGAAAATAGGACCAGTGTGTGGGACTCACCTGTTCACGCTCTGCAGTTTTTCTCAGTTTATAGATGAACTCCCCAATCGCCACAAAGACAGACAGGACCAATCCCGCTGCCAGTATCATGAAGATCCCGCCCAGGTTCTGGATCCCCATTGGCCCGGCATCCCGTCGATCATCATCCGAGCAGGCATGCCCGCCCCACCATTTCTCCTTCATCATGTGTAGACGCCCATCTTCCAGGATGCTCAAGATGGCGATGGTGACTTTGTCTCTGTATGGGGAACCTAAAGAAGACCAAGAATGACAGACACTCCTCAACACTCAACTGGAAAATAGTACACACACAGCTTCTGCAATCTAACGGAAAGAATTTTGATCTGAGTACGTCTTATAATAAATGTTTATTTGCTTTCACTTTCGCTTTATCAAGCTGTCAAAGCAGATGCTTCGCTACGCAGTCGATTGTGATGACATCTTCAGCTTAACCCAGCAGATCATATTGCAGCAGTGCAGTAATGTAGGAGCAGTAAATCGTGCTCAGTGTTTACCCAGAGGGGTGCCGATGCCATATCCCTTGCTGTCGATGGTGCCCCCGACCTGGGTGAGGTTGCAGTTCCTGCGGGTGACGTACTCGATGGTGGTGGACTCCATTAGCAGGGCGTAGTCAGAGCTTAGCACTCTCTGCATTCCCTCCTCGTTCGACTTGACCAACGTCGTGCTCTGCTTGCTGCTCATGAAGGCCCACATCTTCTCAAAGGTGGAGACTTTGGATTTCTGAAAGAAGATGTGGGGGGGCATTGTTAAGGAGGCGCCCCCATTGAGAGCCCAGCCCATGTGCAAATAATTTCCCATCCCAAAGAAGAGGTCGGCCACACACTTAAGAGAAAAGCCACTTTTGTGGTAATGCGACGTGTCAGCACATGATCCCCTTAAGGTCAACGGGATGGGCTGACTGCTCTTCCTGCCTCTTGAACGCTGTTTAGAAGCACCTTATGGAACTCCACTGAAGTGCACAAGGCCCCCTCCGTAATCAAAGTCAGCCCGCCAAGAGCAAATGATCACCACAGATGGGGAGAAGACGGGCAGCTCATGTCTAACCGTCACACTTTATCATTCACCGACCCACCTACTGTAGGTCGATTTTCAAAAATGCTTATAAGATGGCCCCCACTGAGAGAGTTAACTCCATTTCCGCTCCATCCTGCCATACTTGGAACATTTCCAACATTATTTTCAGCCCCATGCGCTGACATCTTGCCCTCTCGACGAATAAGCAGCACCAGGTAATGAAAATTCACTGGATTCAGTGGACAGGGTAACAAACAGAAAAATCAAGCACTACCAAATAAACTTATTGCTATAACACGGCTAGACACGAATTACAAAATCACTTCATATGCTGTCCTGCAGTTAGGGCCAATGCAAAGACAAATATTTATAAACCAAAACTGACAGCCAACACAAATTCTATCCAGGATTAAAAGGCACTGGAGTAATGCTGTGTTTATATGGAGACAAAATTTAAACATTTAATTTCTGTTGAAACATAATTACAAACGCAAACAGGTGAGGCAGGCCTGCTCCTTTGTGCTGCTCCGTCTGGCTGTTTGAGGTGGAAGCAGCTGCGCATACTCAGCCTCAGCTGCAGTGACGACATTTTCCCAGATACCTACCTGGAAGATTCTACTGCTACAGTGTAACTATTGACAGGCAATAAAGTGAAATCTCTCCTCAGAAAAAAATGCCTTCATTTCTTATTTATAGCACCAGGAACACCTGCATTGTATGACTAATATACTCAATAACTGTGTTACATCAAAAAACATAAGCTGAAATGTAGCAATTTTTTTATCGGTCAATTCCAGTGAAACAGTTGCTTGATGAGCAGTGTGCAGCTTAGTGGGTTAAGAATCCGCCTTCGATTTTCTGTATCCATGCATGGAAGGTCATGGGTCCAAATCCTGTGCCTGGTAGAGTAATTACATCACCTTCAGGCCCTTGAGCAAGGCTCATAACCCACCTGCTCCTGAGATACCAGCTGAACCTGTTCTTTGACCCTTATATCTGCATCACTTTGAACAAAAGTGTCCTCTAAAGAAAAAAAAACATGAAAAATACATGTTTTCATAATAGACTGACATGCTTATTACCGATCTGACATCCACACCTAAGGGAAACATGAATAAGAATATAGACTGATGATTAAATGGGCTTAACAGTACATGGGCGGATTGAACGACTTACAAATGTCAACAGCAGTATACCGTGAATAGCAAATTCCTGTTATTCTGCTATATTACACCTATTCATCTTCCATAACCGCTTATCTAACACTGACGCTGTGAGTCTGGAATATGTTTGAGGAAACAAAGGTGAGGATATGCACTGAATGGGATAGCAGCCCGGTGCAGGGCAAACACGCTGTACAGCCATTTGGAGACAGGATGTTTTTGGATCGCGTGAGGAAAACAGCACAAACACAGGGAGAACAAGCAAACTGTGCTCGCACAGGGTGACGCAGCTACAGACAACAACTACAGACTCAGCCACAGTGCCACCCAACTGTATTAGATATACATTTATGGTTATTTGGATTTATCTGTTAAGCATATTCCAGTGTTTCTCATCTCGGTCCTCGAGAACCCCTCAGACGGTTCACATTTTGCTCCATCCCAGCTCCTGCTAGGGAACAGTGAGGGAGCAAAACTGTGGACTAACTGGCAGGGAGCTGGAAGGGAGCAAAAAGGTGGAGGACCGATTGGGAAACACTGGCATGTACTTTTATCTAAAGCAAAGAGCAGGTTAAGGCAGATATATACACAATACGTGTGCTACATATACGCATATGCTACGTGACGTTAGCAGCCTTAGCGTCTTCAGCTGTTCCTTGTTTTTTAAGCTGAATGTGGCTGGGTCAATGAACATAATAACACTGTGTAAAGCATGAGAGGACTCATTTATTTTCTGTGGACAGGAATAGCTTCAGGTTAATTGAGTTTTTTTTTTTTGTTTTAAGTCCGTCTGACTGTGAGATATTTTGTTTTCCATTTTGTAAGGAGTGATACAGATTTACCTTAACTAATGGTAAATTATTACCGGCTGGAATGTGACGCGGGGCTCGGGGTTTCTAGAGAAGCCGGCGGCGGCTCTCCGAATCTCAAACAGGAGGCTGATAACAAGTTCAGAGGAGCTTCATTGTTCCAGTGTTAAATGGGCCTGACAGACTCCATCTAAGTGCCAGAAAGGCGGGATGGAGAGACTGAAGCAGGAAACAGCGGAAGCAACCTAAAGAAATGAAGTAAAATAGAAAGAAAACCCAGGAAGGAGCTTTTGATAATAACAACTGATGCTTTTTATTGACCCTTGCAGGGAAACTGTCTTTTCACCACCCCCAACTCGATCTCCATGAGCGCAAGCTGGCTATGAAGGGCAACCTGTTGGGACACCCAGGGAGCTGGGGGTTTAGGGCCTTGCTGAAGGACCCACAGATATGGTGCGGCTGGGCTCGAACCCCCGACCTTCTGATCACAGGCACAGAGACTTAGCCCACTGAACCACACCCTGCACCCCAGCAAGGAGATTCTCCACCTCCTTCTCGCTCGATCTGTCCAGGTACCAGGGGCTTCTACAGGCTTCACCCCAGTGCTGTAGGGGGAGATTCTGTCAACCCCCCCCCCCCGCATGCTATCCTTCACCCTGACTTTCCCGTACCCCTCCACCCCCCCCAACTCATCAGCAGTCTTCATTAGCCATCCCGGAGATAACGAGATGCACAGACGAGCCGTACCCAGGCAGGCTTGATGAGGTAATTACTGACACCTGTCTCTCTCCAAACTAATGATTTTTTTATTTTAAAAGCTGCAATCACATTTAAAAACATCTCCCTTTCCTGTCGCTACTCTCTAGCTTCAGCCCATAACCGAAGGGTGGGTTAGGTACAGAGGGAGGGATGTGAAATACAGGGACCCGTGACACATCACCACCGCTCTCCTGGGCTTAATTCTGCACCTGACCTAAAGAGCCGGAAGTCGCCCTCGGATGTGAACTCACGGGGTGTCCCATGTGCGCTCGGCCAGCAAAGCAGGAGACGGGCTATTACCGCAGTAACTGTGCCAGTTAACCCGCTGATTTGGCCCTCAACTCGCCTCAGGCAGCCGTCGCCTGCTTTGGCCCGTTCGGAAATTAGTTTGGTCTGGCTGACTCCATTGTTGTTGACCTCACGTTAGCACACGACAGTCTCCCTCCGGCAGTCCTGGAGCGGTTACAGTGCGTCACTGGCTTGGAGGCGGAGGGGCTACTCTTTGGGGGCTTTATCGCAAACACAATAGCGAGATTCCGGAACCCAGCTGAAAGGCGCGTGCAAATATCACAGGTCCATGCTTTAGTATGCAGGGGGGGGGGGGGCAGCGTGGCACCCCTGTTTACAAAGTAGCTGATTAACGAGCTGCCTGTGACCTCAGAGGTCACGGGGTCACAGCCCAGAAGACCCCGCGTCATTATAACCTTGAACTACTACGGTAAACGATTAGCTGCACTAGAAGATAATAAAATGCAATTATTTAGCGTGCGTCTCACTTCAGGCAGAATAAGTGGCTAAAAAATCTATAACAATAACAATCGTCATTGTGTGCGACCTGCTTTCATAAGATGCTGTCCCCCATTGTGTCAAGAGGGGGAGTCAGGAGACTGCAATATCTGGCGTTAACTCGTACGTAATTCCCACCCGAACCCTAGCCCCCACCGTGATGCGAGCTGCTTTTCTTTTCTGACACTGGACTACAGCCTTGTTCATGCAATCCCCACCCCCTCCCCACCACATTAACCTGGGATTTCCAACAGGTCCCCTCGACATAAACAAAATGAAAGGGAGTGTGTAAAAAGGAGAAATAACATGTTCAATAATAAAAAAGGATGCGGATGAAAGAGAAGGAGGATGTGGAGGAGGAGGTGAAAAGGAGGAATTGGTTAAGGAGGTAAAGGGGCAGTAATGGCGGCGATATCTCACATGTTCGCGGACAGATTAATGACGCCTGTATTATGAAACTCGCTAACCCCCACAATATGTGAGACAAGCCCAGCAAATTTCCAATAAAAGTTCCATAGCTGTAGAGACAGAACAGAAACACTTTCCATGATAACAGCCTGTTATCCCTCGCCCTCCATTTCCCGTCGGGAACTAGCAAAAGCCTCCCGCTGGTCTTCAGACCACAGCTGTGTCTTACAAACGCATGGTTCTGCTCTTTTTAGAATGCGGATAAAAGATCTGCGAAGTCTCTTTAAGGGGAATGAACTGCCTTCAGTTTTACCAGAAAGAAGAGAGTCATATGGCGCTGTATCCTACACCTGACTGGTATCTGGCATCCCACTGCTAGGGAAAACTTTGGAATTCATTTTTTAAAATACGCCTGGAGGAACATAAGGAACATCACACAGGAACGAGAATCTTGGAGATAGAACTCAATATGGCATAGTTAAATCTTTTTCCCAAAATAGCAAATATGAATAAATTTATTTCAGAATAAAATTCTGAAAAAAAAAATGCTAGTATTGCAGTTTTGCTTGGTCACGGTTCAGTCATTTCTGAAGTGTTACCCAGTGTGTTGCAGTCAATGGAAGTGGAGCGAAGGTGTTCACCTTGAAGAAGGTCATGGTGGCACCATCACGCACGACGCCGTACTCTATCTTGGTCTGCTTGGCCAGGTCGTCCACCGAGTCCACGGGCGACTCCATGCGCTCCACGGTGAGGAAGGCGGCCAGGTTGGCGGTGTAGGAGGAGATGATGATCAGGGTGAAGAACCACCAGATCCCGCCAATGATCCGTGTAGAGAGGGCCTTGGGCATGAGCTCAGAGCCTGCAGACGACAGAGATGACAGCAGCTGAACTTTATGAAAATATGGGCAGTGCCATCTTCTGTCAAGGAACTGTAATGTTAAGATTGTAAGACGTGCACATTTAATAGATGAGAATTAGATCGGTCCTGATAATTAAAATGGTTTTGTGTGACAACTTGTTCGGACATGTTGGTTATCATGTAACATATTTTTTAGAATGCTTTCATGATTTCGAGTGTTACACAGCTCTTACATTTACATTATGTATCTAGTAGATAATACATAAGTATTCAGCTGTCAAGGAGGAAATTAGGCATAAGTGCAGGTAGGCTGAGCTTCCAGTGAATGCCCAGTAAGTGGAATTGTAGCAAGATTTATACAATATGACACATAAACAGCAAGAACCTATTCAATAAAAGCTAAGTGGAAAGAAGAGCATTAAGAAAACGCAACAGACCAGCTAAAGGTTCACGGGTGAAGATACAACACGTCAGTGGCTGAGGAGCTAGTTGAGGGACTGGTAAGTCCGATTCTTGAAGGTTGAGAGGGATTCAAATGACTCTTGCTATTGATTTGTTTTCCACGAGCCTTCATAGGCCTGAAAGAACACGAATCCAGGGCTTTCATATCCACACAGCAGAGTGATTCTGCTCATCATTAATATTAAAAGACAGCGCACAAGCTGAGACCTTGCCGGACGGGATATTGCAAGATCGGGTCAAGTACAAATGACCATCAGCTCAGTATGAACGACACCTTCTGCCTTTGAGGTGATTTGTCTGCTCCTAATTACTCGTCTAGCGTACGGAGAGCGGCCATTCATCACATCCCTCTGGCGTCTGCACTCGCTAATCGATAACATCGCACGGAGGGACCAGACGATGAACGTAACGCACGGAGACTCCTTCAGCTTGTTCGAGAGCAAGCTTGGGGGTCACAGCACAGTCAGAACCAGTGTGCAGCCCCTACAGGAACTGAGGGTTAAGGGCCATGCTCAGGGGAATCGGCAACCTTCTGCCGAACCACACATTGCCTTCCAAAAAGCAGAAAGATCTGCTTTTCCGATCCTTCTCTTAGTAACCATAAGTAACCCCGACAAAAACTACAGACCTCATCCAAATAAGAGTATCTCAAAGACAAAGGGACTGTGTTCACAGTCAGCATTTCTTTGAGTTTGCCGGTGCATTCACCCCATCGCTCAAGTTTTTCTCATTCACGCCGTTTCTTCCTTCTGAGCAAGCCGCGTTATTGCTGTCAGACCATGTTGGTTTCCACATCACTCCATTTCAAAAGGGCGTCATTTAATACCTGGGATCATGATGAAGGGATTCACTGCAGATCACCGTCTTTCTGTTCTGTTTTCTGAAAGCGCTTCGATCTTCGCCCTTCAGCTGAGACGTTCCGCCTTTCTGCCTGGCTGCTTCATCGCTCTTTATTTTCTAGGCAAAATGTTTCTTTTATGCTGGAGTTTGGCCTCAACGGCCCCAACGAAAGCCTTCATCTCTCTCGGATTTTTTCCCCCCTGTTCTTGAAATGATTTATAACAAAAATATTGAAACATGATGGGCAGGGAGGCGCCAGGTTTGCCGAATGTCGGCGAATGCAACGTGCCCCCGTAGCAGACGGCGAGCAGAAGCTACGGGCTAAAAGTCAAACAAATTAGCCGTGGACTCAGGGCCGCCACCACTGCCGCGTCATTGTTATTATTTTTGATTTATCTGCGTGGAATATTTCTTCGGTTTTGTTTCGGCGTCCATTTTCCAGCATACGCATCTGCTAATGAAATTCGGGTGAAGCGACTTTGAACTCGCAACTTTCAAACTGCGTGCAGCTAGAATGTGTCGGCCATTAGCGACTTCCTGTTAGCGGTGTGGGAAAATATAAATGGGCTGTACAACATGGTCACTGATTAGGTGTTATAAATCAGTCTCTGTCATGCTATCTGCCATGCAAACAAATGGAAATTATTCTCTCTCTCTCTGTTTTTTTTTTTTGGTCAGACAAAGGGTTCATTAAAAAATACCACCCATATTGTTCATTTTTATCACGGACGATAAGGAGACAGACACGGAAAATTCCCACCTAGTACAGACTGGAACAGCGGCGGTGACAGAAATGAAAGGCTTTTGTACACTCTGACAGGCAATTTTACACCCCAAAAAAAGCTTTGACTCTTTCCATAAATTATATAAATGAGGCCACGGGGTTTCTGCAAGTAACAACACTTCACCTGAGCTGGGAGTACAGGGTGGGGCAGGAGAACACGTGGATTTGAAGTGAGCCCACATTATATGACGCTGTAGCCATGTTAAATATCTACAAATGGGCTGACCTGCAAAAATAAAATGACTCTAACCAGTCATAAACTTCTAGAGACCCACTTTAGCAAGAGGAAGAGGTGCACACCACTTTGAAAGTCATCAGGCCTTCTCAAAAAACCCTAAACCTAACCCTAACCCTAACCCTAGCATATCTAAATCCAGACTGAACCAACCGGGATCCATAAATGAGAAAACCAGAGACTGATCAGAATCGCACAACCCACACATTCATTAGCGATTGTTGGCTCCCCGACACTCTTTTCTGGCAGGAGTGTGTGTATTTGTTTGTGTATGTGCACAGGTGTGTGTTTACCGTGTGCTCGCACGACCGCGGCCACCTGCCCACAAACGCCGGCGTGTACACAAGATACAGACGTGTCTGCCACAGCCGAACAGCGCCAATCCAGGCACTTTCCAGAAATAGAGGCACATTTCTTGACTGACTGGAGAATGTTCCTGTGGTCTGGGTCCATTCTTGTCTCATAGCTGTTTGTCTTAATCCGGAATCCGCTCAGAGCCAAACGGTGGTTCTCCTATTCGGCCTCTACAGTACCATCCACAGCCATGACAGATTTCACACCTTTGAATGCCACCATTCCCTGAGATGTGCATCTCTCACACAACGTTTTATGGCAGTAAATTCACATCCCCTGCAGAGAAGGACCAACTAAAAACCACTTTTTAAATAATAAAACGAGTGAATGATTTCAAGGCTGAGGTAGCAGATTTAACTGCTGCTGTCAGGCTGGAAGTAAGTATTTCACTTTAAAGACGTTTTATTTTTCTATGCCAAAGCTATAATTTTTACATAAATTGAGGTGGGGTGGGGGTGTGTTTCCAGGCCAGACTCACAGGCAGGACCCCTTAAGACGTCAACGGTGACCATTTAGATAACAGCTTGAAAAACAACATTTTGGGAAGGATTGTGCACAGAGGAACCAATCAGAAATCGACTCATTTTCTTCAAGGCAGTGTAATAAACATGCATTTCTTTATTTTTATTTCCGAAATCTTCAATCACATTAAACTTCGTCTTATCATCAAGGAGAACCTCTGTATTTCAAATGCCTCTCTGAATGACTTTAACATACAAATAAGTAAAAACCAATAGGACAACAAACACGCGTTGCTATTGGATGATTTTATTATAGTTCATCCTTAAATTGGTGCAGAAATAAACCACTCTGAAATGAATCTGGCCCACCTAAGCAGAAACCGGGAGTGTAGCTCTGCATTTTGGCAAGACTTGACAACTTCGTGTTCTTCCTTAATTAGCTTCAGCTAAACGAAGGCAGCATCCAAAAGCTGTAAACTTCTTGAGAGTATCCTGTCCATGTTGGGAATCTATTGGTTATAATAATTCTGGGCTGGTTTGCTAATGCCCCCCCCACCCCCGCCATCAACCCATTAGGTGATATAGGCGACCATCCAAGACGCCATCCTCCAAGGGGGCACTGACTTAGCAATATGTTGGCGCCACCCACCACCATCACACAAGGAGCATGTACAGCACCGTATGTGCCGTCTAAGACAGTTTACGGGGGGGGGGGAGGGGCGGTGAAGCTCGTCTAAGGCTGCACATGGGCTTCGACTGGCACTGATAATAACTATTACTAATCCTGTGAATAAATAAACTCTACCAGTGGATTAAGAAAACAAATGAAAAGCACATGTCAAGTTGGAACCTTCCAGTGTATCTGAAACATGGACAGGGCTTTTATGAAAAAGCCCAGTCAGGGCAGCTGACGGACACGAAACCTCGGTCACCTGACTCTCTCCCCTGACGGCTGTGGCCACGCCCTTCCCTACTGCGTCCTAGCAACAGCACTGAAAACCGCAGGCGGCGTAAACCAAAGGCGGATGGGCAGCTCAGAGGCGCTGGGAAAAAGACAGGCGGAAAACGGATAATGACTCGGACGCTCTAGGCGGGATTCATCCAGAACAAGGAGGCCCTGTGCCGGCTGACGTGGGCCGAGGAACATTAGGGAGGCCCGCCTCACATCAGCCGGCACCGTCTGCTTCGATCCAGTGACGAATGTCGTCCCCTCTGCTGCCAGAGGCTCCGTTTCCACATTGAGCTGTTGTTATTTCAGGAGGGGAAATGTAACTGTCTCCCCTACCCCCCCCACAGATGGTGACAGGCCGCTGACACGTCCCCTCCTCTGCGTTTATACCGCACGCGCTCAATGGTGACAACATCGTCCTTTCAAATGTAAGTCTGTGCTCCACTTGTTCCTGACAGTCAAGACACCTTAAAAAAAGACACACGGCCCGTCAAACCATGGCGGCGGGTGGGAGCGGTGGGGGGGGGGGCTGTACCTTGCTGCATCAGGGAGCCGATGCCAAACCAGAAGCTGTTAAGGAGGGTGAAGTTGTTCTCCACCACATCCGAGCCCGGGTTGCAGGGATGGGCATCGTACCACTCGTACGGGCTGAACCTGAAGAAAAGCACAAAATAAAACTCAACCACTCTGTTTGGCTGCAAATCCAATGTGAATCTGAAAATCTCCCAGAGGGTGCATCTCTGTCGGTAATCCATAGACCAAGTGCGACATTTACTGCCCCTCAATTTACCAAGTCATGGCATGGGGGGGGGGATTTATTAGACAATTTATAGTGTTATAAGTGTTTCCACTCCTGGACTCACAGACTCGCCATCAGCAGGCCACTGAAACACCAACAAGAGACAAGCATTTAGGCTTCACCAGCGGCGGCAAATCTGCAGCGGCTCATTATTACCAGGGCAACCTTCCGCGGTACGGGTGAGCGAGGGCCTCGCTGCCTGGGGCACCGTGCTGCGTTGCCAGACAGCAGAACTTTGGATAACGGCGGGACTGTAGGTCTGAGGTCACGGACCCAGTAAGACACGGCAAATCTGGCAAATGCAGAGCAGCAGTACGGTTCCCACATTCCACGCCCGGCTATGCGGCTCGCGAGCGATCCGGTCCGATCGCACGTCAGGGGCTCCTCCTTCACCGAGCCTCCAACTCCGACCTTTACGCCGCCTGTCAGTTTTCCCGTCACATTTCCCGCCAGATCAAAGTCCCGATAACCGCCTTGTCAGAAATCACACATCCTGACATTTCAGAATCTACAATCCAGAGATCTTTAAGATCTCTCTTGCCTTTTTTTTATTTTTTTATTTTTTTATAGATATGCTTAAACTTCTCGCAAGTTATAAATATAGTTTTTTTTTCAGGGTTGGTGCGGCAGACACTCAAAATGTCACTCGCGAGATGAGAGAAGCTTTAAAAACGTCAAAGAACTGGGTCAGCGCGACTCCCGCTCTGCCGATTTGCTCTCCCCGTTGCCAATGAGCAACACGTCCTTTTCGAGTCGACAGAACAGTCACTCCGACCGTGAGGAAAAATACACACATCTCTCCAAAAGTCAGATGCACGAAACTCTAGCAGTTTCCTTAGTGTCATTTACTGCAGTCATTGTAGATAATTGAATTAATGACATCACATCATTCCTAATCCTCTGGTTATGGTTTTCCCAGATGAAACATCTTGCATCCATCTTATCAGCAGGACACGTCGATTTCTTCAGCAAAAAAAGCTTTCATTTCTGTGTGAGGTTCCGAAAGAGGCTAATATATTCTCAGAAAAAGGGTGATTTTGAAAGGGAAAAAAAACACATGAAAAAGATGTTAGAATTGTCAAGCTCAAATATTCTAGGTGTGTAGACACTAAATTTTCACTGAAGACATTTGGCACATTTGGCAAATTATTTCCTTTTGTTACATGAAAGTAATATGACCTAAGATAACTCAGACATAATCTTACGATGGATTTGATCAAATATAATCATTCACTTTTTTCCAAATTTCTTCTCAACCTGGCACTCGAAACCAGAAATATAACCAATAAATCTTGAGCAAATACATAAAAAGTTGTGTTTTCTGAATCCGACATATGCCTCACATTTCCCTTTTTTATTGTTTTTTTCTATTTCTTTTTTTGGTTGTTTTTACAGACTTTGGTAAACAGTAGCCTGTGGGCACTCGTGTTATAAAGCCCCCGAAAGAGGCTGGAGAGATAAGTCGCTGTTTCTGTTTGTTATCTTAATTAAAAATTGCCCCCCCCCCTCCCACCACATCTGTTCCACCAGCCAGGTTCCCCGGGAGACTTTCGGAGCAGAAAACTCCCAGAGATTGAATCCTAGCCAGTGCCTCGCTATTGGAAACACTAGCATTGGAAAAATGGAGATGAAGAAAAAAATAATCTATTATTACATGGTATCTACAGCATTTATGCTTTCCCACACCAGCATGGTATTGGGTTTAAAATTTAATCTCCATTCCGCTGCCAGTTTTTATCTGCTAAATTTCAAATGTGTATTTTCCGAGTTCCTGAGCAGAGTGCTGAAGCGAGGGATCTGGTGACTCCCTCTTCCCTGTTACATCCTTAAAGTCATCCCGGGATTTAAAGGAGACGATAAGACTGTGAGCCCCATGCACGATCCGGTGGGGGTGGGGGCTTCCCATGCTAGGATCCTCCTAGACCCGCGTAGAATCCCCTGAACGATTTTGGAAGAGTGCCGATGTGCGGCGGTTTATTCACTTTGCGCGACTCTAGGCTCTCGAACGGAAAATCTGAGGCCTTTGAATCGGAGGTTGCACTTCGATTGCTGTTCAGTCACCATTTTGGATCCAGACTCCAAGTCAGTCATGTCAAGTGGCCAAATAAATTGGTGACAATTTAAAATAATGGGCTATGGTAACAGGCATCATGTCAGTCAAGGTGATATTGCCAGAGGAAATGTTTTGTCTTCACTAAAGGGCTTAAAACTGGGCTAAAAAAAAACACACTATGAACAGGTCAGTGTTTAGGGGCACCAACAATCTTCCAGAATGCTGGTTTTAGTTGCGGCTTTGTGTTGGAACAAGATTTTTGCTTCCCAAATATGTGAAAGTAGGTTCTTATTTAAGTACTATATGATTTTTTTCCCTGTTCACAGATATAAAGAGAAGCTGGGCCCTCAGCGCATCAGTGTGGTATCTGAGGTCATCAATACGTAGCTAATTAGCATTAAAATTTTGCTGAATTTTTTCAGTTTCTTGCTTCCGCACATGACACCTAAAGTGTGGAGCAGACTTGCTTCTCAAAGGTCAGGAGGGATTACTGCCAAACGCATCTCTTTCGAGAAGACGGGTTGTCTCTAAGACAACGAAAATAATCCCAGTCCTGTTTGAATTTTCCTGAAGTGGCACTTCACTCAAGAGTGATACTCGTGAATGGTACTCGTGAATGGGGATTTTCATACGGACTACCTCTTAAGCTCATCAAATCTTGATTTAGCCTGCAAACTTGCTTCTGTCCAGGTTTTGTTAGAATGCAACATTTAGTTATAATTAGTTGCTGATAAATTTACCTATCAGGATTTCCCAGTCGTCCTAATGTCTACCTTCTATAAACACCAGCTGTGTGAACTAATCAAAACTGAGAATGTACTTGAAATTCACTTTCATCCATTCCATTGAGAGTGTAACCATGCCGACAGTCCAGCTAATGATAAATGCCAACAGCCAACTAGAAGGAGATGCCACACTTACCTGGCGATAACAAACAGGACACAGCTGACCCCCAGATAGGCGAGCAGGATGTACACCCAGATGTCAGGGGTCATGGGAGTAAGGAAGGAGAAGAAGCCACTGTTGGTGTTGTTGGGCTTCCGGTAGAGTATGCTGATGCCCATACTCATGAAGGGCTTTGAGAAGTCGATGACCTTTTCCCGGAGGTACGAGATGGTCAGGGGTGCCACAGCCAGGTCGGCTTTCTGAAAGGAAGGTGGGAAACACGGTTACATCATTCTAGAGAATGCTAGACTCAAGTATGTCCTTCATCTTCTTGGTGCGGATGGCTAACTCATGCTCGTGGAGTGTGCTGGTTCAGCCTGCTGGGTCTCTCCTGTCACAAGAAGAAAGACAGACATGCTGCTAGCACCTCCACGGGCAGTACAGTGAAATCCGCCATGGCACTCCTCTTTCGTGTGGCGCCGGGCCGGTATCTCTACAGTGCCGAAAATCCTTCACAAACTGCCGGCCAAGTCTGGGAGATGCAAGGGGGAGTTTTCAGCAGACAGGCAGAGCCGTGAGCAGCTGATGCAAAACAGAGCCCGCCTGGAAAATGCCGGAATCACTGCTGTGCCGAGGACCACGCCTCCTACATAGAGGGATGGCCCTAAATCCAACTTTAATGGGTCACTTCAATGTGGGAAGATAAGAGGAGATTTCCTTCAAAAGATATCCCAGAAGGTGCAGGTGCTCTCCCTTTCCATCTTCTTGTTCCGGGGGGGTTGGTCCTCTATTTCTAACATGAGAGCATCTCCAGGCCCCACGTGGTGTCTTCAGCAGGAGCCTGATGGAAAGGAGCCGTCCCCAATTACACAACCTGCTGTATATTTAGAAGGTCACAATTTACATCACCTCACCTCCACCCCTCTCTCTCTCATGGGCTGAATGGGAGGTTAATGAAACCAGCTGCTTCCCAGCATTGGGGCGGGGGGGGGGGGGTCATTCCAATATGCAGCAACCCCCCCCACCCCCTTTCCCCAAGAACCCTTTATGGTTTAGGAGACCTTAGTCGTCCGACACCTCCTAGTGGCGCTATGGAAATGGCTGCTGCTTCTGCCCAGTGCAGCACATTGCCAGAAACAGGGCGTCCGAAAGTGAGGCTAGCAGCATTAGCCAGCATCACCCATGCTGTACTGTACGA
The DNA here is from genome assembly GCF_048594095.1 of Paramormyrops kingsleyae. NCBI lineage: Eukaryota > Metazoa > Chordata > Actinopteri > Osteoglossiformes > Mormyridae > Paramormyrops > Paramormyrops kingsleyae. Next base: position 9,274,932 of record NC_132805.1, read on the forward strand.
CGACACTCCAATACAGCCGAAGGATTGCCTTCTCTGTTCAGAAGGATGCTGACCTGTCAGCGACCTTGCGCAGTCTACTACGCCAAGTCTATTTCACACTTTCAAAGCTAGGCAGACATAAAGGCCTACTTAGTCTGCCCCCAACAGCTGGCGTAGGCTGTTTTATCAAAATGGCCGCCACAGCAGCGTAGCACGAACTCCTGTTGAGGACAGAGTGCTGAGGCCCCATTCCATCCTACCTGCGCTGCCTGCTGGCCATTTATTCAGAAAAAAACACACAACAATGAACAGAGCGGACGAGCCGAACTGAATTTCCATATAAACTGACCCATTAAGTAAAGTACATCTCAACAACATTCACATATTCCAGAAACACCAATATGGCCCATCTCCCATAAAATAACATTTTCCTTTAATTTCTAATCACTGCCTTTACCTTTTACTGCCATCACTGAAGGATAATTAGGTATAATTAATGAATTGTGAAGCATATTATTCCTACTGCTAATTTCATGCTTTGAACAGTAAGTGAATGCCAAGCTGTAAAACTAGCCACAAAATTCATTCTCTGGCTGTAGTAGTGTTTAGCCCACTGTTGTTAACATTTGCCTAGGATTGCCCATGGTGGCGCAACGCGGACACAACAGTCGAGTGGTAGCCCTCTCTATCCTCCTTTCGTCTCAACCGGAGAGCAAATTAATTTCCGCGGAGTGGAAAACAAATGAATAGCTAAGCTCATTATTAATCCGACCATCGTACAGCGATTAATGGGATCATCTGTTGTAGCTAATCAAGTTTAACAAGGCCTGTTGCATCACTTGGCACCTTTTCCCACAATGCCCTTTGGCTTTTTTAGTGCATTTTGTGAGAAAATGATAAAGGCAAATAAGCCCTGTATCTTTTTCACTTAATTAGAGCCGCGTCACATTGAGCATTTTTGTTCTGTGTTTACACTGACTGAGACTCTCGCTTCCGCTCATTTCCACACAAACCACACTCTCACACATTCACTCCCCCTCCGTCTCCCTCAGTCACCCACAGGGACAAATGGAAACGCGGTCTGCGGACTCCAACGAGCAACGCAGGCACGGTGCCTGATAATAGATTTGGGGGGCAAAGGGACGTCTGTAATTCGGTAATGAAGCTGTGATTTATTCAGGGTGGCACCGTGACACACTCAAAGCACAGCCTTGTGGGTAAGTGGCAGTCTGTGCAAAAAAAAATAAAAAATGTCGGGTCAGTCTGCTTTTTTGTGTTTGCAAAGCAATAAAACCCACAAACAGGATGTTCTTTAGCCAAGTTGCCCTGTGAGGTCCTGTACAGTAATATACACTGTTTGTCCAGGCTGATGAACAGATAATGAAATTTTTAGAGGTTAATAAAAAGCTCTGATGGCAAAAAAATTGAATCAATAAATAATGTTGACAGCAACCGTTAATAAACTTTCTTCCTCCCCTTACAGGACCTCTGGGCCGCTGTTTAGACCATAGGGTAGTCTCCTGTTTTCAGACAGACCTTGTAAAGTGCAACCAGAAGGGCAGGGCTGCTCGTCAGCATTTGGGGGGGGGGGGGCGTAGACGTCATTTGGGAGGCGGGGCAGACGGCGATGCGGTCAGGGACCAAAGCCATTTCAGTTAACAGATAAAGCCCCCAGCTCACTGGCTCGAAAACAGGGTTTCTTACCAAGCTTCAAAGAAGCCTGGGGGTGGGGAGGGGGGGGTTCAGGTCTCAGAGCACGTTCCCAGGTTTGCTGTTTGGGTCGACGACGTCGATATCAGCTTATCTGCCACCGGCAGGAGAGGGAGGTGATGAAGCTTAGGATGACCCCCCCCCATCCCACCGAAACACACAGGAGGCTCTACCATGAGGTGCCGATAAGGAGCCGGCGTAGGGGAACCCATCGCGCGATAAGACCTGGGGGGGAAATGGATACCTGAGCTCCGGGTACCGAGGTGTCCGATTTCAGATACACGATGAAATCACGCATGCGTGAATGCCCTTGGGTGCGCTCCAGACACAAATGCTATTGTTTGTTAAAGACTGATATGTAACGTTACAGGGTTTTCTCCAAATGACCAGATATTTCAGAGCATACCTCACAAATTGATTAATTGTGGCCTACCACAATCCCTAATTTAAAAATACATCTGCCCATCCATCCATCCATCCATCCTTTGCCACAACAGGGTTGCGGGGAGCCTGGGGAATTACAAAGCACAAAGGGCAGGGGTCGGCAATCTTATGCAGAAAGGGCAGATTTTCACTGCAACTCCCTAATTAGGTTACTAATTAGAGGACTGATTGGCTGAGTCCTCCTCACACCTGGGTTTGAACATCTGACCTACAGGTTATCCCAAAAACCTGCATACACACCGGCCCTTTGTGGATAAGATTGGCCACCGCTGATGTAGGGCCCTAGATGAGATGCCAGTCCACTGCATCGCGGAGAACATCTACAGAACGATTTAAACATGCCTTAAAAAGGTCATATTCCGATAGTCTCAGTCAACCTGTAAGTACTTCAACCCCACTGACTAATTTACCGACAGCTTTCTAAGGCTGCTGTTTTTCTGGAAATGCACTAGTTGGGCTTCTCCTAACCCACAGAATGGTGGAACGGCCTTGTGTGATTATGTCAGCTGGAAAAAACACCATCCTTTATTCCCGAGAATAGTCAGAGCATTTTTGATTGCAGCTACGGTGAAAATCAGAAGAAAAATACAAGTTTGAAGGGGCTTAAAACTCGACAGAGTGGCCATGTGTGATTTGTCTTCCTGGTCGCGTTTACTGACACGTTGATGCAAGCTTCACTGCTGACGGCTTGTGTTGCTCGTGAAGGTCCTGGTAGATGTAGCACATGACCAGCCGATGGATCGTCTGCACACGGAGATGCAACTGCAAGGACCACAGCCTTCTTCTCCACAGCCTTCTTCTCCTCCCAGTTTGTCTTTACCAATCCACAGAAACGTCAGGTATATAAAAAAAAACAAGCTATGTGTTTTTGCGAGCAGAGGCATGTCCACTTGTGATCTCTGCAAACGCTGTACTCTTCTTCACAAGAACACTTGGAGGCCTTTGAGAGAAACTTGACTTCACTCGCACAAAATAAAAACAGTCTTTCAAGTGTTGCCACTATGACGGACTGAACTTGCTCCTCTCTCGGGATAAAGCACGAGATTAAGCAAAGTTTCACTGCAAGAGTTAGGAGAGAGTCCACTCATTGAGTGAAATTACAAACCCTCCCAGTGGAACCAGTTAATTACCAGGTAAATGAAAAGTGTTTTAAGGTCAGTGTGTGTCTTACTGGTTTGTCTGTCCTGCTTCATTGCTACTTCTCCCATCAAGGCTGAATACATGACCTTTAACCTTTAACCTCTAACCCTTAACCCATCCCACAGATGGTACCGGAACTCACATGCTCCATCAGCTCCCTGACCATGCCGTTCCACTGGCCCTTCTCATCCTGAGAGCCGTACTTCCCATCAGGCACCAGGCGGATCTCGTAGCTGAAGCCCAGTATGTTAGCCAGCTCCTTCAGGAGGTCAATGCAGAAGCCCTCAAACCGGTCGTTGCCAATCAGAGCCTTGTCAGACCTCTTGAACATGACGTACGGCTCCTCCTATGGATGAATACATACACACATAAGTCACGGCAAGCTCAAAAGACTATCCGATTGCCATAACAGAAGCTCAGCGACTTGATAGATCAGCCACAGCTTTTCGGACGATGGGATAAAACTTCAAATGGCTCTAGCATCTAATCTTGATCTGTTCACACAGTAACATTTAAGCTTGCAGGTATGTTTGCTTCAGTCTCGTTCAATTACAAAGACTTATTTCAAGATATTTTAAATACTGTATAAGATACACTACTGTAACTTGTAACTTTAAGTTTAAGACTGTTAACCTTGCAAAGGGTTTGAAGACCTTATGATTACGGTCTGAAATGAGTGAACTCTGAAATTTCTATGAGTGAAATTCTTAGCTTTTATTGAAGGAGGAAATGATCACATCATACACAAATTATTAAAACAAAGCACATATAAACTTTACAATGAATGCTAACAAGCAGAAACATGTACACTCCTCTGCAAGGTCCCTGAAGAAAGTCAAACTAGTCAGGATCAGACACCTGCTTCACCACAACTCCTACATAGTAACAGCGCATTGCTGCACGTGTTGGGCTCCTCAGTATTGGATTGTGCTACGAATCACAAGGCTTTCACGCTGTTTATTACTTCAACACAGACAGATGTTCATTTCATACACTCCTAGTCTGGCAATCGATTCGAAACCCGTCGTCTGCATCTCAGACCAGATGTTGGCACGAGGAAAGCCGACCAAGGAACAGCAAAATAAATGCTTTTCAGAAGATCACTGAGGCACTAGGATTGCTGGTTATTGTGGAGGGGGTGTGGTGCGTGGGAGGAGCTGCAGAATGGGACATTCATCTTACTTCCTTTGTTCTTGGAGCAGTGTTGTGTCTTCAGTAAATACAAAGGGTTAGATCTGATGTGTGGGTGGAGTGTATGGAGCATTTATATCTGACAGACTATTGTCTGGGTCATGCCCCCCCCCCCCCCCCCTAAGCCCCCCCCCCCCCCCATATCAAAGCTGCTATAAACATTCTGGCAGGAAAGATGAGTTATGAGGTCTCAAATCTAATTTAACCCAATGGTCCAGTATAGAAGATCCATAAGATCACCATTAGTCCAGGTTAAAGTAATGCAAAGATCAAATTAGAACAACCATTGAATTTTGAGGCGCAGCCAAATGTTATGAGATATATCTCGTGATCTACCAGCGCAGAGGCACAAAGTCATCTGCACTAGCTCCCACAGCTAAGTCCCAATGTGTCGGAGCCTTCAGCTCCAGGCAGGCTGAGCTATGATTGAGATGTTCTCCTTGGTGAACACAAGGGGCAGAGCCCAGCCAGCCCAGCAGACCGGAAAGTCGCCAGGCCAGCCTCTTTCTTCAATTCAAAAATGTTTACAAATGAAGGAGAGGAGTATCACTGCTACCTGCATTCCAAATTCCTTGGAGACTAATCAAAACTTAGAACACTTAGAACTTAGAACACACTTATAGCACTTTCTGCCTCTCTCTCCATGGGGGAGGAGCTGCAAAATAAGAAATCCTTCCAGCCAGTGGAGTGTAGACAATTAATACACAATGGAGACCGCATTTAATATCTTAATCTGTTTTCCAAATGCAAAAACCCGTCTCTATAAAACCACCCGAGTCTGTCTTATTTATGCACCAATGAGAGCGTCAGACGTTCCATTATTAGGCCCCCGAGAGCTCTGCTATTAATCATTTTACACTCAAACACAACTGAGTCCGCAAACACCCACCCAGAGGCCCCTCCTCGGATCTCCCTCTCCGGTAATCTGAACGTTTGGATAACGGCGGTATGTAGCTGGCTTGGTGACACAATGAAAATTAATGTGAGGACTGTGAAAATGACCCACTGGATGGGGGGGGGGGGTGGATTACATTCAGGAAATGAACTTTGGGTGTTCTCCAGATCTGTCTGCCCGGAGGGGGGAGCACAGGGGAGCGTGGCAATGCACCCCTCCCCTGCACCCCCGACACCTCACTCAGGCTGTTCCTTCCCCCCCCCCCAGAGAAAATGCTTGTCTCGCTCCCTGACACCAGATGGGAGCTGATTATATCCCTCCCGATTCTGCTCAGTAATAATTACTGCCCGCGGGTCCAGCGTTCGTGTAACGACGACGTTTAGCACCTCTGATGACTGTCCCCCCCCAGCGCCCCATCCAAATTAAGCATGGCAGGGCTGTTTGTTGTCAGCGCCTGTCCCATAACCCCACAGAAATGCACGCCCTCCGTGACAGACTTAAATATAGGTGCTGGGGTGGGGGGGGGGATGTGTGTATCTCTATGGCACGGAACGATGGCATGTTTTCATTGCTGATATTAATAGTTTGACATCCTCCACACCATCCACTCTTCTGTAATTTGTCTTTAACTTGGTGTGTGTTTTTATCAACCCTTCCTGCCTCGGAATCATCCTGAAGCGACAAGACTAAGCTTGGGATATATTTAAATCCCCCCCACCCCTCACAAACACACACTTCACGTTTACGAGACAGGTCACAGATCGCGCGCTCCCACTCGGAATCTCACTGTGCAACTCTGCACGCCCTGGCACCCTGTTTGCCCCGGGGGGAGCCATCCCCCCCCCCCCCCCCCCATGCACTCCCACAAACCTGGGATTCCCCCGAGCATCTGCTGAGCTTCTGGGCCTGACTCTTCTGAACCCGGAATTATTTCAGAATGAGTCGCACGCCTCCCATGCGTATGTAACACCGGGTCTCAGCTCTCGAGCTTCTGTACTCCCACCATGTTTGAACAGTTTGTCACACTATAATTACTACAAATTCAAAACTTCAGCGCATAAGAAAAAAGGGCCTAAAATTTTGGATGACAGAAGTCCCGGCCCGTATGAATGTTTAATGCGTCAGGAAATGAGCTGGCTGTTCTCAGCATGGCCGGGCAGGACTCCGCTCAGCTCTCCCTCACGCCTTCTCCTCTTCTGTCCCTCCATTTCCTCTTAAGGACAAGCTGGCATTGCCCACTTACCAGCACAGTGGTGACGACCAGGGAGCGGTTGGCCAATGAGTCAGTGACGTTCATCCCTTTCCTCCTGGGAACCTCGGTGATGTTGAGACCCCCTGATGCACTCCATTTCCCCACCTGTGGATGGTGAGGGGGGGGGCAGGGGAGACACGGAGAACGATACAGAATCAGTCACAGCCCTCTGAAGGCCCTTCTGTCGGATGCTGGACGCTGCATCGTTAGCTATGCGTGTAGCATCTGACATTGCAACGCTGTCACTTTCCAACTATTTACATTTTATTTAATTATTAGACACTATGATTTGAAACAACATAGATATTTCCTTTTGCGAAGGCAGGGTCTTTCTTCAGGCCCCAATTACTCTGCCGACCCTGGGCTTTGAACCAGCAACCATCTGATCACAAGCGCAGCATGCAAACCCACTGAGGTACATGTCCCCTGCTGAGCTACGCACTGCTCACTATTGACCACTAGTAGGGTAAATCCCTGGCTTCTGTGCCTATACTTTTTTCATATATTGTAAAAGTACTCACAATTCTCATGCCCCACAGGAAGTACAATTAATCAGCCTTGATTAGGTTACCATTCTGCTGTAAGAGAATGGGTTCCTCTCAATGCAGTTTGATATATAGTCTCTGTAACAATGTTGAAGCTATGAGTTCAATCTGTATGGTGGTTCATATGCACAAGGGAAATTTCTGCCCCAATTATTGAATAAGAAGCCATTAAATTATCCTGTGAGTATAATCATCATATATAATGTGCATATTACGATAAGCTATGTGCAGAATTTTGAAAAATAATGCCGCTTTACAGCTTTTCGGATGAAATCCTTCATCTCATCAACTACTTCCAGGGACTTGTTCAGCGGCATTTTTCCTGTTATTAAACACAAGTGCTGACAGCTGTTTAATAGGCGCCACTATCCAGGTGCATTGTGGGAGAAATGCAGTCAATCATCCCTTTTAGAGCATGGGGCGTGACCTGAATATGCCTTTTCTGTGGCGCAGAGCCGGGCAGCGTGTTTTCTGATGCCAGGGTGTCTTTCATGGGAATTAAAGGGTGGCACATGTACAGAGGCATGAGCCTGGCGGCGGCCAGCAGGGGATGCCAGAGAGCAACTTTCCCCACTTGGTGAGAAGGGTCCAGCTGCAGACGCTCTAGTGGAGCTCTACCGGAAATACGTCACCTCCACAGGAAACACGTGACCTCTGTGTTTCAGCGAATAAACCCTAACCTTAATCTTAAGCCTAATCCTAACCCTAACCCTAACCAGAACTCCACTTTGCCCCCTTAAAGATCACGTGTTTCCTGTGGACGTGATGTATTTCCGGTGGAGCTCCATTCTACAGGCGTCTGCAGCGAGACCCTCTTGAACTTAGTTGAAGAGAGAAATGAGACAATAAGAACTCATGGTGGGCGGGGCATCAGCATTCTGTCAATCAGTAGGCGCCTTAACTCAATGACCCAATTAGCCCAGAGAGCAAAGGGTCTCTTCTTGAGCTCTGTGATCTGGTGGAGCTGCCAGCCTCACAAGTATCCTTAAATCCCCTCTGTAGGTCACTAAACTCAAAATAATTAGAAGAGCAAACTAACAAGCCATCAGCAAACGATGGAGCTGGCTGCCTTATAAAGCTCTGTAGCACCTTGGAAATCGCAGCTCTGACTCAGCTTTGGTGGCGGACTGAGACAGGGCAGCCGAGGCAGTTTTGTGAATGAACCACAAGTGGGTGGGTGTTGTGTCGCATCCCATCTTTTGCACATGGGAGTGTGCCCGTTTGTGCGCACGCGCTCCCACGTGTGTTTCCACGCGAGGAAGATTAAATATCAGTGCGCCGATGCGGTAAATATGCTTGACTCATAAATATTCATTCTTCTAAAATTATGACAGAAAATAATTTAATCGTTTTGCTACGGAGGTTTATACAGAGGACCCAAGCTTTGAAAGACCTGGAAAAAAAACGTGCGCTTGACGGAACAATCATTTCTCCTTGCTAAATGGCCTTTTTGGGACGGGCCTTCATGATTTTCATTTCAGGGAGCGCATTAATGCACATTTTTCGGTTTTTACTGGGGGGGTGTCTGCCCCAAGCGGGGAGAGAATGGGGGGGGCAGATCACTTTTGCTGAAGGCCCAGGCCCACATCTGAGCAAAGCCGGGAGTTCTGCACGGTCACGTTCGAAAACGGCCCTTTGGCCATCAAAGGGAAGCCTTTGGAGGAAGAGGACACGGACCAACGGAGCCCCGCCTTCACAGTCGGCGAAAACACTCATGGGGCTGGTTTTTAAAGCAGCCGCTGCCAGGCGGGGGCTGAAAGGCGCAGGAAACGATGTTCGCTCCAGAGTTCTGATTGAAAGCAGAGCAAGTGCCTCCTGAAAGGAATATTACTTACAGCTTGCGAGGGGAACGACTCCGCAAAAAGCGGGCCGTAAAAATATCGCAGCACTGCCTTCCGCTCAGCACGCTGGCCCATTCTTCCTAATTGCGCACAATTAACTCAATTCATTGAAAGTGATTATCCGAAGCAGTGAATCCAAACTTATTTTGGCGTCGCACAAAGCCGAGATTTCCAACTTTTTTTTTTTTTTTTCGCCTTTTAACGATATTAAGGCCTGCAATCAAGAGGCTTCTCCATTCCGGAAAGTTCTAATTTGATAAGAGTCTAAAATGCGCGTGGATATTCAATTAAGCGCAACCGAGCTGAAGTCTGCCTGCATCTGTCCGGGGGGGGGGGGCAGCAGATATTGGCACAATTCCCTTGAAATGTGACAAATATGCTTAAATTCCTTTTTAGGCCACTGACCGGTTTTTTTTTTCCCCCAGGAACATTTGAAGCGAGTAGGGTGGGGAGTGAAGCCGCGGAAGGATCCGGAAGGCAATAAATCAGAGTGAGTGATATCGGCAAGAAGGCATCAGCAGCTCCCCATTGAGAAATGATAACATGTCTCCCTAACTGGTTGCGCCTGAGGGCTTTTCTTGTGGGCACTTAAACATCACATGCGTTTGGTGCGTGTGTCTGTACTGAAATGCACGGTTTTACAAAGAAAAACCAGCAACGGGCAAATTAGCCCAGTAGCTAATGGAACAGAACCTTCGTAGAAGATTCCAGAATGCTGCAGTGTTGCCACGGCGACACCTGGGCCTCTTCCTACGGCACTAATAAGTTTAACGGTGCGGAGGCACCTCGCTGCCACGGGCAGCTTAACACGTGACCCCGGACAGTCGTTAGCAAAATCCACAGTTAACAATCCAATTTGCTTTACGGCCCACTAACTTACAATCGCATCAGTCATTTTGTTCCTTGTTAGGAGGTAAATTATACAACTGAACACCGATCGCGACGTACCAGTTCTCCTCTACAGACGGAGACAGAAGTATTACAACATTGCGGAGTAACAAACGCAAAAGGTGTGTCTGAGGGAGCTCATTACCCAAGGCAGCGGGGTGTGAATTCTTCCCGTTCGGTGGTGGCTGGTTTAAACGCCCCCCCCCCCCCCCCCCCCAGCTTCCTTCCTGTCAGTTACAGTATACATTTGGGTTAACACTGACCGGTGTGGTCCCTTGCCTGTCAAAGCCTCATCTGTAACATCACTACGTACTGTACATAGCCAGTGTTCGAACTAAAGGACACAGGGGACCCCCTAAAAAGACCAGCTTCACCCCCTCCCCCAAATATAATCTTGTATTATTTCAAACAGGTAGCTCCTCACTGGGGGTTCCCCAAGACCTCTGGCCAGTTATAATAATGTATATGACTGTTCATGTATGACTGTGTGGATGGTCTCCTGGCCTCTGGATCAGCCTGCTGGCCCCCTACCCACCTTCTCCAGCCCATCCTCCTTCAGGCTGATGATGTCCAGGTCGAAGTCGGTCCGCAGGCCGCTGGTCCTGTTGAACACCAGTCTCCCGGTCAGCCCCTCCCAGTGAGACTGTGGAGACATGGGGAGTTGTTCACATTGGCCCCCCAGCTGTAATCCACCCCCCCCACAACACGAGTTCTCGCCACCTCCTTTTAATTATGCTTCACACCCACATGGCTCAGACGTGTCTCGCCGGCGAGCCTCGATTAATTAATGACCGTCGCCCCCTCCCCCCCCCCCACCACCCTGCATTGACGCGGTGCAGGAGAAAACCCATTACAGTCCTCCATCCTGATTCATAGATAACCTCCCCCCTCCCCCGGCAGAGAGCGAGTCACATTCCCGGGGGGGTCAGAAAAGATGTCAGTTGATGTCACTGAGAGGCACCGAGCTCCAGGTGTGATGAGGACGGCTCTGGCTTATCAAGCACATACACACATGCGTCCCAGTCGGCCTGTTACACTCGCAGTCAGCCTCTGAGATTCGGGGCCATCACTTCTATAATCTTATTATAATCAGACTCATCAGAAAGGAGAGTCATTCTGCAGCATAACTGAACGCCGTCATTCTTAAGCTGCGTCTTGGCCAACCTGTGTTGACCAGGTCCCGAAAGCTGTACCCTGAATGGGATCTCCATCCTCTAACAGAGTAAGATCCTCCACCCCCACCCCACCCCCCCCCCCACACACACACACACACACATATCTAAAATGCCAGGAGAACAAAAGCAGAGTAGAATTAACAAACTTGTTTTAATTTAGGAAAATAAACCCGAATGTAATCAGCCTTAACACATTGCTGACAGATAATGAGGATTATTGTGTTTCTTAAAGGTACGGTACTGCTTTGGGCCATGCACTGTTCCTGGGAAATTTACAAAGTACTTTTCAGCCATATGCATACATAACATAACAGGCACATGCAAAATGGAAAAAAAATGCCTGATAGCTGTGAGGCATACTGCATCAAATTAGCATTGTGTAAAATATGTTATTTAACTGACATTATTTAAAATTCTATGGGGCTTAACATTCAGCACAAAGGTTGGTGAAATGGTATAAAATGTGGTATCAGTGTTTACTTCCACAGCCATGTTTACTCTGTTATGGTTCAGGGTGAATTTTTAACATTGTGCATTGTGTATGAAGGGCCCCTATTCTAACCGGAGAGTAATGTCCAGGTTATGATGTCATCAACGCCGACCCCTTGGTGCTGTAGGGAGCAGGCTGTCCCCTCCACCAAGCATTCTCACACTAGCAATTTTACCAGGGATGTAAGGGTGCAATTGCACCCCCTACTGATCAGATGAAAATACTATTTGAACATACCGAGTCCAATAAAATTTCAATAATTTTAAAAGTTATATTTGAAAATTTGGCTTATGTTAGAATCAAAATGTAATAATATCAATTTATTGTAAATGTATTTACTATTTGTTTTTGGCTATTTATTTATCTAGATTAATGATTGGTTGGGCTCTCTCATCTTGCACCCCCTGGGAGAAGAGCCTAGAGTCACTGATGCATTCTCAGCTGGTGAAGGACGTCGGTTTGGAACAGTTCAAGAGGACAGAGATTGTGACCTGCCTGGATCACCCGCTCGGACCCTGTGCTCGGACTCCCCAATTCCCCCAAGCATGCCGGCCTTCAGCACCTCCTTGATGAAACTCATGAACCGTCCCCCGAACCTCCAGGGCTTGTGGCGGTGGCACTGCAGGGAGTTGACGGTCATCTGAGGCGCGTGCTGGTAGGAGACGGACACCACGTGGACCGCGTCATACGTCAGAGCCGCGTCTGTCTGGAATGAAGGGAAGCAGTGAGGCACAGGGTCAATCAACCCAGTAAACCACAGACACGCGGTCAATTCAGCATCTGCTAAAGCAGGTAGCTGCCATGAGGTCCATTTACTCAGACCGAGATGCTGGAGAATCCAGGTTACATGGATACACTATTACACTTGTGTGGACATTGTTTGAGGGGGAGATGCTCTGAAATCCATACTTTTCCCTAATAAATGCAGCCAGAAGGAAGAAAGGTTGAGTTTGAAACCACAATGAATGGTGCAAATGCAACTAAATGTGATCCATTTTAATTGCTTACCGCCTGTTACTAATAAATGGTGCTAAATGCCAATTGCTGTGAGAACAATTTGTCAAAGCAGTTCATTCCTTTCGCTTGGCCGTAAGGCCGCCCCCCCCCCCACCCCCTCTTCAGGGTCTTGCGTGACTGAGCCTCATCGCAGGCCGAGCAGTCGGACAGCTGATGGATTCGAAAATAATTGCCACACCCTATGAATGGATGAGTTCTGGACGCTGTTTTTCCAAGAAAAATATCACCAGGAGCAGACGGGTAATTTAAACAGCCCGTCCGTTTTCATGATTCCCTTTCACAGAAGGCAGCTTTCAGCCTTTAGCAACACAAAATCAGAAGCCCGTGCGTCTGCGTTGTATTAGGCGGAAACGCAACCGAGTCTGAACCAATTAAACACTGTGGCCATAAATTATCCTGGCAGCTGTGTGAAAAAAAAATACTGCATTCAGAGATTCTGCCATCTCTGCACAGCAGAAAAATAAAAAAAGTTGTAGGGACGAGTCAGTAGTAGCAAATCAGTTGTGGTAAACACACACACAAACACAGACATATATATATATATATACAGTATATATGTGTGTGTGTGTGTGTGTGACGTGTAAAGACAGGAATGTTTCACTATTCAACTGCTTTATTTAAGTCCTAATGAAGCTTTTTGTACTGCTTACGGCAAAGAACAGAGCCCCTTCTTGATTTTTAGGCACAATTTATTAATAAATTCATTTTAAAATCTGTATTAAATTCCAGTTTACGTGTCTACGCTCCTTGAGTCTGGATGGGTTATGCTCTTATTTAGCAAAACCCCTAGCGAGGCTTTCCTTGTTATTTGGGTATCAGCGATGGAATCTGTGCTGATTGGATTTCTGCCAGCCTGCCGGCGTGGTTCACTGCGCCGAAAAAGGTGAGCAAATAAAACGGGGATCGATGGGAACTCAAGGCCGAGCAAACAGGCGTCACTAAGACACACGGTATGAACTGCACCTCTCCGCAAAGGCCAGACAAAAGCGGAAAAGAAAACAGGAAAACAAACCCATACCGTCATGATCCCGTCCAGGAGGCCGGACTCCGGCTTCGGGGCTGCCTGCAGCCTCTCCGTCGACCACTTCTCCACAATGGAGGCCACCTGAGGGTTCTCCACGTTCAGGATGCGGAAGCCGGTCATATTCACCCCGCAGTAGCGGTATGGCTCAAGATCCAGGGCAAAGAGATCCTTTAGGGTGGGAGACAAAAAGATCCCGATTAGCGGGTGGCGGTGATCAAGGTTTATTGTCACCAAGAGAGACAGCAATGATAGGAGGAGACAAGCCAAGAGGGCGGGGCTGTATACCCACAGAAATTATATCCGCAGCCCATAAAACATACACAAGCCCCTGATGAGGCCTTAAACAGAGTCCTAACCAAGTGATGAGATCACTAAGAAATAATACAACCAGGGATTAGTGGCCACAATGCCAGCTTTATGTCCGCCCCCTTAGGGGCCTGCCTACAGATGGGACCGTCCAAAAGGACTGCAGTACCTCCCTGTCAGAGCCACTACCGAAACGACGCTGAAAACACCCCCGGCACAGATGGAGAGATAGGTATCAGCACGGTGTCTCTGAAATAGATGTTTTTAAAGTCCCTCCGAACGGGTGGGGCAGGATATTTAATTAGCACCCCACCGGGTGTGTTAAAAAAAGCTTCGAGACGTGCACGGCTCCTCAATCCACACAGACGTCCTTCCCTTCTCCCAGACGCTGCCATGGAGTCCGATCACAGTACTCATGTGTCCCTGCTACTCCATTAACGTACCTCCTAGTGAAAACGTCATAATGTAGATGGTTTCTAACACGTTAACTGCAGGAAGGAATAATTAATTGGCACTTAAGAATATATAATCTTTTTATATCTTTGTGTGTTTTTTTCCTCTCTAAATAAACAGTCCATCAATAAAATGAGTAATTTCTGTGTTTGTACTTTCAGCTAAATAGAGGATGTTTGCGAGCGGAGGACTAAAGCTGAAGTTTCTCCGACATAATTATTCCAAATACATTTTGCTTCAAACGCAAAGTGATTAACCAGCCACAGCATTAATGCAGGGGCAGAATACTGAGCAGACTCGTCTAGGCTGCAGCTTAGGGGCCCACAGTGACCAGAGGGCCCTTTTTTTAATTATTACTTTTTAGAAGGGACCCTTTATTGGTCGTTTATTTGTTTGCAAGTTGGTGATTGGTTGAAACTGAATGGAGACGAATTTTAAATATATCTCTTTCTTTGGTACACTTCTTGTACCCTTGTGCGTTTTGTGGTATGCATGTGCATAGTCGTCTCTCTTACACTGAGTCTGTTTTTAAAATGCATGGAGGAAAACATTCTAATGCTAATGACTTTTTTTATTGATTGGAATGTGCCCCTCTCTGTAAAGTTGTCTATCTGTGGTCTATGCTATCTATGGTAACTGTATCTAGCACATTGTGATTCAGTTGACACTCAGTGGATGAGCGTGTACAGTAATGCTTTACGGTCTCCGCTATTGTGATTCATTCAATGAGGTCTCTGTTTATTGTTCTTCTGATGTGATTGTGTCACATTCTCTTTGACTTTGTAAAACTGACTTTATAATTTCTAATATTTATTAGTTTTATAGCTAATTGTTTTGGGGAGTAGGGGCAGAAGAAGGGCCCCCCAGAAAGTACTGCCTAGGGGCCCGAGCAGGGCAATCCGCCGCTGCAGAAATGTGTTATGTTTTGTAAACAGGAAACAGGTCTGTAAGGCTTGCTCTGATTGGGATAATGTAAAAGCAAGCATGGGAGGGCAGAACCGGGACTTTATTTGGGTTTTACGTTTAGCGAGATGGAGGAGAGCAATGAGAGGGCAGCAATATGAGCAACAGGTTCACAGACGGAGGCAGGATTTGAATTTGGCCTGGTACGGAAAGACAGAAGTCTAATTTCATGTCAACATGAGCATGAAAGGCTGTGTCAGCTGACCCCCCCCCCCCCCCCCCAGACCTCCACGCCCCACCCCCGTCCTCTGAGGACCTTTGTGAATTACTGTATCTAATTCATGCATTGTTCATGCCATCGGCAGTGACTATGCTCATCTGTATTCATAGGTGCTGAGAAAATTTACATGTAAACATAAAAGGAAGTGAATCGGTCATCGTTACTGCGGAGCTTTGCTGCTCCAAATTAACGAGGATTAATACTCATCTGGGTCAATAGGGATATATTTATCTCAGGTTGTGGTACGGAAAGTCCTGTGACGATTTAGAAACCTGCACAGAGATTATGAGGCGCACAGAAACTGCAGAATCATTTGTTTATGTAACTCTTTTGGCAATAGGTCAGTTAAGTATCAGAATTTACCGCCAGAAGGTTATGAGCTCAGACATTACTGGTTAACACTGGTGGGATCATGATACCCCTCTAATGGGCGTGTGGGTTTCTCTGCTTCTACTCCGAGAGGAGAGTTCATAAAGTCTCCCAACTTGGGCTCGGCGAGAGAAGTTTGGAGCTAGATATCAGGTGATGGAGGCGATAGGCAGAGTAAAACCGGCTTGGCACTGCGGGCGGCAGAAACCAGGTTATGTTATCGGGCCTCTGCTGGCGGAGCAAATTAGGTGTCAGCCGCCAAGGTTCTCCGTTATCGCGGCAACGGCGCAGAGGCGCAGACGTACGGATGGTCGAGGTGCTGCATCTCGAAATGGATACTGGAACACCGAGATAAAAGCTGAGGGAATAAATATTACCGTTAATCCCAGGAAGTTCAAAACCGAGGTTAAAAAAAAAAAAAGAGTATTTATTTTGAAATTCAGAGGAGTCACCTTCCGGTAGCTGTTCCTGCCTAAAATACGCCAAACAGCGACAGTACTTGCTGTAAGCGCGGTCTCTTTGTCCCGCCTCTTCAAAGGCCGCCGACTTTAAGAAGGGGGGGGAGGGGAGCTTATCGCAGCTCCGTCTATGTTATCCTTTCGTCACACGCTGTCGAAATCGCGGTCTGGATTTAACTCCCGCAAGCGGTGATCCGATAAAACGGGGAAGATGAGAACAGATGCGGTTTCATTTGCATGAGCAGGAGGGTACCTTACCAGCGTTGTGAAGATGTAGTGATAGTACTCCGTCATCATCCCCATGGCCAGCGCCTGTAGAGGGAAGCGCAGGAGAGCGAGTGGGGTAAGTAGGCCATGACACTGACTGATCATCTTACCGAGAGAGCTTGCGAGAGCCCCAGAGCTGCTGTACGGTGTCAACGAGCCTTAACGATCGGAGCACGAGTGCTGCTTCTTCTTCCTGGCTGGCTGTCCACCCGGCAACGAAAACCAAGCGTGATCTGTGCCAAGTGCCCTACTCAGGTCTAACAATTCAGCTTCGTGTTTAGCGTGAGCCGAGCAGCACAGGAAGCATCTTCCCGGTACGACTGCGGCAGGAGGAGGACATGTGAAGCATGTCACTGGGGCATGTCACACACGTTTCACCGGGGCATTTGTCCTCAGCTTCTCCAAAACTCAGATTATTCCCCATGTAACCACACAAATGATCTCTCCCTGTTCGTTTCTGCCTTGGTTATGCTAAAAATGGCTCAGAGTGAATACAAAAGACACTGGAATGGGATCCCGTCTAAATCAGGGGTGGCCAATTTTATCCTCAACGGGTCAGTGACAATGAATGCAGGTTTTTGGGGTGACCTTTAGGTCAGCTGTTCAAACCCAGGTGTAAGCGCTCTTCAGCCAATCAGCCCTTTAATTAATAACCTAATTAAGGAAGCGCAGTGAAAACCCAGCAGCCCTTTCTGGATAAGACTGCCTACCCCTGGTCTAAATCAAATGACACAATGATTATCTAACCCTTGCTGTTTCATTTAAGCTACCTGTAAATGCTTTATTCACCCATAGAGGAGATAATTTATTTTAAACTCCTGAGGTTATGCAAATGGGCTGTACTGCCCTTCTGTTCTCCATGTTAAACCTCAAGCCAAGCATTAATCTACTTATGTTAACTAATTGACATGTTCCGTGACCTTTAGATTTAAGGCGCCTGACTGTGGTGGCATGGGGTATCTTAAAAGGCACATAGATCATGGGAGAAGGACTTCACAAAGGATGGGAAGAGCACCTTACACCAGCGCTATTCAACTCACGGTCCTCAAGGGCCGAGCCCTGCTGATTTTCCAGTCTTCCTTCACCTGTGAGCCAGGTGTGAAGCCTCTGACCAATCAGAATCAGTAATTATTACAATAACCACCTGGGAGAACTGAAAAAAACAAGGCCTGGATTTAGAATCGAGGACCCTAAACCCTACTGTAAGCCCCGCCCAGGCCCGCATCAAGCCCCACCTCAAGCCCCGCCCAGGCCCCACCTCAAGCCCCGCCCCGAAGCCCCGCCCTAAGCACACTGGCTTCCTGTTCTTCATGACAGTCTTTATTTTTTTACTTTCCCAGCTAGACATCACCACGCTCATGTCCGCCGCCACACTCCCAGAAATAGCTTCCGCGCTCCCAGATTAAGTGGACAGGCGGCACAAAGTGCTACAGGGGTAAACAGCACACAGGAGCGCAGTGCGGCTGGCAGTGCAGCTGGCGGGGGCCCGGCGAGAAGCAGGGGGCTGGAGTGACAGCCGCAGAGGGCACGCTGGGACAGTAAAGGATCGGGGGGGCGGGGGGCGGCAGGGGGAGCGGGGTGGACATACATGTCCTGACAGCCAGGTCAGCGTGCAGAGGTGAGGCGTCAGAACGTGAGCCTCAGGCTCCTGAGGGGTCAGCAAGCGGCGAGGCTGATTACAGCGGTACTAACTGGGGGAGGGGGGGGCTGAGGGGGGGGGCTAACTGGGAGCAGCACAGCTGCTCATTTGTGGCCATGCTGTCACACCACAAGTGTGATAAGGGAGGGGTGGAGAAGGGGCATGTGTCATTTTTACCATACAACAGTCCCAAACAGAAACATAAACATGCATTTTAGGGGACGTATATTAACAGCTGGTGTTCAGCAATCAGTGCTTGGATAATGGCAGACATGCCAGAATATAAATAACCACATAATTTATTTCCCCCCACCATGAGCAGGAGACCTTCAGAGTCCCTGCTCTCCCCAAGGCCTTTGACCTTTCCTCAAGGGCAGAAGCGCAAATGACCTACAGCCTCTCAGGCACCTACAGCCTCTGAGGCACCTACAGCTTCTCAGGTACCTACAGCTTCTCAGGTACCTACAGCCTCTCAGGTACCTACAGCCTCTCAGGCACCTACAGCCTCTGAGGCACCTACAGCCCATGAGGCACCTGCAGCCTCTGAGGCACCTACAGCCTCTCAGGCACCTACAGCCTCTCAGACACCTACAGCCCATGAGGCACCTACAGCCTCTCAGGCACCTACAGCCTCTCAGACACCTACAGCCCATGAGGCACCTGCAGCCTCTCAGGCACCAACAGCCTCTGAGGCACCAACAGCCTCTCAGGCACCTGCAGCCTCTCAGGCACCTACAGCCTCTGAGGCACCTACAGCTTCTCAGGTACCTACAGCCTCTGAGGCACCTACAGCTTCTCAGGTACCTACAGCCTCTCAGGTACCTACAGCCTCTCAGGCACCTGCAGCCTCTCAGGCACCTACAGCCTCTGAGGCACCTACAGCCTCTGAGGCACCTACAGCCTCTCAGGCACCTACAGCCTCTCAGACACCTACAGCCCATGAGGCACCTGCAGCCTCTGAGGCACCAACAGCCTCTCAGGCACCTACAGCCTCTGAGGCACCTACAGCCTCTCAGGCACCTACAGCCTCTCAGACACCTACAGCCCATGAGGCACCTGCAGCCTCTGAGGCACCAACAGCCTCTCAGGCACCTGCAGCCTCTCAGGCACCTACAGCCTCTGAGGCACAAAACAGGGGTAAAGAAAGAAAGAAAGAAAGATGACGGAGGAGCGAATCACAAAAAAAAACACCTCTGAGGGTTCAAGGTCAACAACAGCCCCCCCCGAGTGAGACCACTCTGATGTACTGTTCTCATAGGATGTCACCGTTTCATCCAGCAAAATGTCATTAACAACTGCTACAGCGTTCCCCCAGCTAGGTGAGCTGTGGAGACCCTCCAGCATACGTGCTTCTAATTGGTCAGCAAAGCACAGCAGCCATAATAAGCCAGGTGACGGGGTGCAGCTCTCACCTGCTTGAGTATCTGCGCAGCCATGACGTGGCTGCAGTCGAAGATGATGCGGAACTCCCTCCCACGCTTCATCTCCTTGAGCAGCGGCCGCGTGTCTTCCGTATCCAGCGGGAGCTGTCGGATTTTTAACCTGATGTTGTACCTGGAGGGGGCCATTATCAGTTCCTGTAGTCTAATAAGACCTTTAGGGAACAAACGTCAGAAAGCTAATGCTAACTTAGCGCAACACAAACACAGTCACATCCCCGGCCGCCACATTCACACGGAGAGCGTCACAGTACAACTACAAGCAAAGCTAATACTAATTTAGGAGCGCTATTGCTAACTTAGCAGGGCTAATGCTAACTTAGCAGAGATAAAGCTAACTTAGCATATGATGATTCACCTCCTCCCACCCCCCCACACCATTTTATTCCAGCCCCACATTTTCATTTTAAGATCATATTTTATTGCTCCAACTGAAAGATAAATACACTTCCAAGTTAATTAAAGATGCAATCTTCTTGACGAAAATTACACAAGTTTTTCTGAGGTGACCCAAGCCCGCCGTCTCGGTTGCCAATGGCAATGGTAAAACCGCTATCCAATCATGGTAAAAGCTGTCACATTAAAGAAGGGAAGGTTACTTTTGTCTCCATTCAGTGCCTATTGTAACATCTGCATTCCTCCCGCACGAAGCTACCAAGAGAGGAAGTGGTTCGGGTCACAAAAGAAAGCAGAACTTCTGTCAGGCTGTGTAATTTAAAATGTATCAGGAATAAGATCAATGAGGTTTGGACCCTCACCTCTCCTCCAGCTCTACACTGCCCTGCTAAGGGCGTCCTCAAAGGCGATCATAACATCAGGCGACTTAGAGGTGATTGCTGAAAATTTCCTCAGAAAAGTGTCACCATAAAAATAAATTATGTGTAGAGGGACAAAGGTTTCCTCCATCATGTATAGGTTGGCAATCTGGATACTGGAAAAGCATGAGAGATCTGGAAAATTTTCTTTTGGAGTTTCCAGCAAGTCTAACAGCATTATTTCACTGTCATGTGGTGCGACTCTACTACCTCACAAACTAGCTGGGAAAAATTAGCGCTACTAAATCAAACTTTGAGATTTCCCACCTGTGCTGTCGTCGTAGACGACGGTGGCCGTCTTCCATTTGAGGAACTGGACGAGGTCCAGGATTGCGTAGCTCAGTGAGGAGTAGTCCGGGTAGAGGTTGGCGTAGAATGTGTCCCTGTTGTCCATAGGGTGGTGCTTCCACCGCACCTGGATGTGCGGCACCTCCAGCGCATTGCAAATGGACTGGACAGCGTTCGACGACGAGCTGTGGGAGGGTCCGAATATGGCCACGACGCCCAATGACAGCTGGTCGCAGGCTGTGGGAAGAGGAGACGGCATGGAGATGGGCAGGGGGACCCAAACCAACCACAGGTAGTGGTAAACTCTAGGCTGCAAAGCAGATTCACAACATGCTAGCTCCAATGTGCCATGGCAACCATTTCCACAGCAACGGGATCGGGTCTGCTTCATACCTGAAATAATAAAATGCATAAACGTGCTGCTGATGTCATATGAAGCTAATAAGCATTAAGCACAGGCTGATCACTAGACTTACCACTGGGAAATGAATGCCTGCCATTTGAAATTACTTCGGTTACAACTTAACAACATGTATTCTATGAATTGTCCAATTGCTTAGGCGATTCCATTAGGGGGGACTAGAATCTCTCCCCAGAAACTAAGGATACAAGTCCAAGAATGCCCAGGATACAAATCCATTTAGCTACATGTCTATAAACTGCAGTCCCCAGAGGAAACCCAGGGGCAACATATACAGAGCTGAGGTGGGATTCAAACCACCAGCCCTGAGGTATGAGGCTACAGTGTTGCCCCCTGAGCCAACATACCTTTCGATACTGTGGAAACACAGGTGAGATACATGTTGTATTAACAGTCTTTGGTATCATTTTGTGGTCTATGCTGAAAACCCCAACCAATGTAAAGGTTATCCACCCATCTGTTTCCCAACCAGGGGGGGCATCAGTAGCCAGTCAGTGCCCCCCCCCCCCCCCCCATCATAGCATATCTACTCCAAGGCAAAAGGCATGGGACTCCCTGGATGGGATGCCAGTCCATCACATGATATGGGTGAGTAAACATTATATTGTAAATTCTAATAAAATTTAAAATTGGGTGGACAAAAAAGATATCAGACCATCTGTGCTAGGGGGAAGCCGGAGCAGTACTCAAGAGTACCACCGTGAGTTTTTATTTAATCTTGGCATCCGCTGGTGTCATTGATGACCTCCCTGAGTTCCGGATGTAGGAGTCATTGATTGAAAATAAGCCTGAGAATATGTCGCTCATTTTGACCACCTTACAGAAATGTTATCTCTTTTGACATGGAAGGCGGAAGCATTTATTTTGGACATGAAGGATGAACTCACCATGGTAGGGCTTACAAAGGTTTCCCAACCTCAAAAAGATCAGTTTCAGTGAAATCTTCTGGCTAATTGTTAAACGTCTACAGCTCAAGCCTGGCTCACCTTTCCTTGAAGCCTCAAAGCTGTCATAGATGTTTATCCTCTGTATGTCGTACGTCAACGTGGTGTTGGGTAGCAACGTTCTATTCCTGTTGATGTTGTTGACGGCGAATTTGAAGGCCTGCTCCTCTGCGCTGACCATGGGGACTGGACCCTCCATCTGCTCGAAGATCCCGCCTGGGGTACAGAGGTCACAGGAAGTGTCAGCATGGGGGGAGCCCACGACGATTACAAAAACCAGCTTTGAAGTTCCAGATCTTAATGGAAGCAAAGTGAGAGAGGGGAAAAAAATCCGAAAATGGTCATTATATTCTACTCCTACTCCATCAGAGACTCCTAGTATCTAAAGCAAAAATGACTCAGGGCGAAAACATTTCGGAGAGTTCTCAAATACGAACCGACACTTTCCCAGCTGTAGTCCATGGCAAATAGGACACGCGGGACACTTTGCTCATCTTCTGCAAATACAAACGCAAGGACCCTGCTCACTGGCATGGCTTAAAATTCCCCTGAAAAGAATGTGCAGCTTTCAAGTGGAAATGAAGGTTGCTGCTAATGGAGGAACTGCACAAAAAAAAAAAAAAAAACAGACAAGTTGCCCCAGTCTGTACTTTCAACAGCAGATCTAAAGGGCAGGTATGTGTGTCCATTAAGCTAACCCCAGCTTGCATGTTAGCCCTTAGTGCTGGAGAACGTATTAATTTCACCATCGCTGGAGGAACCGAATAAAAGCGGCCTACATTTTTCTAAACATATTGAAACCATAATCTCATATCAGATTTCATAAATCCTATAGGGGGATGCATTTTATTTCAGTCTGGAAAGCAAATAGTCTCACAAATAAGTAAAATCTACAAGTCCAACTGCTGGTCCCTGATTCTGTAAGGAGCTTCTATGGCTGGCTGGGCACTGCTCCAGGCATAGAGCAACACCGGTCAGACTAGGAGGACTAATCAATGGCAGAGTAAATCCACACTGTCTATACTAGTGTTTCCCAGTCCAGGCCTCAGGAACCCCCAAGCAGTCCACATTTTTGCTCCCTCCCAGCTCCTAGCCAATCAAGAACACCATATAACTGGTACAGGTGTGATAGGGGACAGAAGGGAGCAAAAATGTAGACTGGAGGGTTGGGAAACACTGGTTGGTACACTTTCTCTGTTTATCCTGTGCTTAGCTATAAGGAACAATGGCAGAAAGAGGCATGCACTAGCAGCTGTGGTCAGCGGAAGATGACAGGAGCCAGGCTGGTGAAAATAAGGTACTCTGTGGCGGAGATGGGGGGCGGAGATGGGGGGGGGGGCAAGCAAACCTCTCTATTTGTGGCTCAAGGCTCTTCTTCCCAGGGAAGTGATGCACACGCTCCAGAGAAGAAGGCACATTAAAATAAATGAATCCTGCTGCTTCATGGGAAATCTCATTAGAGAACATTAAGTAATTGCTGGAGTATATACTAATTTGACTGTTAAGAGGATAAAATGTGCATAGCTCGGAAGCACTTTAGGAAATCTAATAAACAAGAGACGCGGCTCGCTCCCCGGTAAGGCCACTGCCTCTGGGCGAGCTGCAAAAAGCACATTAAAAGGTTAAAAAGATAGCCATTTTTGACCTGTACGTATAATAAAATAACATGCAGGCAGATGAATAGGCATGTTAATACTGAACATAAATAGTAGCATCTCTGTCTCGAAACCTAAACTTTGTGAAATGCATCCGTTTAGGCATGAAAGCACAACTGATGCTTTTGATTTAATTTTTATTTGTGAGAGTCGGGCGTTGGTTTAGATTAATATGTTTTCTGCTAATGGCCCACATTACAAAAGATCTTAATTAATCTCTGGAGCTTACCCCATCGCGGAGAAACACACCAATTACCACATCTTTTCTTCACGGATCCCCGTACCACGAGAAGCCCTGACAGCTGTCGTGTTTAATCAGGGACGATCGCGCCAGATCGCTGCCAGACGAAGACGCTCTCTCCCGCACATGCTGCCAACATGTGAATCCCGCAGGAAACGTCTGGAGAGGGGCCTCGCCTGACCAGAAGGGCGGCGCTCCACTGGTGGGAGCTGCCGTTGTACATTGGAGCCAGCGGTTTCGCTCAAAGAGTTTGCAACAGGCACAGCTGTTGTATTTTCACGTCAGAAAAAAAGTGGTCCATGGAGACATATAGACATATGTACCGCTAATGACTGAGGATTGTGGGAAAGCTGAGTCATATCAGTTTAACATGGAATTTTGCAGAGGTACCTTCATTTATGTCACTGGTTCCTTATCAGTCTCATTCCTCTCACCCCATCCCTGCCCCTTCCCAGGACCCAAGACTTGTTTTGCTGAGGTGGAAAGTTCATGTCCGGAAACTACAAAACCATGCCAAGATTTTGTTTTAGCCAACAATCTGAGTACTTTGCGACTGTAACTCTTTATGCTCAACTGGTTGGTTGAAGCAAAATCTTGGTCTGAATTTGTACTTCATGAACCTGAACTTTCCACCTCTGCTGTTTTGCTTTCCAGGGCATTTCACTTGTGCCAAAACTGCTGTCGTCTCTTCTCCTCCTCCTCCTCCTCCTCCTCCTCTATCCTGTTAAGCCCGTCTGTCCCCTCCCACTCCAAAAACAAAGGCTGTATTCCTCCCTCCCATTCCAGAGCTGTAAACACACCAACTGAAGGTGCTCACGACCCAGACAGGGTCAGCCATTCAGCAGGCAGATATGAGGGTCTCGTAGCTGCCGGGATCCGATCCATCATCGAGCCGTTAACAAAAACATCTAGAGCAAAACTTCAGATTGCTTTTCTCTAGGCCCCTGTAAAAGTGGTACTTAAAAGACTATCTTTACCTGTGCAGTGAAACTGCTCTGTGCTGAATTCACCCATCTATCACCTGGCAACTGATTCTACGGTCCATTGTGCTGCCAAGTAGCACCACGTCTGAACCGTGACAATATCATTACGGTCTCAGCTGACAAAGTGGCAGCTGTCTCGCAATTTGAGGCACTGTTGTTTTTATCATTGTTTTTTTTTTCAGTGGAGATTTAATAGATTCATAAATATCAATCCCACGTGCCTTTAAATAAACAAAAAAAACATGTTCAGCACCACAAACAATGATCCAATCACAAACAAACACAGCAAGGTCACGTGCAGTCACGGGAATCGTCTCGAGATGGTCAGGAAATACAAAGGCTTATTTTAACATTTTATTCATATGCTTATCAATGATGTTACTATTAATACCACTTGGCTGTCCTAATCTCAGTGTACTGTCATGTACAATGACAATAAAGAACTGATTCTGAATCGTATAATGCAATAGAGGTCTTGAACTACAAGGTTTCACTATTTAAATAAAGCACGGTCACGCATCTCGTGACCCTACCTTTTAAATAAAGACGTCATGTATCACATGATTTACCAATTAAACTGACTTCTAAATAGCTAAAGGCCAGACCTCCTTCCACGACTCTGCACAGTATTGGATTTATGACTGTGTTATGAAAACACACTTACTAGTTTCTTAAAATAGCGTAGTACTTGTTGTTCCGTCGTCTTATAACAAAAAAAAGTAACGGAAATGCCTTCCACTCTTCTCAAAGCGGTATGTATAAACCATAAGCCCCTTCTGAATTTGAGATTAACTCAGAACAGGCATGTAAAATCAGGCTGCCCCGTGCATATAAATCATCACACATTTAATTAGAATGCATTCCGGCTCTTGCCGGTCGGTATTGGTACTGTAGGTCCCTCTCTCGCTTCTGGTGGAGCCTTATTCCCGTCTGCCCTGAACACAATGCCCCTTCTTATCGCTCACTCTCTCCGTTATTGCTCTTCCCCATTCTTGTTCAGTCATAATGCAGGAGCAGAAGAGTGATATTAAAATTAAAGTTAGGCCGCCTTGTAATGTGTTTCCCCCCCCCCCCAAGGTGACGTACTTTTTCTTCTTTTTAACCCATTGAAACGGGCTCATATTAGCTGCACTGATTGAGGTTAAGTGCCTTTCTCAAAGGATATTGCCGCTGGGATCATCCTAAGGGACTTGACCTAGCAACCGTCTCCAAGTCCACGTCCTTATAACGGGCAGGCCAATGCCACGCTATCAGTTCCCCACGTTTCCGAAATCACTGCGATATTCTTGCTGTATAATTATTTAATATATTTCTCTGATTATCAGCCCCGTGGCATCCATGCTTTTGATATCCCGCTGTTTATTTTACATGTTTTCGTCGCTTAAACAAAGGATTTTGACTAAAAATGTAACATTAAAACAGATAAACAGCACATCAGACATCCTAAATCAAAGATCTTGCTGGTTGAAAACTCTAATGACAGAAAAACACTGAGGGATTGTCCTAAAAGTCTACGGCGATCTTCAGTGCGTTCGACCGCGAAAAGTCTTGTTCCATATTTCACTGTTTTCCCACTACACCTGGAAAATCCTAAAGGGCACAGGCAATAAATTAGAGCTTTAAATGTTTCATATTATCATATAAATTGCATTTCCTGGCGGTCCCTATATTTAAAGCGCTAACGGAAACGTGGTCCTTGCCATGATAAAGTTCTTTTCCCTTGCATCTGCCGCTCGGCCGTCGTATGTCGGCTGCCTCCGCTGTGAAGACGTGACCTGCTCTTATTTACTTGATATCATTAGTAATACACATATAGCCTCTAATGGTTTAATATCTTTTCTGTCAAATAACTGTCAGGAAACAACACATTTGTAAAATCTAATTTTATGCTCAAGTGCCCCTGTTTCTGCAATTTATCGCACCCCACCCCCCCCCCACCCCCCGACTCCTCTCTACCTCCGTCTCTCTCTGTTTTCTAGCCCCTCTGTTCCCTCCATCGCACACCTTTGTATACTCTTCCCACCCCATTCCCCTGGCCTTTCCTCCTCTCTGCACCAGGATTATGGTGGTTTTTTCCAATCTCGTTATCATCGGCAAACACGCGCTGTGGATAATCTGGCTGCCTGGCGCCCCAGTGGCCAGCACCGGCCCCTTCCTCAGCCGCTCAACCTCACTATCTCATTGGACTCAGCTCTCTTCAATACCTGCATAAGCAGACCATTTTCCCGGGTGTGGGAAGTGCTCCCCCTGGATGCGGGGGCCGGAACTGGACATGCTGGCTTGGTGGGGTCAATGGCAGAGCGCATTAGTCACAGAAGCAAGTGAGCGGATTCTGAAAGACCCTGCATCACTAGCTCGCCATGCCAGCCTCTGACTGTGGGTCTGCATGCCAATTAGCCCCCCCCCCCCACTCTGATCGTGCCCCTTATTCCTTACAGATGCAGAGATCGTCGCACAACATGAGCCAGGCCAAGATGGCTTCCGGCATTTTCTCATTGACCCCCCCCCCTGAATACACAGGCCTGGTTGATGGGGGTCACACTACTGCAGTTATTTGCCTTAAAAACTGTGGACAGTCTTGAAGGGTCTTAAGTTTAGTCAGAGGGGGTGGGGGAGGGTCGGTATGTAACCACCAGCAGGGATCAGCTGCGTTTTTGGGAGGGGTACTGTCGTCAAACTGCGAATAAGTGTATTCATATTAATATAAATGGAATAAACAGTATTGGTTTTCATTTGTGATTTTTGTCCCAAGAAACCATTTCATAAATTAAATGGAAAATTTGGTTAAAATGAACCTGAATCTGGCTGTTGCTTACACACACACTTTCTAGAACAGGGGTGGCAAACCTGATCCATAGAGAGTAGTTGTGGGTGCGGGTTTCTGGATTGACTTCTCAGTCATCCAGTAATGAAGCAGCGTTTCTCAGCTCCAGTCCTGGGTACCCGCTGTTATTGGCTGATTGAGAGCTCATCCCCAAAACCCGCCCCCATGGCCACTCTACAT
Source organism: Paramormyrops kingsleyae (assembly GCF_048594095.1). Classification (NCBI taxonomy): domain Eukaryota; kingdom Metazoa; phylum Chordata; class Actinopteri; order Osteoglossiformes; family Mormyridae; genus Paramormyrops; species Paramormyrops kingsleyae. The sequence continues at coordinate 9,302,988 of NC_132805.1, forward strand.
GGATCAGGTTCGCCACCCCTGTTCTAGAACATTCTGCAACATCTGCACTAGATACATCATTTATTTCTATTTTCGTACATCATTTTGCTATATTGATCGTCCTTAATTGTTTTGCATGACACCCCAGTAAATTCCTCGTATGTAAAGTGGTTTGTTGATAAACACAGGATTGTGATGTATGCATGTGTAAAGGTGGGTACAGGTATAGGAAGATGGCAGGAGAGGTTTCACACCCACAGTAGGTTCATCCACCCTCTGCTGCACCCCAAAGACACGGCACAGCTGTGTGCTCGAGTTTCAGCCGGCGTGTGCTTTTTCCCACGTTTGCTACCTGGTCCGCAGAGACTCCAGACGTGGTCCCTGCTGTCTCCTATTCCTGCCTGAAGCTGAATTTGGCCTCCAGCATCAGCCTTCATTTGAAAAGCATGAAGCTCAGTGCAGTTTCTTATGTGTTTTCTGATACGGCATGAAGGTCACCTTCCAAAGGCTGAAGTGTAAATGAAGGTCTGCTGCCTGGAATATTAATAAATTAAATTGTCAAATGAGGGTGGGGGGGGGACGTCAGCTGGGCCCTGGGGCTGGAATGGCGTCTTTGGGTCTGTTGCACAAACATCACTCAAGCCCCTCTGTGAAAGTGACACCTTTCTATTATGCACCCGACACCTCCCACCCAGAGAGCATAAAGACTAAACCCCTGCACCCCTTCACAATTTGTAAAAAAAAAAAAAAACCTCTCACTTGCACAGTGAGCCAAACCCTGCCCCACTGTAACACAACAGTAGTGTAAGCAGATCACAGCACACATTGTTGAGAGTAAGAGCACGCCTGCAATGTAAACCCCGCCCACACCTAAGCCACACCCCTAGTATAAGCCACACCCCATTCATTCATCAACTCCTTTAAGCAGAAAATGCTTCAGTGTGGTTTGATGCTACAGCTATACACCTAGAACCAAAGGCACCATGAAGATACCGAGAGGTTTTACTCAGACACAGAGATTAATAAGGCGACATTAAACTGCAGCTAAATGGGAATGATAATAAGGCAGCGTTGTGGTTCTAGACAAACTCCCATCATTCCCATCATTCACAATGAGGGCGGAACAAGATGGTAAAATGCTTTATACATGGATTCCTTGTCTGTTTTTCAGGCCCCCCGCTGCTTTTTTTTTTGGGGGGGGGGGGGGGGGGAGTTGTGCTCACCTCCACCACAGCACCCCCTGCTGTGCCCACACTGGCACCCTCCGCTCACACCTACAGAAGTGTTGTTTGTCAACTCCCCCTCCCATCCTATGGGCCACAGTTATAACATTGGGCGGGGGGGGGGGGGGGGGGGGGGGAGCCAGCATGCACGGACACGCCAGCCCCCAGTGCCACGCCTCGTCCCTCTCATCACTCTTAGGCACGTCTGTGGCATCGGAAGTGAAGAAGCAACATTAAAAAACAGAGGAAGAAGCAGGAGGATGTAAGTGATCCTCCCCAGGCGGAGCAGGGAGGCCGGAGACAATCGGCATCTCATCCATCTGCGTATCGAGGAAAGTGTGTCTGAGATGTTCCATACCCCGGGAACGCTGGACACTGTCCAGGGCACACGGTGGGTGGGGGGCTATTCTGAAGCTCCCCCCTCTTACTTCGCCCTTGTATCCGGCAAACAAGTTATTACTATATAAACTATATAAACTTGCTCAAACGAGGGTCACTGAGTCCCAAGAGGAACGGTAAACATGTTCCTGTCTCATCTTTTTAGCGCAACACTGGTGATTGGCTAAGAGACTTAATAAGAATCTGATTCGATACAAGCCTGACAGTGAACTTATTGTGATTCGCTGCAGGGCTGACTAAGCTTATTTTGATTCGCTATAAGGCTGACAGTGAACTTATTGTGGTTTGCTACAAGGTCGACAGTGAACTTATTGTGATTTGCTACAAGGTCGACAGTGAACTTATTGTGATTCGCTACAAGGTTGACAGTGAACTTATTGTGATTCGCTACAAGGTTGACTAAACCTATTGTGATTCGCTACAAGGCTGACAGTGAACTTATTGTGATTTGATACGATTTTCACTACAAATCTGCCCTGACAAGTCTATTATCTTCCTCCACCCACTTGACTTTGTTTCTTGTGCCTCTAAGGCAACAGAAATTAAATTGTGTGTGTGTCTATTTGTGTGTCAGTGTGTGCGTGTTTGTATTGGAGCGTCAGTATGTGTGGGATTGTTTTTTATTTGTGTGTCTGTCTGTGTGCTCATGCGTCTATTTGCGTGTGTGTCCGTGTGTTTCCGTGCGTGTGTCTGTTTGCCTGTGTCTGTGTGTGCTATCTTCCCGGCAACACCATTACCCCCCCCCCCCCCATTTTTTTTGTCAACGTCTCAGCAGCTGGCAGACGCTACGCTTGTCAGTGAAAAAAAAAAAACATGTCCATTTCCGTATTTCCCAAGAACATTTGCAAGGGAAGATGGCTTCATATAAAAAAAGAAATAATAATAGTAAAATAAAACGGGCGTGTAAAACTGCCGCGGGACATTCATGACTTTCACATCAGTTCCCCGGCACTTGCGGTCACCCGGTCCGATCACAGCGGGCCGGGTGAAGGGTTCCTACAGCTGTATAACAAATGTGACGCTTCAGGGCACACGGCAGCTCCTCCTGCGACAGGCCCAGGGTTCAAGGAGAGGAAAGCGCCCCCTAGAGGCTCCTGCGAATGGGGGTCATATATATCTTATGCATTATATCTTAAACATATAAAAATTCAAGCCCGGTTGCCATGGAGAGGGAAGCATTAAGATCACTGGGGACACGCGGCCGAGCCGGGCCTTGGACGAGGACGGCTCGACTTTGGGTCGGTGTGCTTTCCCTCACTCTGCTTTTGAAGGTTTGATCGTTAGGTGGATGGGTCCCCAAGGACGCCCCCAGATATGAAATTTATTACAGCCTTTTGCGGGGCCCGCGTAACGCCGAAAGCCGTACTGCCTTCCGACAGGGTGAAATATTCCAGGCACGTCAGAAAGCTCTTTAAGAGAACGTCTGCGTCCATTTGCGGTTAATCGAGATAGGGCGCGTGCAGGGAAGGCAGTGAAGTACTGCAGAACTCTCGCTAAAGGACATTCTGTTAAAAGGCCATCAAATATTAAACTTTTCCATAAATATACGGTTAGGAATAACACTAGTGACAGTCTTTTTAAACACGACTTTAAAAGATGTTTTTTTTTTTTCTTTCTTTTACGTTTCCTTTGGCTCTTATGCTTGCATTATCTATAAAAAGTTACCAGTGAACGGCGCTGGAATGAAATACTTAAGAATGTATTTCATGTAATTTTTTTTCCCCTGAAGACATAGGTGATGGGAGGGATCAAAAGCCAGTGGGCGGGGTTATGGCCTCTCATGTGACAATCAGTGATTGACAGCAAACTTTAGCACCACCTACCATTAAGCCATAGCCTGTCAGGGTAACCCTGTATGTTGCTGTCGTTTTGTAGCTGCCGTACAGTCCTTCAGCTTACAGAGACTCCACAGGCATTCCAAATGGAGCACAGCCTAGTCCTATTGTACTTCACCTTCTGGTTTGATGGCCTTGAGCACTTTGTGCCGGGTTCACATTCCCAATTTGGCAAAAAGGCAGCTGAGCATGTAGCTCCCAAATAGCCACACTTAAACTCCAAGCCTTGCTGATGGCGACACACGACTAAGCACCAGCCACATGCAGATGCCCCCAGGACCCCTGAGGACCACAGAATCTATGGTGGTCATCAATATGTATGCTGAACCACTCTTGTGTTCTTGTGTACCTGTTTGATATCATCTTTCTTGCCCTGCCTCAAACATATCAAGGATGCATCAGTTGCATCTTCGCCAACAAGAACAATCCCATGATTCATCGCACCCCAAGTGTGTCCTTGGGAAACAAGTTAGCAACTACACTCTTGGCAAGAACACAAGTATGTTCTTTGCGTTCTTGGTGTTGATAAACATCCTATGTCACCTTTGAACTCACCTGAACACAGGTAAGTAAGAGAGGTGACAACTGGGGAAAAGGGACACCGCGATTAAGTGTCAAAAGTCACAAGTGTTGACATTATATAAGAATAACATTAATGAGCTTCCCACCCTTGGAAATAGAAAACCACACCCACAAACCAAAATTATACATCTCCACTGTTTTCCTGTATATTATGTTTGGACATCCACGAAAAATGCAATTACCTGACTTTGGAAAAGCAAATTTATTAACTATGAATTTATGAATTTATTTTCTAATAAGCAGTCATTCCAAACATTCAGAAATAAATTGTGTTTGTGTGTGTATTTGTTTTTCTGTAAAATTTGATTTCATTCTAAGGCATTCCCTATCAAAGCCTGCAGAAATATTCTCATTTTAGCTGTTCAGAAGCCTTCTGGAAGGTTATAATGGTGGCGATTCTGTAAATGGCATCTTAGTTCTCATTTAACCTTGTTTTAGCTCATAACTGCCAAAATGTACTTCTGTGGTCTGCAGCTTCTCTCCATCCATCCATCCATCTTCCATGACTACTCATCCTGTACAGAGCTGCACTGAGACATGAATCTGTGCCAGGAAAGACAGGGCACAGGGCAGAGGACACCCTGGATGGGATGCCAGTCTATCAGAGGGCAAACACTCACAAGCTAATGGGCACTTTAGAGATGGCTGTTAGTTTAACTCCGCAGATTCTACCGTCACACAAGTAACCCAACAAACATTGCACTTTCAAATGCAACCGGCATCGACCCGGTCCCACTCCTGTCGATCGCTGACGTCTTACATTTTCCCAGTACAGTCAGCACCATCACACTGGGCGTCCACTCTCAGATGCCGTTATCGAGGGGGCCAGCCTTTCCGGCCTCACGATTAATCAGGGATAAACCAGCCCGTGTTACGAAACATTTGCTGACCACCGTGAATTTCTGACCGTCCTCTTAGCTTCTGGATTACTATGTGCTCAGCTCCAATTCCCAGAATGCACCTGCTCCCCAGCTAGGACAGCAAGCCTCTGTTTCAAAGCCGGCTTTTCACAGTGAGACACTTTCCTTTCAATTTGCTTTTTTCATTATTGTATTTCTGTTTTGGATTCTCCTCGTAAAAGTAACAGGACGAGACGTGAGGTAGGGCAGGATATTACACTTCCTTTAGGGGAGTTAAACAAGAAGGCTGACAGAGAAGATTAATGACTGCAGGGAATGCTGGGATATCGGCGTCGGACGGCGCTGCGTGTGTCAGTCCACTGCTCAGGCCCACGGATTGTTACATGGAGGCATCTGCAGCCGCCGCGCAGCACAAATTGCGCTCTCTGTTGCCAGGGATCTGAGAACGAGAGCCAGTTGCCCTGACAGTTTCTCTGCGATGCCCGATGTCAGCCAATTTGGGGCGCCTCAGTGATGAAATAAAAATGTTCTTGGCCTTCTCGTAGATGCGAGACAGATGAAAGTTTAACGTTCCTTCCTCAGACTCTTCCGCTACCAAAGTGAAAATTTTAAAGCATCCATCATTCATGCAGCCATCCATCTTCAATGCTGCTTATCCAGTGCAGGTCAGAGGGAGTCTGAAGCCTGTCCCAGGAGACACAGGACACGAGGCGGGGGGCAGCCTGGTCGACGGAACATGTCCTTGCAAATCCTTGCAGAAAATATGGCAGCTATTAATTCTTTTTTTCCGTTGATTTATCTGGCTGTGAGACGCTCTTATGCGAATGTCTTACCTGGCCTGACTGAATTCCACTCATTTTTTTCATTTTCATCGTGGTCGTTTCGTCCGTCGAGCCAGTGGACATTCAGGATAATGATCACTGACACGTTTACTTGCAAAATCACAAAAACAAAACAGCACAGAAGTACATGCTGGATTCTCCAACAGTCCTGTGGAAATGCTCTGTATCAAGAGATGTGAGTGGCATTTGGGTGCGGGGGGCTGCCGGGGGGGTGGGGGGAGGGGGGGGTAGCCGCGGTCACTCACTTGCTCAGCATTGGTGGGTACAGTGGTTGCACTGAGGCATGCGACTCCACATAGGGGGGGGGGGGGGGGGGGGTTGGTGGTGACACAATGACTGTGCTCGTGGGGGAGCACAAAAAAGACTGAGCTCCTGCAAAACACACTGCCTGGAACAGCAATCCAGTAACCCACTGAGGGACTGAGTCCACAAAAAAAAAACACCACAGCAACAGCATCACCAAGTTAAATAACAAGAGGAGCGGCAGCAGCCGGGACGATACTGCCAGCGCTGATAGTGTACAGTAGCAGTGCATTTGCTTGCAGACGCAGTTTCACGGCCACCTAAATGTCTCACTCCCCCCCCGAGGGTACGCCATTCGGAAACTGCACGGCGGAACCCGCTTATGTCACCGGCGGGGGGGAGAACCTTCTGGATAATTACTGGTATCGACATTTCCCTGGCCCATGGGCACGGGACACTGGCACAGAGCAAGAATGAGTATTGTTTGCATGTTGTAAACATTCATTTTAGCTCTGTTTCATGCTTTTTTTCCCCAAGGTCACATTCACAGAGCCGATACGTAGCCCCTGTAATATGGCTCGATTCGGGTGACGGGTACAGTGAATCATCACCGACGACTGGTGGCTGTCAACAATACGTGTCTCACGATGAAACAGGAAGAGCTTCTATTGTGTAACAAACAAAACATTATTGATAAACTAACGTCGCTGTGGGCAATGATCCAGTGCATCATAAATGAAAAAACCCAACGCTTGTATCATTCTTTTTTGATCCAGTGTGACTTCATTGTGCTGATATCACATTTGGTAAAATAAACTGAAATGGTGCGTGAGCAAAAGCTAGCCAGCGTCACACGCCATTAACATGCCGTCGTAAAGCTTTGTTGGTGGGGTATTCATGTCCTTTCTGAGTCAGTGTAGCTTTTCATGGGCCATCAAATCATTACAAATTACTGCTATATAATCTTACATTAATTTGAAAAACACCAGGTAGCTACTGAACCTAGTCATAAAAGCAGCTACGACCAGGACTGAGAAGGTATGAAAACATTTCAGATGTCATTCAGGGTATAAATCCTCCAGAATTATAATGTTTCAAATTTTGAAATACGTTATATTACATGAGGCAGCATAATGCAATATAAATAGCTGCATTTATTGCCATTCTATATGAGTATATGAATGTCTATTCAGCATTGTGGTAAATTAAAAGGAGTTTCTGAACGTCTCAGTGCAACTTAATAGGGTTGTATGAATTCTTCTGTTACAATTTCCCGGTAATTAGTTTGATATTTAAATGTGTCCATTGAAATTCCATGCTAGTGAATTTTCTCAATATGCAGAAAAACAATAAGACAAAATGACTAATACGTTTATGAAGTGTTTATAATGCACGGGTAACATCCTGATGTGAGTATCGGATTAGTGTCGGGCTCGGCCGTGGTTTGGGCAGATGATTCTAGGGTTCATTCTGTGATGGCCAGCCTTTGTGAACAAGCTCACATTAATGGGAACCTCACTGTGGTCCTGGAGGCGGAGTCAAAGAAGGAGAGGGACGAATCACATTCTTGATTGGCAAACTGACAGCAGCAACACATTATGAGCTACCGAATACATCTGCTGTACCACAATAGCCAGTTACCTACCCAGCACATGCAACTTTCTTCAACCTTGCACGACATTGCATAAATTGTATAAATTTGATAAATATTAGCCGCTGGGCTAAACAAATCCAATTAGAGCCTCTAGCTGTCTTTTTTCATCACCGTCACCAGGTACATTTAAATATCACTTAATTTCTTTTCATATGCTGCTGTTCTCCAGCCAAAAATAACGCAGAAAAATTTTGCATATACTCATAGGTAAAATAAATTATTAAGTAATAAAACAAGAATAATAAATAGACTATGAATATTTTATCATAAGACCATTTTATCCAGGTGAAGCAATGTCACAACAAAATCTTGGTGGAAATAAAATATTCAGTTGGAATTAAACTTTGCAGTCAATAATAATACTAATTACTATTTGACATAGACTTTCAATTTTAATGTGTTTCTGTATGAGAATGGAAATCCTGTAATTAGAACTGAATGCATTAAATATTTTAAAAGGACCTGTTCCAAACATTGCAGTTTTACGGAACATTACAAATCCACTGAAAATAATTTACTAGGACGTCCTGTACTACGTGAATACTACCATGCCGGAAATTACACAATCCGTACTTGGGGGGAGGGATCCAATAGCTCTTTGGAGTTATAAACATCCAATCAAGCTAGGCTAGTCTGTGACACCAGGCTGTAGGATAAATATGTCAGGCTTGGGGGGGGGGGGGGGGGTAGACTCTCAAACACAATCTGTGGCTTAGCAGAGACACTTAAGTTAAGCAATACAATTACTCAAATCGCACAAGTGGATGTAAAAAAAGAAAACAACATTTGAACATCTTGCTCAAGGTTACAACAGCACAGGCCCCCAGAGGACTTGAACCAGCAACCGACATATTTACTAACCCACTTTCTAACTGCTGGGCCGCCTGGTGTTATGGCCACATATGCCCGTCTATACAGGTAGCTACGAAGATTGACCCAGAAAGCTGGCTGGGTGATTTATGTGGCCAAGCCGCCTCCCCGAACAGAGGAACTTTAATCTCAGCGAAAGTGTCCGTTTAAACGAGGCCTGAAGGTGTCCCATAGCAGAGTAAGATGGGAATAAAACAGCCGCTGATTCCAAACAGGCTCACACTTCAACAGCACTTCACCTCATTCCGAGAAATCCCCCCTGGCCTAGGGAATGCGCGAGCGAGACGGAGCTGGAGGGCTATCGCACAATCGGGAGACGACCGGGAGCGCGGCCGTGAAAAAAGGGAAGGACCCCAGCGGATCTCCATGGAGACACGCTGATGCTCAAAGGCTGCAAGTTCATGTCCCAGAAATGGAAAAGCTACTGGACCATGAATCCGTGGCATTCAGGTGTGCAGGTGTGTCTTCCACTCCACCAAATACCTACTTGTCTCCTCTCCTATATAATCATCAATAATCCTCCCAAGCCCAGCTAAGGTATACAGCAGCATCTTACACAGTGCATTTAAAGCCTGTCGGTTACTGGCATTGTCGTGCCCCACTCCCCCGCCCCCCCGGACAATAATCAGACAGTGAATGAGTGTGTCGGATCCACATGGCTGTCGATGCACCCCCATCGATGACAACAGACAAGAGTGAGAGGAAGGACTGCAGCAGGGCAAGACAGCACACCTGGAAGAGAGTGACAAGCTGTCTGAGGCTGAGAAATCACACATCAAAAGAGTGAAATAAGATTGTGGTAGACAGCTTGCTGAGTGACTAAGGATCCCTGACTCGCGTTGGTTCAGTGGCTGAGTTCCGCAGGTAATTACCTCCCTGCACCATCACGCAGGATCGGGATTTAAATGTAAAATAAATCCCCCTCAAATTAAATTATTAATACGAACACAAACATATGTCCACAAAAACTACTTTCCGTCTCAGCCACGACTTTCCCACTAATTTAACCGACTTCAACCGTATTACCGTCGCATTTACTTAGGAGCCGGTGCGCGCTGTTCGTTTTCCGCGCCCTCAGCAGCGCCGCCAGCTCCGCACACCCACAGACCTTCCCGGCAAAGCTCCTCTGCGGCACTGATGGTAATGTGCATCCTAATCTGCTGATTCCAGCGAGCTCAACGAAAGGAAAGGAAAAGAGAGCCGAAGGACGCGGATGCTAAAGTCAGCAGCTTGTCAGAGCCTAATAAACACGTCCTTAACGAGATATCTGCTGACTGCATGGGGAGGGGGGGGGGAGAATAGACAGGAAGTGAAGTTAATTAAGGGAAAACCGGAACAAGGATCAATCGAAACCACAATCGCATTTTTTCCCCATTTGTGTTTTTTTTTATGTGATTATGCAAAAATATGCTCACCTTCAGCTACTATTAAAAAGCACCAAAGTGAAAGGTAAACAAATCCAGGGGAAGGTTCCAGCTAATAATTATTGAAAGAATGATATTTAGGGTGTAGGTGGTGAACGGCGTCATGCATTCCAAGTAATTAGCCAGAAACCCAGACTAACAGAAGAATTTGTTACCAGGTGGAGAAATGACTTCCGTTTTTAAACGATGACACATATCAGGGGGCGAATCAGACTGCGACAGTCGGTGTTTATCGCTTATGCTGCCTCCGTCTGACCCTTGTTGTCGCGCACCGTGCTTCTCCGAGCACGTTTTCCAGCTGGATGGCTCTCCAGCTCAGGGCCAGCCAGACATCATCCGGCACGGCGGCAGCGACGAGAGAACGAGAGGAGAATAAAACCAAGGAACTGGGGTGATTTTTTTTTTCCGGTTTGTTTTTGGCAAACGCCGGTCGCTTGCAGCAAATGAGATATTTGTCAGATGTCGCCCCTCCATCTGAAGAGGGGATTTATTTAGAGCCGCGAAGTAGAAAATGAGGCGTCTTTGCGGGAAGCGAGGGCCCTCAAACTGATCCAGCGAGGTTAATGGAGGGCAACCTCGGCAAAAGCAGAGTATGCGCCCACAGCCCCCCCCCCCCCCATGAGTCGCCCCAGATGTTGAATTCATTAAGCCATAAGCTATAATTTTAACATTTCTTTCAACTGCTGCCCAATTAGAGTGTAACTTCATAAGAATGTGAGTAAGTTTCATGAGTTTTTAAATGCATATGTGCTTGTTTGTACCCCATGGTGGGTGTGTGGGATAAATTCATTGCGTGTCCGGGGGGGGGGGGGGGGGGCAGGACCTGAAAAATGTCTGAATAGTGACAGGATTCCATAAGGTCAACCTTCTGCCCTGGGCTCTGCCTATGTGACTGATTAGCTTGTTAGTCTCCCCCCAGACCCTGTTAAGGAAGGGATGAGTTGGCCATCCCAGCGTGGACCAAGGAGGGCGGGACTGGGCGTGGAGCTCAACGACAGCAGAGTCATCCAGGTCTGGCAGCAAAGGAGAGCACACAGCTTCCTATCCTTCATTTCCTGTCCGATTGTGGTCCATGCACCTGCTATGATGGCAAGGCAGACAAAGCCCTAACCGCTGCTCCGTGCTGCCAGCGGACACAGCTGGGGTGTGGGATCGGGGGTGAGACAGCTGGGGTATAGGACCGGGGTGAGACAGCAGAGGTATAGAATCATGGTGAGACAGCGGAGTTATAGGATTGGGGTGAGACAGCTGAGGTATAGGATTGGGGATGAGAGAGCTGGGGTATAGGATTGGGGTGAGACAGCTGGGGTATAGGATTGGGGTGAGACAGCTGAGGTATAGGATCGGGGGTGAGACAGCTGGGGTATAGGATTGGGGTGAGACAGCTGGGGTATAGGATCGGGGGTGAGACAGCTGAGGTATAGGATCGGGGTGAGACAGTGGTGGTATAGGATCGGGGATGAGACAGCTGAGGTATAGGATCGGGGATGAGACAGCGGAGGTATAGGATCGGGGGTGAGACAGCGGAGGTACAGGATCGGGGTGAGACAGCGGAGGTATAGGATCGGGGTGAGACAGCAGAGGTATAGGACTGGGGTGAGACAGCGGAGGTATAGGATTGGGGATGAGACAGCGGAGGTATAGGATCGGGGATGAGACAGCTGAGGTATAGGATCGGGGATGAGACAGCGGAGGTATAGGATCGGGGATGAGACAGCGGAGGTATAGGATTGGGGTGAGACAGCGGAGGTATAGGATCGGGGATGAGACAGCTGAGGTATAGGATCGGGGATGAGACAGCTGAGGTATAGGATCGGGATGAGACAGCTGAGGTATAGGATCGGGGTGAGACAGCTGAGGTATAGGATCGGGATGAGACAGCCGAGGTATAGGATCGGGGATGAGACGTTCATCAGTGTCCCTGAAAAAGAGCAGCTTACAAAGCATGTCGGCTCTGTGGCAGCAGAACAAGACGTGGCTGATTCCCCTTGTCATTAATTGTCTGACAGATTTGGGGTGACTCCTCCCCCCCACCTCACCTGTGCAGATGGAGGTACATTTAGCAAACAGACACAGGAAGGCAGCACACACACACATACACACACACACACACACACAGAAATACTCACATGCTCTGGGCTGAGCCATGGGACACTGGTATAGAGGAGAGGACTGGGGATCTCAGTTTGGGACAGGAATTTAGCTAAAGGAAATGTTTAAAAAGATGCCCTTGGTCTTATGGAACACTGGTCTTATGGAACCGTTCCCACAAAGTCTGTTTTTATGAAACTGGGACTGCAAGACCTGTTCCCCCACAGATTCAGACGACCACACATTAAACATGAAGACACGGCTTTTCTGAATATCTGAGACAACCATTCAGACTTGATGTCGTCCATTATGGGCAGGCTGTTTGACTTTGACACAAAAAGCAGAGAGGAATGATCGTCTCTCCCATTGTTCGAAGGTGCGGTGCTCGGAATGGCACGGGCCGGCTTAAAAATGCCAGCTGATGGCGCTCAAGAGCGCCCCCATCATGCCGGCCCCCGCACGCTCTCGTCAAACACGAGCTCCCGGAGCCTGCGCCGTGTTCGCGTCGCACAACTGCTGCCTCTCACCACTCCATCTGTCTCACGACTCCTCCGCAGGCTAATTATCCTAATCCCTAAATCCGATGGGGGCCGGGGCCCGGTGACACGCCATACTCGCCGGCATGCTGCCGTTTTGCTGAGCGCTTAACGTGGAAATTAATTACCGCGGTTTGCCTGGGGGTTGGGGGGTGGCTCGGCGAGGAGGGCCTGTAGCTGGCGGGCGAGCTCTGCTCCTCGCCGCGGTTTCCCCGGATACGGGCCCCAGTCGGAGTACAGCATCCTGACCCGGCGGGCAGGAGGTCGGAGGGGGGCAGATAAATGACGCCGTACCACGACCTCGGAAATGAGCGCGGGACCGGATTCCCTCTGGCTCGCTGATTACTCTGCCTTCCGCACCCACCTGTCTGATTACACCTCTGACCCTCCTCACAGCACGATGCTCGGATCATGTTTTATCCAGTGCGGGATCAGAGGAACCTGCCACCTAAATCCCGCATCCAGGACGGCTGTCACAGCTCCGTGTCGGCTATAGGGGCAGTGTCACCCCTCTCTGTCACTCGGTAAACCCCATAGCTGTGTCACGTTACACTCCGTGCTGCAAATAAATTTATGTAAAAAGCTCCCTTCTCCTTATTGACTCAGATGGCCGTCTTCTTACGAATAGCAGCTAAGCAGGGCAGCGACAGGGTAAAAGCTTGACAACGATGTAAAGTCAGACAGCGGTGTCTCCCGCAGACAGCCATGTCCCTGCCGCCTTGAGCACGCCCTACGCCGATGCTTTCCCGTTGCCATTTAAGGTCCTCATTACTATGAAGAAAATGGGAAATGAATCAGCATTATGGTAAGTGTAACCGGCTCTGAAGAATGATGTTGTTCCCGAACGAGGCATCCCGTCTCCGGGTCCTGACACAGGAGCAGCATTCTGATGGCTCTGGATGCTTGATGTAAATGCCAATGTCGCGACAGACGGCGCATCAGTGGCCCAATTAATCAAGCAGCCGCTGAGGTGGCCTTTCCCTGTCCCGTACACACCGAGGACATGGAGCATGTGTGGGGCATCGTGGCCCATGTCATCCTGTACCTCGTGGGGTTTCCCTACAGGACCAATCGTCTTCCAGGTTTTCTGGGGGTCCTGTCAGTCTCCTTGGCCAATCATATCCCAGACAGTCACTAATCATTTGCAGGATGGGAGCCAATCAAGCCATTGCAACTGCATGGTCTTCAGGAACGTCGCCTCTTCCTGTATGAGGCCATCACTGCATCTGACCGCAGAAATTATGATCAAGCTCGTGAGCAACAGATAAAGGTGTGGTATTAATGGGTGGGGGGGGGTGTCCCAACCTGTGGTCATGAATGGCAGGTGATCATGAAACAAGGGAGACCCCTGGGGAGTCCCACAGGGCTAAGGCATGCGGCACTGATCATGTGACATGTGGCACCAATCACATGACGTGGCATCGATCATGTGAGGTGTGGCATCGATCATATGATACGGAACACTTTGCTGTGTTGTCGTGTCACCTTTCATAAGCCATCTGACTTGGACACTATGTGTGTCTGTCAGTTTCACTTCAGTGCTTCACACACGCAAGAGCCTCAAGCTTGCCATGAAGTACCTTCAAATGAGGCAGCTGGCAGGAGGACTGATTAATCCCTAGATGAACATAATGACACACATTAAAAGCTCCAGTCCATAAATAGGCATTTTCTCTCATTAAGTCACTCTGAACATGCATAAATCTACTGTATTTTCATTAATGTGGATAAATTCTGTAGTGCGTTTTGTATTAAATCCATCCATCTAAGACTGCACCCCAGCACAGGTATGTCCTGGACAAGATGCCAGTCCATCACAGGGCACAATGACTCACCTCACTGCACGTATCTGTATTGGTGGAGGAAACCTGCACAGCTCAAGAAGAGCATGTCAATTCTGGCATGGAACCCAACGCCCTGAAAGCATGCAGCAACACTCCCACTCCCTGAAACAGCCACTTCTGCGGCCTTTCACTGTGCCATACACGCCGAGGGCATGTGGGCATATGGGGGCATCATGCCCTTTAAGTATAATACAATACATACATACAAACAGTATATGCCATCCTGCAGCTCGTGGGGTTTCCTAACAGGACCAACACTTTTCTAGGGTTTCTGGGGGTCCCGTCATTCTAGTTAGTGACTGACAGTGTCCTAGGCCTCCTAAAGGCCAATCAGATCCCAGACAGACACTAATCATTTTCAAGATGGGAGCCAATCACACCCCTGGACTTCAGTTGTGGTCTTCAACCACGTTGCCCGGCATAGCATATAAATTCAGAAGTCAGACCCTGGAGGTGTCCAACAACACTGCTGCTCACTGAAGTACCATGCCAGCCTTTTAAAGTGGTGATCATGGTGTCAGCCACAGTGACAGTCAGGGTGTCAGTCACAGTGACAGTCAGGGTGTCAGTCACAGTGACAGTCATGGTGTCAGTCACCGTGTCAGTCAGGGTGTCAGTCACAGTATCAGTCAGAATATCAGTCGCAATTTCAGTTAGGTGTCAGTCACCGTGTCAGTCACCGTGTCAGTCAGGGTGTCAGTCCCAGTGTCAGTCACACTAAGAGTGAGAGTGTCAGTCACTGCCAGTCAGGGTATCACTCGCAGTGTCAGATTGTCAGTCACTGTATCAATCAGGGTGTTAGTCACAGTGTCATTTGCAGTTCCAGTCAGAGTGTCAGACAGGGTGTTAGTCAGGGTCTGAGTCATAGTGTCAGTCAGGGTGTCAGTCACAGTGTCAGAGTGTCAGTCACAGTGTCATTTGCAGTTCCAGTCAGAGTGTCAGACAGGGTGTTAGTCAGGGTCTGAGTCATAGTGTCAGTCAGGGTGTCAGTCACAGTGTCAGAGTGTCAGTCACAGTGTCATTTGCAGTTCCAGTCGTAGTGTCAGTCAGGTTGTCAGTCACAGTGTCACTTATAATGTCAGTCGCAGTATCAGCTAGAATGTCAGGTGCAGTGTCAGTGAGGTGTCAGGTGCAGTGTCAGTCTGAGATCCTAATGCCGGCACTCCCAGCTCAGCGTCCCGCATTGGCGTGGGCTGGAGGGGCTGCTGAGGCTGGAAAGGGGGTGGCTGCATGCTTCCCCCACCAACCACTCTGGCTGAACCAGAGCAGAAAAGCCCTTCCTATCCCTCTGCAGTGCCCCCAGTGACCCCTGCATATTTCCCCTTCGGGGGTGAGGCAGGGGAGGCAGTAGTGGGAGGTTAAACTACAACACGCCTTGCTGCTCAGGATCCACAGCGACAGGCGGTCAGCGGTGCCCCCTCTGGGGGTTTCGGTGCGTTTCACTGCGCTGCGCTGTGCTGTGTCCTTCGTCGTCCTCATTAGCTCCTCAGGGCCGCTGCTCTTCACTGCTAAATGCTCTAATCGACGCTCTTCTCCACCCGCGGCTCGTCAAAGATCCGATCGGCCCGCCCCCTCCCCTCTCCACCTTCAGGAAACCCATCTTGGAGACGGATGCAAGCAGTATCAGCTCCAGTTTGAACTTACAGTTTTTTGGCAAGGAAATTCTTTGCTCACCAGCAAAAAGGCAAACAGACTGAAGTGCACTGACTCATCACATACACAAGGGCAACTCATATAAGGTAGAGCATAGATACACAGAATATAGAAGGGCAACTGTATTGCAGTCATATAAGGATGTATAGCTACACATGTTACAGAAAGGCAAGTCTAATGCAGTCGTATACAGTTCTATAAATACATGGATATAGAAAAGCAACTCTACTGCAGTCTCATAAGGTTTTGTAGATACACAAACTCAATTACAGAAAGGCACACCTAAATGTAGATACTCACAATATAGAAAGGCATCTCTACTGCAGTCATATAGTGTAGATATACAGGGTATAGAAAGGCAAGTCTAATGCTGTCATATGAGGTATATGGTAGATACATAGAAAAAACTGTATTACAGTCAATAGGGTAAGGCAGTTAAATTCAATTACTGTTGATCACTGAAGACCAAGCCAGCATTTCTCTTTCCCATTAGTACACAGTCTTGATTAGCACCTTATTACTGACCAGGAAGCACTGTAATTCAGGACTCATTCAATATCAGAAAATGGCTGGTATAACATTAAAGGGAAGCACAGTTTGAGCTGAAAACAGAGAAGCCTTGAGCTTGTGCTTGAAGAGTCTCAGTAATTGTTTTTTTTCTTCTTTTTTTTTTGTTGCTTTCAGCCACAGCAGGAAGGCAGCGGACAGACACCTGCCCCTGTGCTCCTGGCCGTCTGGGTACGTGCAGCTAGCAGCTCCCTGCGAGGCGCTAACATCCACGCCGTTCTGCCCCGGGGGGGGGCAGGGAGGCAGCATGTCAAAGCCCGCAGCCTCGCAAACCCCAACGCTTGCGGTTAAAGTCCCAGGAGACCCCAAGCTGCAGTAGCCTGACAGCAGGAGACGCAGCCGGAATTTGATATATCAAACTAAATTTCCGGCTGTATAACTCGCTCGAACGATGTGCTTTGGATGAAAAGGAACCAGCTGGAAAGCTCTGTGAGTCCAGCAGGGCGTGTCAGCTCTGCCTAGGAAGTGATGTCATAGCTGCAGCCTAATATCTGCCAGCTTACTTTGACCGTAACCACAGTTTACACCTTGCCTTTAGCAAACAGGCCTTGCTTTTCTGCATAACATTATCATGGCTGGTGGGGGGGGGGGGGGGGGGGGATTGGACAGTCAGCTGACCTTGGGCCCCCAGTTGTTTTTAGTTCCTCTCCTCCATTGTCTTCTGTCTTACTTTCTTTCATTCCTTCTTTCCTTTTTCCCTGTTCCACATGTTAGTATATATAAATTAGGCAGTAATGTATTAAAATAAAACCATGTTAAGTACATTGAGTGACTCTGTTGTGAAAGGCTGTATATAAAAATAAATCATATTGAATTGAATGGAATGTTCCGGAGCAGCCTTGGACTGCGTCACTGTGCGCATGCAAGCAGGGGAACAAACGCCCGTCTGGGGCAGCTGCAGCACCCCAACGATGTTGCCTTTTGCTAATTACCCCAATATCCCTGAATGTTACTCCTCTGCTGAAGCCCTTTATCATTAAAAATCCACCGGACGGGAAAATTCTTCATCATGCCGAAATCCCTATAAATCGTGTCTGGTGGAATTTGAAAAGGAAATCTAGAGCAGTTAAACACCACGAACATCTGGACTAGAATCTTCCACGTTCACATAATTAACCCAATTTACAGGAAATCTCCCGGGACGAGTCCAGGTGCCTGTCATGCAAACAACCAACCGCACACGTGCACACGGACCACGGTGGGGCGTGACCAACACCCCAATCCGCAGGCACTGTCCCCACATCCAACCGGCGGCCAGTGACCGCATGCTTCAGGGGCTTGTTTCACCTGGAGGAGAAGCAACATTTTAGACAGATAGAATTACGACCAACCGCTACGTCGCTTTTCAGGAGATTGGGAATAATAAGGGAATAATAAGGGAGCAGAGAGGAGTGGGAATTGTACTTGCGTAAGTGGCCTCTGAGGCTGGAGTCGGGAAGGTGTTTGGAATAACGAGGCACGAATCCCGCGGCTTTTCCAGGCCGCAGTGTTGCCTCCGAGCCTCAGATTGAATCCAGGCCTGATTTGGATGCTCTGCCTGTCCCACCTGTTATTTATTCATTGGTTTTCCGCCATACGAGCCATTAAAACCAATCATTCTTTTTCAATAACGCAGCAGTGCCGCCACACGGCCGGATCGATTTCACGTCCCGGCATAAGACCCATGGGCGGGGGGAAAGGTTTCTCTGACGAACCTGGAAAAAAACATCTGCGGTTTGGGGGCCTTTGGGCGGGGGGGCAATGAATATAGAAATACATAAAGAAATTCCGGTTTTACCTCACGATTTTCATTACGGTCTGCAGACGTAATGTCTGTGAACCGTAACGGCAAAATATTCCCCGGCGGACGGCACTGGGCCCCAGCTGAACACGCCCCGCTGTCGTCACAGAACAGCCAGGGCCAATGGGGTTCATGTGGCCCATTCGGGGGAGGGGCCGCCTCGGCACGCTGTCGGGCGACACCCTCCGCGCTCCCGCTGAGGTGTGGAGAACCTCACATTCGACATGGACTGGGGGGGAAAAAAAATCAATGTTCACCTCCAACTGGAGGAGGAAAGACTGAAAACAAACTGGCCTCCCTTAAGAGAAAAAAAATCACCATTACACGCTTTTTTCTCAAAGGAAAAAACAAAACAGAGAGAGAAGGTGCTGCTGTGAGGAATGCTTTTCAATTCTGCATTTTTGAGGTTATATCTTATTTATTTAGACAGCCATAAATAAATCAATATAAAAGCATAAAGGAGCCGGCGACCAGATTAGCCAAGTGATTCAAAGGGTGCAAATAAGTTCTGGGACACCTCCATAATCAGGCCAGACCCTCACTGCGACGCCGACAAGCCCAGCGTGACCTGCTGCTCCGTGCAGAAAGTGCCGCTAACCTGAACAAGGAAGCGAGGGCCTTTGTCAGATTGTGAAGGGCAAGACAATCAGGAAAGAACCCAGTGGTGTTTCTGAACACAAAGGGAAAGTTTCCTCCTGGTTCAGAGCAGAGATTAGACGCAAGAAAAGGCCTAGCAGCGTCACACAGAAGGCCTACTTTCGCAATCGGGTGACCGCGAGGCTATATTAAAGTCACGTCACCCACGACGGCCACAAAATCTTTGCCCCTCAGGACAGAGAGCAAAAGTAGGTTCTCGCGATGATTTCTGGGTGCGTCACGGGGGAACAGCATGTGAGTTTTGCCTGCCTTCAGCCCTCCACAACTCGGCTGTCAGGCCCGCTCTCACAAACGACCTTTAGCGGACAAAAACCACCATTTTAGCGCCCTTTGATGTTTTTTTTTCTGAAGGCAAAACTGACATAGTTGGCCAAATAAACACTTGCGCAGTAAGAACTTACCCATTAGATTCTGCTTTCCGTATTTGTTTTAGTTCCCGAACAGGGATTTATACTGGAGCGAGGAGCTTTTGCTAATTAAAATGAAATACCTTGACGGAATGGATCGACATGAACAAAAAAATTGTTTCATAATCACAAGAGAGACCCAACCAGCCAGCCCCCCACCAAGTGTCTGATGAAAAAGCAATGAGGAAGTGAACGTTATCAGCTGACTTCTGGGGTCCCATTCCATACCGAAAATGAGGATTAATTTATACGCACACCTGCGAGCTGCAGAGGGCCGCGCTGATCTGAGCTCAGCTAACTGGGGCACGCCCCGCTGTGTCCCAGGGGGTTTCGACACCACGGGGGAGCCTGCAGCGGTGCAAATGGAGCTGGAGGTGTGGCGCCAAGGAGGAGCAGAGCGTGGCACCTCATCAAACCGCTTCTGGATTCTTCTGTCGCTGCTTTATTATTGGTGTCAGGGAGTCCATGAGGGGACACTGACCCAGGCCCAACGGCTTTGACTCCATGGGCTTTCACAGGTCCCCGCTACGTAAAGCGAGGGCGACCCGTCCACATCTATTAAGGCGTGTTGAGGCTCAGGATGAATTTCCAGAAGGAGGTGGAGGAAGGTCTGAGATCATTCTGGGAGGTGTACATCAGTGTTAAGCTGCTCAAAAGTATTCATACATGATACTTCGTAAATTTCACATTCAAATATCGTATTTCTCAAAATGTCCCAATACAAAAACACGCTGCTATTTAAAATATTCAAATATTCATAGGTCTACCGATGGATTGGCCTCCTATTCAAGGTGGGCCTTCAATGCTAATGTTTCTTTAGCTAAGTGTGTTGCTTCTGCTTGAAAACCCCCTGGAAGGTAACAGCAGGACTATTCGGCCGACTGGATGGGGAATTGGCGGCCGACCATCCAGCTTCCGTGGCCGCCATCGATGGTCTCCGCCGCCACTGCGATTAACGCCACACCAGACAGCTGTCAGAACACGTCAGAATGTGTCCCTGGAATCCAAAGTGACACGGAGACAAAACTGCTTATTGGCTGAACCAATCAAGCGATGAGATTAACGTGTGCCATATAAAGGGACGTGGCGTGTCATGTAGGGCACTCAATTACCGCTGCTCGATAAAAACGTACTTTGCACCATAATTATAATCAGAATCATTTCTGCGCTCTCCTGGCCTGCGTGAAGAGTGTCACCGTGACATCATCCAAACTTGATCATTTTTTTTTTGCACAGGGTGACAGGCTGATTGGGGTGTGACCGCTGCATGCTGGGTAACAGGAGCATCACTGGCTGCTCTCAGTGGTCTTCAGCCAATCTGCTTGCTGGCTTCTCAGCCAATCAGCTGAAACAGGAGCTTAACGGCAAAGCGGTACGGAGTATAATTCACACTCTGCCTCCTTGGATAAAAGCTCAGTCAACGGCATTATTTATTACATTAAATTCTTTGAGCGCCTGCTTTTGTCAAAGAAAATATGTTTCTTTGAGAAAGCAGGGTTAAGAACCTTGCTCAGGGATCCAACTGTGACATCACCCTGCCGACCCAGGGATTTAAACCAACAACCAACAGGTCACAGGCACACCAGACTAACTGGCTGAGCCACCAACAACATTTAAAGTTTTAAACAGCATTTAAAACTTCATTAGCTTTGCAGCAATTACATGAAAGCAAGTGTCCCGATCATGAGAACATCTTCAATCAGAACTTCTCAAATACATTCATCATTTACTGCCTCACTTATCCAACATCCTGCCTGCTGCGTGTTTCATGTACTAAACAAAGATTATATGCAGTTAAATGGTAATAAAAAATAATTCAGCCAAGCAGTGGCAGTTTAACAGTTACGAAAATGTCAGCCATTACACTATAAAGCAGAAAAAAACATCCCAATTCTCCGTAATGTAACTCATCAGTCAGTCACTGAATTATTCTTTATTATGGACAGGGAGCAAAGCCCAGGCCAACTGATCAAAACTCCGTAACTGTGATGACTGACACCTATCCAGACCTAGACCATGCTACTCAGATGCACACGAATGCACTATTGAGGGCCCGTCACCATCACCTCACCTATATTACGTGGCTTTTTCACGGGTATATGGGTCACAATGTGGTTTAAGCCCAATGAACATATGGAGAAGGAACTGCAAAACTAGCATAATCCTCCTTAGGGAGCAGGAACAGGGCCTGAAATCAAGTCCCCTCTTGGCTACCACCCACCCGCCCACCAAACAAGTAGTCTGGGTCAGCCAGCATACAGCGTCACCCTCGCAGATGCCAACACCCCCCCGCCCCCCCCGGCCCCTCCCCTGCTCGTGCTAGGTTGGCGTCCAGTCGGCTGCTGCCACACATGCAAAGGGGCGTGTCCTCCTGCCGTGACATCTGCCCTCTTGAGGTCCTCAGCCTGCCCTCTTCCTCCGACATGGGGGGGGGGGGGGGGGGAGGGGCTGCTGTCCCTGACCCTCAAAGGTAAAATTTATAATTGGGATTATATAAAAAATACCTTTAAACTGCACAGCTTGTGCGTTGAGCTAGCATCAGCTATCATGTCGATTCCTGCTTACTTTGGAAAACTCTCCAAGCACCGCCTAACAAACATTTCCTTCCCCCACGCAACACCTTTGCTATAAAAAATCCTTTGGCATTGAAAAGAAAAGACATACGGCTGAAAGGAGCACCCGCCACTGTCCTCCAGGTCCTCATGCTAACGCGCTACGCGACATTAGTGGGGATTCCGACGGACATGTATCTGAGAGCCGAGGCCAGCACTTCAGCAGCCTCTCGCTGGCGCTGGCGACCCTGTTCGCTCGCAGAAGGGCGGCGCTCTGGAATCAGAGCAGCAGACAGCGGAGCGCCCCCTAGAGGTGTGCGCCCAAAAAACCCAGACGAGATAACAGACGAATCAAAAACCAGCCCCGATTGGCCCCTGCCCTTGGAGACAGATGTAAAAATACATAAACAAGAGGATGGGCCCAATGAAACAAAGGGGTGACCGTACAGAGTGCAGTCAAGAGAACGGGCATTTCATTCCAGGTCGCTAATCCCCCCCAGAGATTCAGATTGTTATCACCCCATAAAAACTGTGCTGCTCTCTTCTCCGGCAGACAGACCGACCTCTGGCACCATTTGCCCTCTTTGGGAGCAAAAAAAGATGACGAACGATTGAGGTCAGTGACAATAAAATGAGTCTCCACTCCTGTCCGACGCCTATTAACCCAACCTTAGCTGAGGTCAGCATACACGCCACTGGGACGAAACATAAAAACAAACTAATTCTTTTTCGGTACAATTCTGTAATAAATCCATATAACAGACCGTGTCTGTATAATACAGATACTATTTTTCCTGTATAAAAATTATTTCCATGGCCAAAAACTGAATGGTCGTTTTCTATGCGTAAAGAAGCGATTTCTTGATTAGCACGGAGCACACCGCTTTTGTTAAGCTGTACTGGGTGTTGCCATTTTCATCCGGAATTTTCATGGTCTGTCTTAGGATGATGGTTACCTAGAAGAGCTAAAGAAGCATGATAAATCAGCCTGCAACTTTAATTTTACAAATAGCAGGAGAAAAACAAAAATATATTAACTAGCGCACAGACAATCATTCCATCAGAAAATACACATTGTACATTTCTCTGGTATATGAACCACAGGTTGATCCAAGATGGCAGTTACCAGCTGGGTGGAAAGACTCGTGTGCCTCTTCTCAGGGGAGCATGTCAATGCTTTAAACATGATAAGAGAATGAACTAAAGGAAGTAATGAAGAAAGGCTCATCGAAACAATGCAGATGATGCTAATCTTTAAGTCTCCCTCTGCTTCTACATGCAAGCAGTGTTGTTTTGAATCATGTTTCAATCATGTTTCTGAACACTGTTACCCGGCAAAAAGCACAGTTTATACCCCCAAACAGGGGCCTTTCCGAGAGGCGGTCTGTCACTTATGGCCCAAATCTGAGTCCCAGCGTCAATGTCCTTGCCACGTGTGATGCCGCGCTCCATTACTGCTCACTTTTCAGAAGACCGTCCTAATGGAGGACTGTAAGTGCAGTGACAGATCGTCACTCCAAATGCCCCTTAAGCCCCCCCAGCCTGTGCCAGTGCAGGGCAATTCAGCAGCGGCACCTGGGAGTCTCCCAGTTCCCAAAACATTGTCCCCCGCCCTCCCTTCAGATTCCTGCTAATTTCCTGCTGGACCATAACTGGCACACCTCATTCGTTATAACTGTCACACCTCATTCATAATAACTGGCACACCTCATTCGTTATAATTGGCACACCTCATTCGTTATAATTGGCACACCTCATTCGTTATAACTGTCACACCTCATTCATAATAACTGGCACACCTCATTCGTTATAACTGTCACACCTCATTCATAATAACTGGCACACCTCATTCATTATAATTGGCACATTATAACGTGGTAGATGTCGTCCCTATTTTGTCCATTTGTTTACTCAGATCCTCAAAAGTATTTTTAGGAATAACTATAAAATGTTTCTTAGAAGACCAGCAGAACCTTCTGGAGCTCAGGCTACACCATCATCTCGTAAGATCTATTCAACCAAAGAGCAGGGCCTTACGGGTGGGGGGAGGCGGGGTGGACGCTCAGCAGCACGACGAGCCCACTCCCCCCACCAATCAAGCTGTGATTACGTGCCCCCATTCCCTGGCAGAAATCAAAGTACGACATGTCCCAGCCAGGGTCCACAGGGGGGGCCCGACAAATCAGCCAAAGACGGAAACACCGATTCACTTCCCCGGATGTTCTCCGTCACTTATTTAGGTGTAACCTGTTTAATTGTCAGTATGTCTCTGCCAAGGCTGCCTCAATCCTGGTCAACGTCCCTCTGATGATGATGGGGCTGGTGATCATGCTGACAGTGATGAAGACCACATGTCTACAGAGCCTCAGCCGCCATTCTCAAGGAATCAGGACTGGCGATGGGTGCGGAAGAGAAACAGAACCCCCCTTAATTCTCAGTGCTGGGGAGGGATTACGACAGCATGCCCATGTTGAGGAGCAGACTAGGGCCGCTGCTTGGAGAAGAGATGGACTTAGAAGCCCCACAAAGCCGATTCTGTTCCGCTGGAAGAGAGAATTGGGAGAAAGGGAACTCACGGTCCCCGTCGCTGCTGGGGGTGTGATAAAGCCTCTTTGTGTGCTCGCTGCCCCGAACGCAGCCGGGCCCAGGGCCTGACGCTCTTTTCAAGCCATGCGGGGCCGTCTCCGTCCGGCCCGCCGTTGCCGTGGCGACTGGGTCGTCCTCTGCCAGGCCCCGCCGAGCACACTGAGGGGGAGGGGGGGTCCCACAGACCCCACTTCTCGTCCTATAATGGGCTTTCTTAGAGCCGTGGTAGAGCACCCCTGTCACTTTTCATAACCTCAAGAAACATCCTGGGTGTGAGCCATGGGCATTAGTGCCACGCAGTATGGGGGCGGGGGGGATGTAATTTAAGGTGAGATGGGATGGGCAGGATTGGCCTGCAAAACCAGGGAGGGATTCATAAATACCCATCGATCCAAGTGTAAATGAACTGGAGCTGTCCTCCTCTATTTACGCACTTGCGGGACGAGGTTCGGGTCATGCCTCACCACATTTAGACCCGAGTGACTGGTAGCTGAAGCAGAACGCCGGGCTCAAGGTCAGCCCTGATATGCACGTGTGAAGCGAGCAGGCGCATGCATACACATGCACGCCCTCCCAGATACACGGGCCCCATCGCCACAGCAATGCTAAGGGATGTTAAAGCCACACGTCTCCAATTAGATCAGAAATGTGAAGGCATTTCAGCTGTCAGTGAATAAAGAAGCGTACATTTAAACTTTTTGTATAGCAATATGATTGTTTCACTTTCACTTTTAAGGTCAAAGTGTAAAGAAAATGAATTTGACATGCTAGGTTGATCAGCGGCACATTAAACAAGGTTAGTTGGGGCTTCTTTGTAGCGGTGGCCCCTGGGCTTCAGCCAGGGTAACCCTGTGCATTAAAGCACCCCCACCGGGGAAAATACATTTGGGACACAGACAACACCAAACCCCCAATCTGACATCACATGGAACTGTTCAACAGAGCCACCTGAGATCTAGAGCCTGATATACAGTCTGAACAGCACCACTGTATATCCAAAGCTCATCATCTCCATTCCCAGTGTGAAACTAATTTACTGTCCCCTCCGCTTTGCTATCCAACACTAAAAAGTTTTATAAGACTTTTTTATATTTTTGCCTAACTGCCTCAAGTCCCATCAGTTCCCGGAGCACCTGTTCCACCTTCATCAGTGTCTTATTAGGTTCTTACAGTGATTTTGAAACACTTGCTCCCATGTTACTGTAAACTTGCAACTGACCATGTATGCTTGTACAACGCTTTGGACGATAGATAGATAGATAGATGGATGGATGGATGGATGGATGGATGGATGGATGGATGGATGGATGGATGGATGGATGGATGGATGGATGGATGGATGGAAGTGTAAATGTAAATACCAGTGCATTACAACCCTAACCTGCAAACCCGGAAGGACATTTTATTTCCTATCCTGAGCAGTAGGGGGCGTAATGCAGGTTCTGAGGACTGATACAGTCAGCTCCAGGTGAATAAATCCATCCCCACTGCAAAGTCATCCATAGCTGGCCAGGACTCCGCTGTCAATCTCCAGAGCGCAGAGGAGGAGGCGGATTATGGAGCTCTTTTTATTTTAGTCAGAGGTGTCAGGCAGAGGCTGACGCAGAGGCACAGGGGAGGCTGACGCGGAGGCACAGGGGAGGCTGACGCAGAGGCACAGGGGAGGCTGCCCCGCTGCCCCTGGATGACCTTGCACCTCAGCGTAAAGGGTAGCGGGGCAGCTGCTTTGTGTCTATCGGCTCCGAACGTGCCCACCCCTCCCCTCTTCGTCACACGCCCACAAACGGTGTTCCTGTGACGCTCGTAACGCCGGTGCCTCAATCAAAGGGCTCCGTTACACACACACACACCCACACACACATGTCAGCACCCCCTGCTGTGTGTCAGCGGCGTGCCATGTGTGATTTCCAGCATAGGAAACACCACCCATATTACCTCTTTGATCTCCTTCAGGTCACCCAGAGTTTTCAGCCACATTATAGTTATGGAACATCACCATCACACCATATCACTTTTGTGCCACATCACTGTCATGCCACATCGCCATCACGCTACATCATAGTCACAACTCATTCCCGTCATGCTATATCCCCTTCGTGCCATATCATGGTCACACAACATCATGGTCACGCCACAACCCCACCACGACACATTGCCATCACCCCACATCGCTGTCACTCCACATCACCATCACCCCACATTGTGGTTTCACTGCAATGCCACATTGCCATTACGCCACATTGCTGTCACCCCACATTGTGGTTTCCATATTACCATCACACCACATCACTGAGCCACACAAATGTCACACCACACTTCTGTCCCAGCACATCACCATCACACTGCATCACTGTTGCACCATACCACTGTCACTCCACATCTCTGTCACGCCACATTGCCGTCACCCTACATCACAGCCACACTACATCACTGTCACACCACATCACAGCCATGCCATATCGCCATCACAGCACATCACCATCATGCCACACTGCTGTCCAAAATATAAAGTGCAGAGTTTCCAGGGCAGTTATGTCACATTGTTACCCTTCACTGCCATGATCTTCCCCTTCCCTGGCCTCAAAGGAGCACAGTGATGTCATGGTTATCACAGCGTGCCCCTCATGTGGGTCTAAAGTCCCCACTGAGGCCGAGGAGGGTAGAGCCTGACCCAGTGAGCTCCCCACCGGGGAAAAAGGTTCCATTGTTCCAGCTGCCATGGGGGGGGGGGGGGGGGTGAGTACAGAGCGTAATTGCATAGAGCACAGACAATGATTGGTGGGGGGCCTGGAAAATACAGGCAAGCAGACATGGGCAAGCTTTTTAATCAGGATCAAAAGGTGCATGCTGATCAACTAACGTTCCCCATCGGTGTGCACAAACACGATTCTCAGGGCCTCCGCATAACTTCCACCCGACCCCAGCCTGACCTCAGCAGGACATGGTGAACCCCCCCAAGGCCATGGCTGGGGTGGGGGGCACAGAATATGCAAAATCTCACTACTGTTTGCTGATGCTGGAATCGTGGGACCCCAGAAGAACAACAGTGCAGAAAATGCAAGTGTTTGGGGAGGCTGGCTTCTCTATGGGAGATACCACGATACCGGCGGTGGGCTGAGGTGGTGGGGAGGGGGGGGGTGGGTTATAGCAGTGATACACCTCTATAAATGTTCCCCACAATGCAACAAAAACCTGTTATTTTGATGTGGGGCCATTTCTCAGGTCCCCACAAACATCCGTGAATGCGATCAAAAAACAAAAAATGCCAAAAATCTTGTATTTTGTTTGGTTACTTATGGTTAAGGTTAGGGCTGGGATTAGAGTTTTCCCCATAGAAATGAATGGAGAGTCTCCACAAAGTAATACTTACAAACCTCTGTGTGTGTGTATGTGTGTGTGTGTCTGAGTGTGTCTCTGTATACTGTATGTGCGTCTGTATGTAGGTCATGTATATATTACATTGTGGGGGGCAAATGTCCTCATAATGTGATAAAAACCTGTTGTTTTGATGTTGCAGGGACCTTTTTCTTGGTCCCCACAAGGGGAAGCTCAATTTATTAAAAATCCATGAATGCAATCAAAAACTTAAAAATGCCATAAGTATTTTGCTTGGTTACTTATGGTTATGGTTAGGGCAGGGTAGGGGTTAAGGTTGTCCTAATTGGGAAAAGGCTTTTTCTCATGGACGGTCCCCACAAAGATATTAACACAAACATGTGTATGTTCTCATATGTGTGTGCGTGCATGCATGCGTGTTTGAGTGTGTGTGCATGTGTGCGTTTGTGTTTTTGTAATTATTATGTTGCGGGGACCAGATTTCCCCATAATGTGATACAAGCCTGTAACTTTTTACCTTGTGGGGACAGGACAGCAAATGGCCTCATTGCTATGCTGGAAGTTCTGACCCCAGTGCTTCCAGTTTTCCAGCACCAGAGGAATGGACAGCAACTGGTATTTTTCCATAATGCTCAAAAATAGAAAGCTGAGCCACTCTGCTCAGCATGTAAGAGCTGCACATTAACCACTACACGGTGCAGAGTGTCCGCGTTTCAGAGAAAAGGACACGTTCCCTCTTCTACCGAATAATGAGTCAGCGGCACATGAATCTGCAGCTACGTGGGATTCTCTGTTTGTGCCCTTGGGAGTCCTCCTGGTTTTCACTGAATTTGAAGGAAAAAATACAAAATTATATTTAAAAAAATCAATTTATCTACATGGTAAGTTCATTTTAAACTTCACTCCAATAATCTACGGCACGGTGAATTGCGTTTGCTGTTTATTGTCTTTGTGGTAATCTTCCCTTTTTATTTCATATTCCGTTTCCGCTGGAGGGGCAAGGAGGAACAAAATGCTCTGAACAAGCTGCAAACTGACTGAAGCCATTAATTACCTGTAAGGATTTCACACAGGCTGAAACTGAGAGCAATCCTATAAATAATGTGGGGATTTTACTGTGATTACCAAGCCGTGCTTTTCATTAGATACAGGGATAAGTCCCTTTAACATTAACTTAACCTTATTAATTTAAATCATTAGTGGGAGCATATGTTACAGTGTTTTACTGTGGAGTACACACTTTAGCATGATATGAAAACACCATCTGGTAGAGAAACACGGCCTGGCAGATAACGGAGGGGAAAAAAAAGGAAAAACACGTTTCACTGTGTCATCGCATCTTCTGCGAGGCTGTGGTTAACTGGCTCACGATCGCATGGTGCGTTGCATGCAGCCGCCGCATGCCGCCCCGGCCTAAGCCTCTCCGCAGCGAATGCGGCCCGCATCGCTGCTGCCATTTGCATCTGCCCGTGGATGATGTTAGCTGTGAGAAGCCTACGTGGGTTAGGGGCGGGGGCTGTCACTGAAATCATAAACCTGTGCTGCTGAACTGGCTGAGGGCCGGCAGGATGGACAGTGATTGGGGTGACGGAGTGACTGGGATGCCCTGAATGGGTACAGAGCTGAGTCGACTGTAACACACAGCCTGAAAAATTGGGATGTCTGCTGGGGAGACCTGCCCCCCCCCACGTCTCCTCCTGCCCTGCTGTCCTGCCCCCTTCTGCTCTGCCAGCCCCTCCTGCCCCACTGTTCTGTCCTGCCCCCATCTGCTCTGTCCTGCCCCCTTCTGCCCCATCAGCCTCTCCTACCCCCTCCTGCCCCGTCACATGCTGATGTGTCCGTTCCATTCACATTTATTCCCGTGGCCCCGCCCCTACAGAATGGGCCAGTTCCTTCCAGGGGGGGCAGGATTGACAGCTGCCATTTCTCACTGGAATTTCAGCACTAATGCCCGGGGGTCAAAGGTGAAGGGATGGACAGGGTTGAGGGGGGGGGGGGGGGGAGGGGGGGGTAGTTTATGCATGCAGTCCACGTACAGAAATACACAAATTGAAGAAGAGTGTCTTTGTTTGACCCTGTTCCCTCATCTCAGCTCCTAAACAGAGGGACTCCTTAATTAAACATCAAAAACCCATCCAGTGGGAAGCATTCCTCAGAAATCAGCCCTCAGTATAGTCACACACCCCCCCATACAGGGCTGGTATGTGTACGCATGAGGACGTCGCCAGAATATTCATTCCCTGCGAGAAAGTGACGGACATCCTAATTCACCAATACTGCTTCCCCCGCATGAGCCACACCCAGCATCGGCTGGCTTCCCTCCCCCAGACACCCTTTTCATGACCGATTATTCCCATTACAAAGCAATGGGAATAATGGTGGCGTAAAAAAAAATAAGGCTCAAGGCCCATCCATTCCAATTTGTATATTTTGCTGCTTTTTGGAAACAGAAGCACTTCACTCAGGAATGACTCATTAAGGCTTCACACCCAGCCCAGTGTGAGTAAATAACGCCTTTCCTTTTGCAATGAAAACAATACATCCTTCAAAACCTCCCCAGCTTTCAATTTCCTAGAGCAGAAATTATGCAAAAGAAGCTTATGTTCATAAACAGCATGTTTTACTTTGAATTGGGGGGAAAAAAAACATTTTCCCTCATTACCCTCATTCCAACTGAAAAAGTCTGCAACGTTGTCATAACGTTTTTTGGGACAAAAACAAGGTGATCTGTGGAAAAAAAAAGGTAGAACGACAACTGTTGCTCACCTTCAGTAAAAAGAGACGTTAAATAACAGGTCCAATTAATTATCCAAATGTTTCGCGTATAAATTAGCAGAAGTGACTGATCATTCCATAAATTCTTGGTGGTGGAATATAGATATAGAGAAGCAAGAGAGAAACAGCAGACAATATGCTGGCAGCAAATGTGCTTGTTCTTCCCAGAGCTCAAGTAAAAAAATACATCTATATTTCTTTTCTGTGATGGCATCGAAAGGTGATTACATTCAGGTCAGGTCAGGTTGGGGGGCATGAACTGGTACAGCGCGTTGCCGCACCCACCACACGATGAAACACCTTGGGATCCCGGTTGGCGACCCCCCCAGGCCAACAGGCAGTCCAGTCCCACCCTTCGGAAATGGCAGTCTATCTGCCGCAGCCAGGTGTTACGTGGGCGTCCCCTTGGCCCGGTCCAGCCGCTCGGGTCCTCAGCAATGAGGATCCTGCGAGCCGGATCACCCTCAGGGAATCACGCCACATGGCCGTAGTGACTCTCCCTCACAATGCAGGCAATGTGCTTCTTTGTGTCAAATGAGCGGTTGCTCAGGGAGTCCCAAATGAGGTTATTACATTAATGGAATAAAATATAAAATCTATGTTTCAATGAGGTAAAGAACTAGCATATTTAATTACAGATTTATGCACGGATTTCTATTGGATTTCATGGAAATTTTAAGCGGCTCCATTCAATTCATCGGACTACCATTTGGCTGGCACGGTACTACGCACCTACCGCAGAACATGCTCCACCAGCTGTGCGTGATCTCCTGCAGGTCTGAAATGATGGTTATCAAACACAGGGGTCTTTAACCGCCAGAGCATGGTCTGTAATCAGGCAGAACTCAAGGAGTATCGAAAGAGCCTACGGACAGATGGAGGCAGCGTCTGTTGGGATTGACGAGCGGTACCAGCATCCATGTTCCATTATAGTTCAGTAAATTCAGAGAAACTGGAATATCGTGGCAATGGTTTCTATGCAAGTGCACGCATCTGCTGTAAATCGTAGCAGAACAGCAGCAACATAGTAAAAAGCATAATAGGAAGGAGAAGGGTTGTACTAACTAAACCTTTCGACTCTTCCAGAAAAAAAATCAAATAATACTCAACATGCTGGAATGGTTAGGTAAAGTGAATTAGGAAGCAGAGAGTACATTAGAAAATTAGTACCGTATCTCAGCACCACTCCTATGCAAAGGGCTTGACACTGCAGTCATGAAGGGTATATATAATGTAAAAATGCACAGGCACGAAAGCCAGGTTCGAACTTGGTTCAAGCTACAGGTTCAGACCTTTACATTAAGACTGCGCCCTCTAGTGGAGATCTACGTGCAATGGTACGAACTTAAAAATGTGATATATATGCGCACATATATCTTAAAGTCGGACATCATAAACAACAGTGCAATCTTTAACAAATGAACAACACAACAGTGAATTGTTGTTTCTCACTTGCTTGGGGTGAATATATATTTAAGCCTTAAAAAACAAACAAACAAAAATAAAAGACAGTATAGGCAAGGGAGAATAGATAAAAATCAGTTCTCGATAGTACCATCAAATATGACAGTGTTAATACGTTTTGCTAATGACAAAACCAAATGCATTTAACTCCATCACTTTCATAAGCCAATATAATTAATGTAATACACCTTTATTAAAACAGTATAAGATCATTTTCTCCTCTCTACAGTAAATCATGCAACATATTCTCAAACATGACAACAGTATAATTCTATAATTTCCCATAAATAACAAAAATGAAAAGCAATTGAGAACAATTAACTATTAGAAGCAAACAACGCAATTATTTACCAACTGTATTAGGTAACACATATAACTCCCGACGTGTGGAATTTTTTTTTAATTTATAGCTACTTATATTCTTAAGTGTGTCGTTCATTATGTAATTTCAAAAAGATTAATTATTATTATTATTATTATTATTATTATTATTATTATTACTACTACTACGTAGGCATGTTTCCTTTCCGTTTTACTGACTGGAACTCAGATGAAAAGAAACAATAAATGCAAATATCTTACGGCGTGCGTAGGTTGTGCGAAAGCAAATATTGGTTTAATATCTAACAACTTAAATCGCGTCAATGAAATGTGAATTTTTTGATTTCATAAACACGTCGTAAAATGCGCTCTCCGCGGAGGTCCATCGACCGTGTTTCACGAGCTTTACGGCTTAATGTTAATTTCTGCTAATACCATCCTGACTACTTGTCAAAAGCGATTTTTCTGGGAGACGAAACGCATTGATTTTGATTCTGCCTCCGCTTTGCTCCAGACAAACAGCGATTCGTAGCGTCGCCGGTCCCTGAAAGAGTTTATTCTAAGCACCTCCGAGTGATTTCGTTGCACTTTCCGCTTCACACCGACGCGCTCCTATTTATTTTAGAAAGGTAACAGCTATGTAACGGTGATTTTTTTTCTAAACTTCCTTGCTTTGTCTCGGAAAGTACGAACCTGCAAGAAGCAGCACACCTGCAAAGTCTCGTATTTTAAATGCATTTATTTGCGATATACTTTGCTCGCATTCAAACTGCAAAGGAAGGTTCAGTGTGTCTAAAACGTAACACCCTTAGCTTTTCATTTTGGTTTTCCAGCCATTGATTTATTTCCCCCGAGCGCAAAGGTAGCCTATTATTTGCATGCGTGCGTAGGGTAATTTAACTTTATTGCCGTCTGCCTGTCGTTGCTGACATATTTTTAATGACAGTTTGCATTACTGAATCCCAAGTGTGTTTTATCGCACCTGTTTTTGTAAATATGCCCGAAAGACTTGCAAACAAGCAGAGCGCATCGCGCTTGTTACCCCGAGCGCCTGCCCTTGAAACTTGAACATTTCGGTTCTGGTACAAACAAAAAAAAAAACCTAAGAAAAATCTAAACGCGCCAAACACTGTACTTTACAGGCACTCTATCATTCAGCGTCATCTCTGAGGCAGTAACATTTTTACATATAAAGAGTGACAGGAAAAAAAAAACGATATTCTGCGTAAATATATTTTTACAAATAATTTTTAAATGATTAAGCAAATAAATAAATCAAGGCTCTTAAAGGCACCAGACATAATTGTATTTGCGCTTGCATAAATATCACATGGTTATCCCTTTGCAAGTTATTGACATCTGAATAATTGCACTTAGTCTTTTACCTACACAAATAAAGTGTGCCCACGTATGATTTTGAGCACGCTTACCTATGCGAATGACATGGGGCATCCCGCACGAATACTGAATCCACAAGAGGCACAAAGAGAGCGCTGTCCAGTATTCCCAAATCACTGTCCGGGGCGACCACCAAGTGTTTCTCATGACTGCAGAGTGAGGAGATCCACTTTTTTTCTGAGCTTCCAAAAAGATGCTACAAAAAGCTGCTCATCAAACCTGTGGCCGTGCAAAACTGCGTGGACGCCGCAGACCGACTCTCATTTTACCTGGCACACCCGATTCCCCCCCAGCCCTAATCTCGAGTCTCAGACCGAGCCCCCCGGTCCTTCCCACAGACGGATCAGTGTTACACCTGCAAACGCTGCCCGCTGCAATTAGCCTGCAGGAGTCCCTGTATCCCCTCCTACCGCTGATGCTATCTGTCGGCAGGCTCGGGAAGCGCAACAACCGGGCTGGATCGCCGTCCAAATGCGGAAGGGGAGTGTCGCCTGCGCTACTTTTCGCAGGGAGGCAGTTTTGGTCCAGCGCGGCTGCTTGATGGCGGAGCGCTGTGTTAGCTCCGAGGGGGGATCTTAGGGAAGCCACGCAACATGGCCCATGACACTGAGCGAAGGACCCGTTTTAATTATTCATCACATAAGTGCCGATGCGATCTACGAAAATGCGTTGCGTTCCCATTTTGGGACGGATAAATGGCGTTTAGCGCTTTATGAATGGAACGGGATGACGTGTATTTTATGTCCGCGCAGGCACCTTTACAGCGGTAACACATACTGATAGCAATGGTCTTGAACCTAAGCTCAACAAGTGAGTTTATAAATGGATGTGAGGTAGGTGAAGGTGATGCAAATCATATTTGAAATTCTGTTTTGGTCAGGTTGAATCTGACTGAAAATACTAATAAAACGTAACGTAACTCGTAAATTTAATATATAATAATAGCAATATATATGTGAACATTAATAAATGACTTTAAGCGTCTCGTTTTGGGGATTTCCATTTAAAATATATATTAATTTAACATAATCTATCACACCGCAAATTGTGTTATGTTTTATAGGACGGCTGATGCGTGAGTAGCAGTTTCTTTCACCATGGCATCATGATAACTAACGGAGTATATAAAACAGACTTCGTTTCGTCACTTCGCCGGAACCGTGTCAAAGAGGATTTTGTGCGCGGTCTCATATCTTGATACCAGGCTTGATAAACTTAAAAGGGATAGACCGCAGTATTTCTCTGCCTTTTTATTTTGCATCATAACCTTGTGAGTCACACAAGAAAGTTCAGATAGACTTAAGTAGGCCTGTTTTTCAAAGCCATTCGTGAACTGGTGCATTCGTGCCTTAATTATATCAATAACTAATTCTTACTAAATAGAATATGTAACGCAAGTGGACTGATAATTGTATAAACTCTGTTTTGCTGTAAGAACATTTATCTTACTGCTTCTTATTTACTTTAACCTTTCAGTCAAACCTAATCTTATTTTGAGATCTGCATTAATCCTTGCAAAATGCAATATTGCTTCTAATATTAATTAGAAATAGTTTAACCTTTGTTGTGAAAGGATTATTGTCTCTTTGGTATAACATAATATAAACTGTTCACAAATTAAATTGCTTTAACTAGAAATGCCCCCTTTTCCCTTATTGTTTGTTAGGCAGGGAGAGGAAGAATGTCCAGGGGTCTTATTTGGACTTGAATGACATCTGGCACCTCTCAACAGGAAACACACTGCGAAACCTGAATTAAACAGGGGAAAAAGAGGGGAGGGGGCATTAACTGCACATTTTGGAAATGTGTTTCATAAAAACAACACCCACCCCCCGCCACACACAGGCCGACACACGCCAACACCAGTTGCTGATGTACCTCATCAAATCTGAAAGACTCACACCAGAAATTAAAATTAAAAATCAGCAAAACCAAACAGAAGGTAGCTTGCATAAGGGTAAACTGTTAGGCGCAGCTGTATGGTGTAATACCGCAGCTCTGTGTACGCAGAATCAGGATGAAAGGCATCTAAGCAATATGGAGGACACCAGATGTAAGTCCAGAGTGGACTGGACCATCGGGCCGGTACCTGCGGGGGTTTGTGAAAGTGCGCCGATTCAGGCTGGGGAAGCCGGCTGTACGGCGCCGGAGCAGCCAGGCTGCGGAGGACGCTGCGCGTAAGTGACAGGCCCTCTGCTGAGGATGCGGCTGCATTTCTTCTCGAACTCACTGTTAGGAGCCGCAGTAGTGCAGCGCCTGCGATGAGCGAATCCGCGTCGCCACCATTACCGGCTAATGACACGTCTTCTATGTGACAATCACTCTGAAAGCTTTTTTGTTAAATTTTGAGTAATTTTATCTGAAAACCAACCTAACAAAATGAGCTAATCTTTGTACCTTACTAACACTAATGGCGATATATAATTTTAACCGCATGGGACTTTCATTGATAGGTGCCATTAAGAGGTATTGTATTTGTATTCACATCCACAGCCTCGACATGGTGTGTTAATATGGCTTTGTGTCATTTTGAGGAAAGTTCCCGTTTGTTCCAGTTCAGCCTCGCGGCAGGAAGAGAATAAGAGACTTTAACTTTTTTCATAAAGTTCATAAAGGGGACGGGAGTGTTCGATTTGCGAGGGTGGAGGTGTCTGGTTGTCGCCACGGCTCTCGGCTGATGACTTCGACGTGACAGATGCGTAGCTAGTTCAGAGGTGGGGGCCGGTGTCCTTAATGTCCTCACTGATGTGGAAGCAGTGGGATGAAGACAGCAGATAACCGGCAGTCTCGATATCGGCAATCCGCACCAAGAAACCCGGGTCTCGATTTTGCCTCATTTAAATAAACCGGCCTATTTAATCACATCTGTCTTGCAGCGGACAGAGACAATGCCCTAAACATGCATACAGGCCTCGATCCCCCCTCCCCCGACATCATTTCTTACACGATCATTTTACTGTTGGGCAGGTGTTCCATCGATCATCCGCGGATTCACTTTTCCGACAAACAAGTGGTGCTAGCGATTGTCAAATCCATGTAATAAAACCATTGCAAGGTTGCTGACCAACTGGCTTTGCTGATAGGAACAGTGGCGCACGTGTTTGCGTAGTGAGAATCAGCCCCTCTGCTCGTGGAAGCCTTCCAGCTAATTCCCGCACTGTGTCATTGCAAAAAAAAAAAATCAGGGGAGTGAGTGAGTAGCATACCCAGAATGCTTTTCTTCATGACTGCTGCTCTGACATGTGTTGCAAACAACCCGCTACAGTGATTTAATGAGTCATGCCATTGCCTCTTGTCCTCCTGTTGTCAGCTGAGTAAGTAAAACCTTCTCAGTGGGTGCCTTGCTCTTCTGTGAAACTCCTACCATTGTGCCTAAAACATACCAGCGGTTCCCGGCCTGCTTTGTCCTCAAACAGCTGCGATCAGCCCGGTAAATACAGGGCGTCGGGTGGGACACGCATGGGATTAGGTGGGTGTCCATAGTTGGGGACACACCCGCACAGTCACAATAAACTTTTGTTTTGTTTTTTTGACAGATTCAGGAAACAGCGAAACCACAATGTGAGATTTTCCGGGACTGTGGGGCATGTGAATATGTAAACACTTGCCTCGCATTTTTCTGGATAGAGATAAATGTGGAAACAGAGCTCCGAGCAATAAAATACCCGGAATATTAGTGCTTTGCCGAGAATGGACAGAGAACCTAAGTAAAGAGGTTCCTATTATGAAACTTATCAAATTACTCCAGGTTTTATCCATTATCTGACACAATTCCAGCTCTGCTCATACATCAAAGAGATCAGCTAGAGTTTGCCTGCAAAGCAGCTGAAACCTGCCGCCTGCTTCCAAACGCTCAAACGCCGTGGCTTTTGTTCTGTAGCATGAATGCCAGCTAGTGGAACAATCTAGGAAGGAAGCGACACGCTCGGTCAGGGTGCCTAACGACCTCCCCCCGTGCAGGGGGGTTACAAACACTGGAACATTCCGGGGATCATTGTAGCCCGAAAAGTGACTCCGCAGACAAAGGAACATGAGCGGAATCTGAGGTCTGAGAGGAGAACCGTGCAAAATACTATATTTATGAGGAGCAAACGCCTAAGGCTTGGATCTCTGCTTATGGTTTATTCCCTGTCCCTGTCTTCACCTGCTGCTTGGGCTGCCTCAGTATAAAACACACAAGTCAACTGCTCACAGACACAGATGGCTGTCTGTGTATGTCTCCATAATGGTAGCCTCAATTTTATAAAAATCGGTGACTGCAATCAAAAAACTAAAAAGGCCAAAAGATTTGTATTACTTATGTTACTTTTGGTTAAGGTTAGGGCCAGGTAGGGGTTAAGGTTGTCGTTTTTTGGATTTTGTTTTCTCCCATAGAAATGAATGGGGAGTCCCCACAAGGATGTGAGTTCAGGTCTGTGTGTGTGTTATGTGGATATTACATTGTGGGGACCAAATTTCCCTTAATGTAATAAAAACCTGTAATTTTGATATTGTATGGACCAGTTTTTTAATTTTTATAAAAATCTGTGGCTTGTAGTCAAAAAACTAGAAACGCCAAAAGTTGTGTATTCTGTTTGGTTACTTATGGTTAAGGTTAGGGCTGGGTGGGGGTTAAGGTGATTACAAAAGCTCCCTCAATACTGTGCAGTGGTGACCATTTCCACTGCGCTCGTTCAGGACGGGCTGGGAAATCTTATAGGGTACAGTGACAAAATTTATGTATATTTGTGTGCGAAGGAACATAGATGAATGAATTGTCACTCTGATCGTCAAATGTTTGGGCCTTAAAAACATCACGCTTCCATTGCGAGCGGATGTCACTCACTCCATTACTGCAGTCAGCTACTTAATGGCAGGAGTGGGACGAATGCCTACGGAGGGGGCTGCAGATGAGAGGTGCGGTGCTGACGGCGGGGCTGTTAGAGAGATGTACTGCATATTCATGTAGGAGGTCCGAATTTACGGCGTCCTGGCATGATGCAAGAACTATCAGCATGAGTTATATGCCTGACACTCACATTACCCAGATTCATCGACTCCTGCGTCGCTCCATGCGAAACAGTTGCCGCCCTCCCAAATAAGGATTTCTTGATCTTGAGTGCCCTCTATTGAGAGGACTTTGAAAACCCCCCCAGCCAGCACACGTGACCAGCAAGACTGTCACTGGGGAAAATAGGCGTTCCCTATGGGGGGGGGGGGGTCGGCAATGGCCATCCGCCATCAAAAAAATCAGATAATGACAGTAATGATAATTAACACAACGGGAACAAGTATGAATTATGTCTTTATTAATTCAATAATAGATGCATTTAATTAAAGGCAAATAATCATAACGCACATTGCAGCAAATTTTCCTGAGGAGACCACAAAAAGTTGACACCCCAAGTTTCCGATATTGAAGAAACCGGAAAATGATTCTTTGAACAATAAATCCAAGTGATTCAGTGACATTTTATGGCAACAACATCTACATAATGGACAGATTACAGAGACACGTATGCATCAAGTAAACAACAAATTGATCATGGAGGAATGCAGCTTTAGTGACTGAGTGTCAGTGTCCTCAATCGTTGCAACACACTGGATGTATTCTTTCGACACTGTATGGAAATCAGACCTATTGGCTTTGGGCCACCTGGAAGGGAAAGTGGTAGAGATTTGGTAACTATGGTGGTTTAATGAAGAGTAAGGAGGCAGATACCATACAGGCTACACAGGAGACCTGTGACTGTTAACCCAACACAGGCCATGATTGGTCAGCTGTGGTCCGGCTCCACCGTCCAGCCCGGGTTTTACTTCTGACGTTACACTGTACAGAGCTGGGCGCCTGAATCCCAGACATGAGTGGGAAGATTATTCCAGAAAACGGGACCTCTGTGTGAGGAGACTCTGATGCCTTTTGTGTTCTTAATCTCGGGACACGGAGAATGGGTACAGGAGGAGATCTGAACCACTGAAGGGCTGTTTGAAGACTTTAAACAAGAGAAGAAGGATTCCGCTTTCTGCTTAAAAGGGAGGCGAGATCAGAACTAATATGTTCTCTCATTTTAGTTTAAGTAAGAACTGGTGCAGCTGTATTTTATCCCAGCTGAAGGTACTTTAAGGAACTGTCTGAGTGGCCAGATAGTGCAGTGTTAGAGTAATCTAGTCTAAAAACTGTCCCACATATTAGCAGTGCCCTTTTAAAATAAATGTAATGAATGCACTCTTCATTAAATCTTCCTACACTGTCTCCCCAACCTGAATGACTAAGAGCATAATTCACCGGCAAATCTACGTGAACTTAATTCTGATTACTCCCACAGCTGGGCTTACGTAGTCATCAAACGGTATATTTGATTAGGGTGCTTCTGTGGATTTGGTGATTTGGTTTTCAGTGAGATATTTTGGTATTGAAATTCTGCATGGGTCCCGTCTGGTGCCTTCACTTTTTAATGACCGCCACTGATTGGGTTTCGCATGTTCAGAAAACTCGATATGAACCTATCGAGCGCTTTAATACAAATTTGGATACGGTTCGGTTCACCCCATAATCCTCATGCTCTGTAAATAATAAGCTGACTCTATTATTTAGACATTTAGATTTTTGAGAGGTATTTGCTTTTCGTTTTCCACCCTCCTGCCCTGCCCCGCCCCATCCACCCTCCCAGCCCGAAACGCGATCGATGACAAGTTTGAAAAGTGGGC
This sequence comes from Paramormyrops kingsleyae, assembly GCF_048594095.1. NCBI lineage: Eukaryota > Metazoa > Chordata > Actinopteri > Osteoglossiformes > Mormyridae > Paramormyrops > Paramormyrops kingsleyae. The sequence goes on from NC_132805.1 coordinate 9,343,553, forward strand.
CACCGATGACAGCTGAGAGAACACAAATGCCCATTGTGCGAGCTGCAGACAGTCGAAGGCGCTGTGTTTAGTTGGCGGGACTGAACGGTGCGTCGGCTTTTCCGCGGCGATCACTGGGTGAGCGGGACGGACAGTCGATGGCGGCCTTGCCAGCCCCCACGCGATTGGACGGCGGAGCCACACCATGCAAGGCGCTTGATCGTTCATAATTGTCCGCAAAATTGCACTGTTGGTATTGAGTTGAAAAAAAAAAAAAGCCACGAAAAGTCCTTATTGATTTTCGCACCCTTCTTTTCAGAAATATAAAAGGCTTCTCTGGTGAACCAAAGATAATTTGGGGATTAAATGTCTTTCCCATACAAAGAAGGACAGAAACGGGGCTGTATTTTAATCTGAGTGTGTATTGAGTGCTATGCTTTTTTCCCAAGCTTTTTTTGGAAAGTAATAACTATTGTGATGACAGAACTTACCAGACCTTACAAGAATTGCTTTCTGATATTCAATACTTCAGAAAACTTGAAAGTGATGAAACTTTCATGGGTCTATTCAAAGAGAATCATAATACTTATAAACCAAAAAATAAAACTGTACAAATCAAGAAACTGTTTTTAAACTTTATTTGAGTATATTGTCCAGTATTCATGTTTAAGTTTATTCAGAAATGCCAGCAGACAGACATGTGATGTAATCATTGTTTATTGATGGAGATGTTGGTGGTAACAAGCCTTTGTGTGAGCAAAGAAGGAGTTCTCTGTGTACGACATTCAGTTTGTGAGATGACAGCGTGATATGTGTCTTTGATTACAACCATGAGTAATGACTATCAACCGGGCTGCTCAATCCCGCTCAACAACCAATACAGCCAGTCCCACATAAGACTCTCACAGCCCAAAACTACCCTATTAATAACAACAAAACTCCTTTAAATGCATCGGAGAATACGACATCAGTGCGTTGCATGACATATAGCTGAGATTTTGCACGTATGCATACAATCGATGAACATCAGCTCTCCAGAGATATGCTCCCAGTGATTTCGAAGATAATTTCTCACAACATAAACTTGAGAAATGTGAGACTAAGCAGTGATTCACCAATAAAAAGAACATATAAAGATAGAGATTTCACGTTACATTACTCCAGAGATCTCACAATGCACTCTTTTTCTCAGGAATAACCAGCTAATAACAATGTCAATGTGTCTTAGTTCACTGCCACCAAATCACAGTAATGGGAGGGGAGTGTTATGCTACCGGCCAGGTGGGCGGGGCTAACGCACTGTCTATCCAGCCATCTTTATCGCCAGCGAGTAGCTCCATGCGGGTCGCTGAGGGAGACCCAAGGCTTGTCGTCAGGGCTATCCGGCCAGTCGCCTCGCCATTCCAGATGAGGAGAGACTCCTGCCTGTGGCTCAGACCCAATATAGAGGGCATGTGTGCCCATGTTGCCATGAGCAGTGGGAAGGCGTCATATCCATCCATCTTTTGGACACGACCACGGGGATGAGGAGAAGGCGTGGGGCTGGGCTGTGGTGGGGGATTGAGGTTTCCCGGGTACCCGGGGCCACCAGCATGCAGAAAAATATCAACATCCACCCTATATCCCCCCCACCCCCAACCCCAGATTGTCACTGTTTTCCGTAATCTGACATCTTCGCACGGAGTAACCTTTCCCGAAATCCATGCATACATCGTTATCTGGTGCGACATGGATCAGGCCTGCTATTATTTCACTAGAAACAGGACAATTCCGCCGCGGCTGTATGGCATGACGAAACACGGGTTACCTGCGGGTGTGTCGAGTGATTTCTCTCCATGTCTGTCTGGCTTCTCTAAAGGAGCTGCAGGCACTGGACAAAAGGGGAGGCGAAAGCTAGTGAGGAAGAGTTCAGAACATTATGGACCCAAACGACCCAGTTAATCTGAAGCAGACTATTCAGATGATAATCGGAAGTGTTGACCTGGTCGACGTAGCTTGTCAAACTGCATACACGCTCTTAGGGCAGGACTGATGCCTCCCAAAACAGACCAGAGAATAGAGTGGCTAGTTTTTTGTGGAAGACTTGGTCTCAGATTATTTACATAGTTAATTGTCACATGTGTCAGTGACACATGAGCCTCTGTGTGTTATTTTGGAACCCAGATCTCCTTCCACTAGCTAATGTATGCTGCACTATAAAGAGGCAGGCAGGCTGCAGAGCTAGATCATAGCCTGCCTACCCCTCCTCAACCAGAACCGCCGTTAGCAAGGCTGACTCACCGGCACAATATGAAATGCGGTTCCACTCCGCAAGTGAACAGTGTCACCTGTTATTGTGCACCCAGCTGTCAGGGCCAGCTTCATCCTGGCACGATGTCACAACCTCGCGATTGCCTGCGAGAGGGCAGCGTCCCCACGAGGCTCGTGTCCTCCACCAAGCGAGCTACTCCAGAGTTATCCCTCATGGGACAGAATCCCTCCTTAGCGACAAAACAGAGGTGATATCACTGCCTGATGTCAAACCATTGCTCAAATGGATTAACATCATATCTTCTTCTGCCCAGTGTAATTTTTCCATCATTAGCCTGAAACAGCTAACGGCAGAGGTTCGTGTTCATGACACAGTAAAAACAGTGTCTGTGGCCCCCAGCCAGGAATTTGTAGTAGGATTTAATTAACCTGCACACCACTGCCAAAACCTCACAATACAAAATTAATTCTGTGCATCATCCATCGTTAGGTGAGTGGCACAGGCTAAAGAAAATGTCCCTTAAACGAATCACAGCTCCGCTTCTGGATGGCAGGGCTTCCAGGCTTTTCCGGGGAAGCTGCCATTGCTCACTGGGATCATCTTAAGCACACCTGGTGGCACACGTGCGCATTGCACGTCAGTTTCTCGAAACCTTCTTAACGCTACATCATTCGTAAGTTCTCCGTTAAGTTGTCTCTTGACGCTCCAACGTGTTTCACGAAATGTTCTTAGCTAACTATATCTTCCGTAAGATATTCTTTCGTAAGGTTGGTCTGAGCCTCTTATCACTGTTGTCGGATCATACTGTTTATTTAAAATAAGACTAACATCGTTAATGGTACAGTTTCATAACCAAACATCACTTAACTAAAAAGTAACTGATCCATATGATAAAATGATTTTGTCTGGTACATGACGACAATCTTTGTTGGGTTTCGTCCTTGTGCTGTGAATGCACAGAGAATTGGCCTCAGTAACACGCGGATTCATAATGAAAGATATGGAACGCGCTGTTGATTATGTATTTATTTATTAATTGGGGGGGAGGGGGTTCTGTCGATATTGTGGTGGACGTGTTCCCCCAATTTCCGACGCCCCTGGAATGCAAACACTTCTGAACATGGGCCAAAGATGCAATATATCAAAACTTTGGTTCATGAGGTTGATAAGAGTCGACATTGTAGGTTCATTTACATGTAAGTCTAATATATTTCCCCCAAAAAAGCAGCATAGAATATTCCTTAGCAGTCAGTACTGAAGCACATAGGACATTCTCTTATCTTTAGAGAGTAATGCAACTTTTCTTTCAGCTATAGTGTCATTGCTCCTTCCGGTATCAATGATATGCACACATATTGGAGCACGCAGGTCTTGCTGAAAGTCTGCTTTTAAGGCGAATAGTAGGTATGGGGAGAGAGAGATAAGGAGCGTGCACTGATACAGCGTGAGTAGGGACGCTAGTAGTACATTACATAATAATAAGAATCATATAAATAATAAAGTAACTACACAAAGTGATACATTGTACCTCAAGCCAACGAACCACTGAACCCACACAATGTTTCCACATGTGTTACAAAGTACTGTGTGCATTCATTATTACGAACCATTGTATTTAACTCGTTTTTTAAAAATATAATAGACAGTCCATTTATAAGTACAATTATTGTGTAAGTCAGATGTTCATAACTCACAGCATTGTCTGTACTGAGCTGGACTTCCGCTGTGACTGTAGAATAGGAACAGATAGTCCAAGTTCATCAACAACTTTTCTTGAGCAAAGATAAGATTTTGTTTCTGTGTGAGAATAAAAAGGACTTGGGTGCTCTAGGCCCTTCAGATAAGTAGCAGGTATACATGTGAAGGACAGACAGAGGGTCAGCTGACCAAGGAGCCCTCTGTGGATTGGTCCTTTCTGAAGCAGAGCCAGCCATGGTGAACTGGAGAGCTGCTTTAATGCAACTAGGCTGTCAGCACATACAGCCACTCACACGCGAGCGCTAAGCACCCTCCATGGACGATTGGGCACTCCAGCAAGCGGGACGGCTTTTGACCAATGGGGAGTGAGACATTCTCACCCACTCCTCCTCTTCAGCCTGTTTCACTGGATGCTGGGAGTACTTTGGTCAGTTCTCCCCGCTCCTGTTGTTTGTTCAGGAAGGGGTTGGGGGGGGATTGGGGCACAGCTGGCAGTCACTTTGGACCATAAATCAGAGAGATCAAAGCGGAAGAAAGACACAAGACACCATTCTCTGGAAAAGAAGATGGCAAGGTCGGCGTTCGGAGAGAGGGGGACAATATGGATCGGCAGGGCCCTCAATAAAATGTTTATCAAACCTATTAAAAGGAACTGGCAAAAAAATACATATTGCTTATACTTTTTTGGGTTGGACGGTAAGGAGCCTAAAATCAATGGAAATCAATTAATAGCACCATTTTAAATTAAACTGACTGAAATGTTTAGAATTCTGCTTGTTCTAAAATGAGCGATAAAACATTGACGATCTGATGGGAAGGAACAGAATGACAGGAGAATTCCCAGGAGAACCAGACTGTATTTTCAAGATCCGACAGATGGATGGATGGATGGAGGGAAGACCAGACCTTAATACACTGCAACTCTCTGACCACAGCTCTGATCAGGGTAGAACATGGCGATACTTACAAAAACCTGCGGGCAAACAAATGAATACAAACCATTTTGCTGTTTTGGCCAACAAGTCTCCCTCACGGCACACTGCACCCCCCCCCCCTCCCTCCACCCCCTCCTGAGCCTCTCCTATTAGCATCATGGTGGCTTTTCTGTCAAATATTTTAAAATACACTGCAAAAGGCAAACACGCTGCATAATTCGCTAAAGCCTCTAAGCTCATCATCTTGAAAGACATCATCCGAGGGTCATCACTCTGCATGATGTCATTGGAAGCCACTGAGCATGCGAAGAGCCCTCCCAACCGGGAGAATGGTACGGCCCGCCCCGGCAGGAACGTCGGGAGACCATGAGGCGAAGAGCCCTCCCAACCGGGAGAATGGTACGGCCCGCCCCTGCAGGAACGTCGGGAGACCATGAGGCGAAGAGCCCTCCCAACCGGGAGAATGGTACGGCCCGCCCCTGCAGGAACGTCGGGAGACCATGAGGCGAAGAGCCCTCCCAACCGGGAGAATGGTACGGCCCGCCCCTGCAGAAAAGCCAGTGCCAAAAGTTACATGTGTGATGGTGCTGAGGGACTCAAGGAAGGGAGAAGGTGGCCACACATGAAGGACAGCCAGGTGTATCTCATATCTCATACAAATAATGGCAGGTTCATGACCCAAAATTAAGCATGTGACATGGGGGGGGGGGTCAGTTTGGGGTGGTGTTGTGGCCTCTGATCTACAGCGCTCTGGGGTCCATTTCAACTAGCAGCTCAATGGAGTTTGGGAGAAGGTGATAATGTCAGGAATGTGGCTCAAAGACACAATATGATGTCCCTGTGACATTATCAGTGATTATGAACTGGCTTGTCACCTGATTTAGCTCTACCTGAGGACAGCTACGATTCCGCCCCACATGGATGGCATTTTCGAAAATGTGTGTCGAGGTTCTTTCATGGTCGATGTCTGAATGCTCCTTCTCCTCCGTATCTCAGCCACAGGAAACGTTTCAGCACCTGAAAGAGATCTTTGATCTAATTGCTCTAATCAAAGAATAATCATGGATGAGGATATCGAACAGTGGCTGGGAGAGATCACTGCCTTTATCGATGTGACAGAAGCTTAGCCTCCGATCTGGCATCTGGTCACGGGAACAATCTGACACCCGCATGTGCCGTTCAGATTTATCAGCGGTATCCCTGTTTTTGTGGTTATCTGTAGTCATCAGGCGAGAGAGCAGGGAGATAGGAGTTTCACAGTGAGTCAGGCATCGACTTGGAGACGCGACAAACTGGTTCTGGCAGTTATTAAACACGCTATGATAAAACAGGCCCGTTTCAGCAAGCTCCACTGCTGGAAAGAGGAGGGTCATGGGAATTGTCCGAGTGTATCGGCTGATGAAGCTCTGGACCTGATTAAACACTCTGCTATTGATATTTATTTGCTCTTGCGAAAAGTATTGATCAAAAGTCATGCTTTTCATGGCCGACGGCCAGATACAACGATGGGGAAGGAAAGGACCTCTCAAAAATTCAGATGTGGTTCCGAACTAATTGGGCTTCTCCAGATTCTTGTTTACCAACATGAAAGGGCATGATCTTTGCATACGGCCAAGCACAGTCGATTTCATCTGGTCCCCCTTCTGATGGATGGTACTCCTCATCTCCATTTGTGAAGGGGACCGCAGTTGTGTTGCTCGGGTTCGGCTGTCGCTTTAATTCAGCACCTCTACACTAACACAGCTATAAAAAAACGGAGATGGCTCACCCCATCATGCCCCGTCTTCCGGGAGAATTTTGAGATCACGGCAAGCGTGTAGCAAACGAAGACGCAGTTGAATGTTTTGTCGTGCAGAAGTCAGGGAACAAATCGAGAAAGGGGAATTTTTCCTGTCAGGGAGTGCGGTTTTATCATCGACGGAGGCTGAAAGGGAGTATATGAAATTTATCACCTTTTCAAGGTTTATCTGCAGGATACATTTTAAGCATATCTCGCAGAACTGAAACGTTCCTTTAAAGGCCATTTTTCATGTGTCTAAAGACGGCCGACAGCCCTGATATCAACTGAAAAGCCGTGAACATCGGCGTCGGGTTTTACTGAGATCAACGGGCATGCACCACAAAGACCAGGAAAAGAATAAGTGTATCAGTGCATCGGCGGATGTGAAAGTGTTTTTGAATATATTACCCTATACAGGTCCACCTAAACTGGGAGTAGCACATGGAGGAGGGCACGAGCTAATTCTGTTCTTCATATCTCAGAAAAACTGCCCATATAATATGAAGTATAGAGGTTGTGATAGAGTGCACCCCCATTCCCCCCCGCCACCCCCATTCCCCCCCGCCACCCCCATTCCCAATAAATGTGGACAGTGTTGCAGCAGTCTAAAGAAAAAGAAGATCCACAGAAGCTCCGAAACTATCTTTGCCAACTTTCATAAAATCTTCGGCTGCAGTCTTGTGTTTTTCCTCGTGTGAGGGACAAAAAACTGATCTTACTCAGTATAGCTGAGGTATCTGGACAAAAGCTAATTATGGAAATCTGTCTATTGGCTGAGCTACTGGTCTAGCATAAGTCTTTATTGGTCAGCAGCTAATCATGCTCCTTTGCCAGCAGTAAATTGTTCATATATGAGCGACAGCCCCTGGCGTCACATGACCGACTGTTTGACACACTGCACCACGACAATAAACCCACTGAGTGAAAATATTGAAGTGTTAGAAGCTGCAAAGAATTCCATGGAACACTGTGGTTTTTTTTATTTCAATGTTGACATTTCAACTGATAAAATGGACATGATAAGCTTTTCGATCTGAAATGTAATTATATTAATGTGAAAGAAGGCCATAGTATTCAAAGATACAGAGGAACTGGGAAAGCCTAACATAGTCTTTAAATAAATACAGGTGCTCCTTAACTTACAGTTGTAGTTGGAAAATATATTAAGTCAAATATGAATATAAATAAATAAATACATACTGTCACTGAATAAGTAAATAATAAGTACTGCAACTAACTAAATATCAGCAACTGAAAAGCAAATAAATGAATACAAGTTTATTTGGTTAAAAAAAACACCTTACAGTACATTGCTAATGTAGCGTAACCGTATGAGATGTTTCTGATCACTACAGTGACTGGAAGCGTGGCTGGATGGATGCTGTCACCTGCCAGCATCAGTAGAATGTATCATACGGCATATTGCTAATACGGGAACAGGTCGAAATTCAAAGTTGACTACTAAATGTGTGTTGCTGTCATGGTACCTGAAAATCGAAATATTATAAGTCTGAGTCAAAGTTTTTTGCTTGGCACTTAAGCGAAGCTCAGTTACATTTTTCAGAGTTGGCATGATAAGTATTTTTGCGGGAGACTGGTTAAAAAAAATGAGCAAAATCAAGATGCATGATGGGAAATAATAGAATCACTGAGAAACAATTACAAAATGAAACATTGATAGCATCGTTGTTAATTGCGTTCGCTTGAGTCTCCTGATGTCTTTTCAAAGACAATATGCCTACAGCTAAGCTTATTGCCATGACAACAATCACCATAAGATTTCAGTCCTATGCCCGTATTCTGTCACACCTGGTCTACCATCACTCTTTGTTATTCATAATTGGTCCAGAAGTCTCAGAGTGAGTTACAACCGGTCAATGATCTCATTGTTAGTCATAACTGGTCCAGATGTTCTCTGTGTGTCAGTCAAAATTGGTCCAGAATCTCTCTGTGTTAATCATAATTGGCCCAAATCCCCTCTATGCGTCAGTCATTACTGGTCTAGATCATCTGTCTCTTTTACCACTGATCTAGATTCCCTCTCTGCTGTTCCAAGCCCATCCAGTTCATATTTCACTTCATGGCCGGGCACTTGCCCTCTCCGTGGGTCTCTGAAAGACTCCTTAGTGATCCCAGTGGGATTTGCGGCTTTGGTCTATTATGTGCAGGATGTTTATAGCAGCTCAGCTAAAATGGCATCAGGATGACAATGTAACGATATACAGACATGTGGGCTTACAGAGTCCTGTCTCTCTCTCTGCGCCCTGCTGAGATCGCTGAGGTCACGTGACACACTAAAATGGGAAAGGTGGGGGGGGGGGGGTCGTTTTTCCGAAGCGAAACAAGCAATTAAGCATTTTACAGCCAGTCAGGGAGGGAGGTTTTATCTGATCTGCTCGAAGCTTAAGGGTGCCGTCGGATCTCAGCGCCGTAGCTGAAAAATGCCACAATTAGCCATAGACAGCTAGTTCAAATTAGAGTGGAGTCTGAAACGGTGCCTCAAGAAGGAGGATGAGGATGACGAGAGTGTGGATGCTAAACTGCCGTCCTTAGGGAGAGAGATCAGGGGCACCGCAGCGGCGCTAAGTACTGTTAGCAATGGAGCCCTGCAGCATGCACTTGCTTCGATAAATGAGACAGGTACCACTGATCCAGGATCTGCGGCAAACACACACAATTATAACAGTGTGTGTCTGATACCCTTGAGACTAAACATTTTAGCAGAAACAGAAGATGTATCAGGATTTTCATAACTTAATCAGCTGCTATTTCTCAGTCATTATTCTGATGCTATGTCATGTCTGTTATTCAAAGTAACTCGTGGTTGCATTTATTTACGCAACTAGATAGTTTACTAGAGCACTTCAAGACAAAGGACCTACGCTAGAGTCCAACATCTGAAGCACTATTTGCTGTGCTTCACACCCATTCCTCCATTGCAATGATGCGAAACTTGTCATTGTGCTTAAAAACCAAAGCAGAAGTATGTTTGATGGTCCACATCACATGCATAAATCACACATTGCTTGTGACACAGACGTGCGGTGGGACAGACCTTACGACAACATCCCTCCACAGTACAGATCTATCGTGAAGAACAGCCATTCTTGTCGTGAGATGAATGTTCGCAACAGGTCTGTGCCTCCACCTGCAGCGCCTTAGAAAGCATTCAGATGAACAGAATCAAAACAACACAACTATCGTTATTTTTAAGTCCATATATGGCGCTGAATGCGATTATCCTCTATCAAAACAGGTCTTTCTTTGACAGATTGTAGCACCAGGTTTCCATTAAACTTTCAAAAAGAACCACAGTCAAGTTCAATTTTAATATGCAGTGTCTCTTCTGAAATTACTGTTTTTCTCCAGGGTGTCGAATGTGCCAGTTCCTTGACGGTTACTCTACGTATGCTTCTTTACTATTTTATTTTTGGTCACATGGCGGAGAAGAACTCCGGCGTTTCACTGAACGACAACGTATATTTTATCGGCTTTATTGATTTCTGGCGCATTCAGTTATTCGAAAGGAGAAAATCACTGTAATTACTTGAGGGAAAATAAGTTCAGTGATTTGACAAGAAAATTATAGGGGCTTATGAAAGCAGTGATACATATTGAACCATACGTTCGCAATTCGAATGCTCGCTGGACGGGCAAAATCTTGTTTTTCATGCTCAAAGAAAAAAAGAAACATTCACTGACCGCAAATTACACGTTAATACGTTGACGGAGACTTTAATTTATTCCTTAGTAAGCATTAATCAATTCATGCATCTCAATAAGATTTGCTTTTACATTACCTATAAATGATCAAATAAATGCATTAGATGCTTATTTTTTATTGCTATGTATCTGCATATTTTTATTCTATATATAGGATATATATATTCTATAGTTTAAAACTATAGAAAATATTTAATGGCTTTCTTTAGTCATATAGAAAAGAGGGGCAAAATATTTCAGTTAGGGGAGCAAAAGCTCAGATTTGGCTAATGTCGGAATATAAACGTCAAACTTCACGCATAGTGAGTGCAGCTCGCGAGGCTATTTATCTTTCTGGCTCTCGTGAGCGTTCAGATAAGCCCGCACGCTGAGGTCGGCAAGCGCGTGTGTGTGCCCGCATTTCACGTCGCGCGCGTGGGGCCGCCACCCGGCCCGCGGGGAGGGGCCACGCTCGAGCGCCTCGCCAAATTGGATTGCGCCGTAACAAACAGCAATGCAGATGAACCTCACGGAGACAAAAGGCAGAAATTCAGCCTTGGCGCTCTTGGTAGGAGACTGTGCGAGTGTCACACACGATATGACTATTAAGATCTGCAAAACACGAATGAATTCACAAATAAAACCATAACGGCATAGATTAAGTACTGTAAGAGTATATGTGATGTGTTTTAAGATTTTTTTTAAATGACTGCAAATCACTGAGTTCTTTCGAGAACTTCGGACTGGAAAGTTGTGGTTTCTATGGCAACCCTTCCTGAAGCGTGTAAAACAACAGAGGCTGCGAGCGATTCAGTGTGCCCCCACCGTCGTTTCCCAACATGCTCTGCAGCCATCCTACTCCAGAAAAGTACTGGATTCCTAAACATTGATGGAGATTTGAAATGTTGTCACCGGTCTTGAAAAATTTCAGGTATGAATCACAGAATCATGCTCATCTTTTCCCTGCGGTTCTACCTGTATGATTTTCTGTACCAACGTGGAAATCTCCAGAATGGAGATGATGGACAAAGAGATAAAATGACCATAAAGTATGACCAGCTATTCTGGTGTGGTTTATGTTTGCACAGGACACCACAGGGAGGTGAACTACTTCAGTCTTCTTCAATCTGCTTAGTTGCAATAAAATTCCCTTTTTTGAGCTTATTTGTTTTTATTTATTTATTTCATGCTAAAGCACTCAAAACTTTGAAAGGACAAGAACAGTTTTTATTGTAAAACAAAATGACTGAAAAAGAAGAAAAAAAGAAGTCTTAGTTGATATTCAACCATTTGCCATGGATCACATCTTGTTTCAGCAATTACAGCCGTCAGTCTACTGGGGCCTTGCGTCAGTGTACCTAGCCATTTTGGCGGTGAGGTTTGGTCACAGTGTTCAGTGTGGGATTTGCCTCTTTATCCGTCCCCAGTCTGCCGCCTCCACGGTCTGCGGCAGCGATGTTGTTACCCTGTGGTCCCTTCACTGTCATTTGCAGAATGTGCTGTGCTTTTCTGCTCCGTGTAGTGTTTTTATTCCGCTACAGTATTGTGCAGAAGTCTTAGGCGGTCAAAGAAAATGAGGTCTAAATGATCTTCATGTTTGTGTAAAACTGTGATATTACAGTGTGTCAGCTTAGCCATTTCAAAACCTCTCCTAAAGTCACCCCAGCATTTGCGACAGTTGTCCAGTACACCCATGTATTTATGATTCGATCACTAGCCTACCGTGTTTGGCTGATCAATACCCCATTGAATGAACTAATTATGTTAATTAATTCATCAAGCTGGTAGTAATATTTAATGTGTACATGGAATGGCTGGGATGCCCCTGAGGAGAGGTTTAGGAATTGAAGTGCTGTTCATCTAGTCATCTAACAAGATATCAGTAACTTTCTGGAGCAAAGCGGAATTTTATTGTAGTCTTTATTGTGTTTCTGTTAATTTCAATATATTCTAATGTCAAATTGTATTTTCTTTCAGGGCACATATACACTTACTACCCAGATAAATACCTTTAAATATTTGCTTTGACTTTTGCACAAGACTGTATTTCATTGCCTTCCTGCAAATTCCATTTCGTTTTTTTTTTTCCACATACACATTTCTCTGTCCCACGGTTGCTTTTGGCTTCTACTCTGAGCTTCTGTGGCCAAAAACAAGGAGACTCTGTGTGTTGCTGTTTGTTCTCCTTCTCTCAATATCACTGTTTATATTCAATGCTTGCTGTCAGACATCCTGTAGGCTCGATAATCATCGCCGTGGTCTTTGACTTTAATTTCCCACCCAGTTGTGTGAAACATCAGTCTTCCAAAAATGCTTATCCAGCCTGGGTCACCAGGTGGCTGGGCTTTCGGCACCATGGACAGCACCCTGCTAAATTTCACATTACAGCAGGAAGAAACAAAGTATAGCAGTCAGCTCAACGGCCAAGGAGGTTACAGTCCGGCTTTACAAACACATAAGTCTTCCAAGCTATAGCTGTGTATTTTTGCTTCTTTTTCATAAATACAGTCATATTTTTGCGATGTGTGGCTTAGCGGGTCACGACTCTATGTCTGTGATCAGAAGCTTGGTTCAAATCCCAGGGCTGGAAGAGCGATTCCAACACTGGCCCCGTAGCAAGGCTCCTAACCCTCAATAGCTCTACAGACTGTCCGACCCTGCTCACTCAAAATATGTATGTCGCTTTGGATAAAAACTGCGAATGTTAAGTACCTTACCTATTAATGCCATCACCCCTACTGGGATTGGAACCCGCTGCTTTCTGGATACATAGTCATGCCCTTCTTCAGCACGGGCATCCATCCATTTTCCATATCCTATGCAGAGATATGGGAATCCAGAGCATAGCGCAGAAGCTACAAGCCCAAGGGGGGCCCAGCCCATCACAGGGTACTTGCTCCGTTTTCCTGGTTCAGTAAATTAGTAAATTGGGTTTGAGCGTATCCCTCCCCCGACTCACCTTCTCTGGGGACATTTTGTGCCCCTGTCCGTGCTGCCCCCGTATGACAGACCCTTCAGAGCAGGGCCAGTAGCACTGGGTGATGCAGCACTGGCGTGTTGTTGCAGGGCATGCCTGAGCCATGCACTGGTGCTTCGTCCTCAGCTCCTGTGCCGTGCATTGCAGCTACCGCGCATCACCTCAGATCGTGCGAGTCGCCGGACTTCCGTGCCTCCGTTCCCCGTTTGCACGGCCCATGCCTATACGGTGCAGTCCCGCGTCAGAGAGGGGGCGGAGGATGCTTCCTGGGGCCGTGGCAGATTCGTTGGGATTGAAACAGTTCTGCAGCAGCCTCATCAGACAGGGAATATGCCGCTCGCCCGCAGCTAAGCCCGATGAAACAACATTTTGCAGAATGCATGATGTAGGCTCACGGAACTGTGAACGGATGTACAGTACCAGTCAAAAGTTTGGACACACCTACTCCTAGAAAGGTTTATTTCTGCTATTCTCTGCATTGTACAATAATTATAAAGACTTCAAAAGTGGAACATATATGGAATTATGCGCTAACCAGAAATGTATTAAACACAAAAATTAATTTGTTGGGGGGTAGGGGGCAGCTCTGTGGATAGGTTGCCAGTTCGAATCCTGTCGATGGCAGACTGATCCCACCATTGGGCCCTCGAGGCCCTTAACCCCAGTTGCCCCAGGGACTGGATGACCCTGCTGTCTCCTCTACACCAGTTCCATGAGGTGGCCTCCTGGGATGTTCTTCCAACTGTCCTGAAGGAGTTCTCACATATCCTGAGCACTCACTGTTTTCTTTTCCTTCACCCTCTGGTCAGACTCCTCCCATACCATTTCTACTGTGTTTACGTCAGGTGGCCAGGTCATGTGATTAGTCTCCTTTGTAAGCGGCTTTGTAAACTTTTGACTGGTACCGGATAAGTAAAGTAATGGTCAATGAGGATGAATCCCTCTGCGAAAAATAATCGTGGAAGGTGGTAGCGATCACTACAGCTCCCCTTTACGCTACACTTAAAAATTGTTACATACAGGACTGTCACAGAAAATTAGAATATTGTGATAAAGTTCTTTATTGTCCGTAATGCAATTAAAAAAACAAAAATGTCATACATTCTGGATTCATTACACATCAACTGAAATATTGCAAGCCTTTTATTGTTTTAATAGTGCTGATTATGCCATACAGCTTAGGAAAACTCAAAAATCCTATGTCAAAAAATTAGAATATCATGAAAAACTATACTAGCAGGCTATTTAACTAATCACTTGAATCGTCTAATTAACTCGAAACACCTGCAAGGGTTTCCCTGAGCCTTTAAAAACAGTCAGCTTGGTTCAGTAAACTAAATCACAAGTATGGGGAAGACTGCTGACCTGACTGCTGTCCAGAGGACCATCATTGACACTCTCCATCAGGAGGGTAAGACACAAAAAGAAATCTCCAAAAGAGCAGGCTGTTCACAGAGTGCAGTTTCAAAGCACATTCACAAAAAGTCTGTTGGAAGGAAGAAATGTGGCAGGAAACGCTGCACAACCAAGAGAGAGGACCGCAGACTTAACAGCATTGTGAAGAAGAGCCGCTTCCAGAATTTGGGTGAGCTTCAAAGACAGTGGACTGAAGCCGGAGTTCAGGTATCAAAAGCCACTGTTCACAGACGTGTCCGGGAAATGGGCTACAATAGCCGTATTCCCATGGTCAAGCCACTCCTGAACTCAAGACAACGGAAGAAGCGTCTGACCTGGGCTATGGAAAAGAAGCACTGGACAGTTGCAGAGTGGTCCAGAGTCCTGTTTTCAGATGAAAGCAAGTTTTGTATTTCATTTGGAAGTCAAGGCGCTAGAGTCTGGAGGAAGGCTGGAGAGGAGCAAAATCCAAGTTGCTTGAAATCCAGTGTGAAGTTCCCACAGTCAGCAATGGTTTGGGGAGCTGTGTCAGCTGCTGGTGTTGGTCCGTTGTGTTTCATCAAGTCCAGAGTCAATGCAGCTGTGTACCAAGAGATTTTGGAGCACTACATGCTTCCATCTGTTGAACAGCTCTATGGAGATAATGATTTCATTTTCCAGCATGATCTGGCACCTGCCCACAGTGCCAAAACCACCAGTAACTGGTGTATTGACCATGGCATCACTGTCCTCGATTGGCCTGCCAACTCCCCTGACCTGAACCCTATAGAGAATTTGTGGGGTATTGTGAAGAGGAAGCTGAAACACACCAGACCCAATAATGCAGTTGAGCTAAAGGCCGCTATTGAAGCATCCTGGGCATCCATAACACATCAGCAATGCCACAGGTTGATTGCCTCCATGCCACGCCGAATTGATGCAGTAATCCGTGCAAAAGGATTCCCAACCAAGTACTGAGTGCATTAATTGACATTTTCAAATGTTTGATTTTGTTTTGCTGTTACAAATCTTATTTTTTTACTTGGACTGAGGAAATATTCTAATTTTCTGAGATGGGATTTTTGAGTTTTCCTAAGCTGTATGGCATAATCAGCACTATTAAAACAATAAAAGGCTTGCAATATTTCAGTTGATGTGTAATGAATCCAGAATGTATGACATTTTTGTTTTTTTAATTGCATTACAGACAATAAAGAACTTTATCACAATATTCTAATTTTCTGTGACAGTCCTGTATCTGTCTGTCTGGCCGTCTATCACAATCTGTCAATGTGTGTGTCTTTAGCCGCAGCAGCAGAAGTGATGATGTCGCAGATTCCCAGTGCTATGCTGCTGATAGCGGGGGCCTGGAGAGACGCCCCCCCCTTGCCCGAAGGAGACAGAGCTGCCCTCACCAACACCCCCTGCCCAGACGAGCGCCTTCTGCGATCACCCAGAGCCACACTAGCTGCGCTTCCTGCTCTCCTAACACTTTTGTTTTAGCCTTATTATTTGCGCCTCACCCAGACCAAAACCAGATCTGAACTTTGAAGCACATTTTAATGCCCGTTTTATGATTGTTTCCTGCAACCCGATTTAAATAAGTCCAGCTTACAGCTGCACCCTGCATTTATGCAAAATATGAAAATTGAGATTTTACCATGACATTACAATTTACAAATAATAATTTTAACAGCCTATATTTCATTCTTAGCCTGTGCAATTTTCATGTTACATTTGAAAGCGAGGTATTTATTCACTGGCATTTTCCCAGCTTATTACGCGTGTTCCCATTAAAGCCTGGCCTGTCCTTATTTAAAAAGCAAGCACACAGCTGGCCAGTGGTCATATCTCTGCCGAACAGCTGTCCTTCAGCTGACTGGTGGACGGAGGCTCCCCTCATAGCCAGAGCAGCAGCCTTGCCTACGGCTGGAGAAAACTTTCCTTTTCGGGAAGTGTTGCTATCTACCTCTCTTTCTTACCAGAAGCCACAACTTGTGTTTTTTATATTTTATTTCAGAAGATGCTTCGTTTGTCCAAAGCAACTGTCTGTGTTCTGGGGCCCAACTGTGAAACAATAGTGCAGACCCAGGGATTTGAACCAGCAACCTTCCAATCACAGGCACAGCATGCTAACCCGCTGAGTACCACACCACCTCCAGAATCTCAGATGAAAGTCTGGATGTGGGTTGCAAATTTCCCGGCGCCCCCACCTCTGGCGGGCTAGCGTGATGGACAGCAAGCCTCAGGAAGACTACTTACGCCAAAGTACTGTCCAAACTCATCCGGTGTCATTAGCCATGAGATTATCTACTGTATGCTCTATCTGACATGTGCTGAAACTGAATTTTGAGCAAGGACCACCCCCCCAACACCCAACATTTATAGTGCTGAGAGTGTCAAAAGGTTAATTTCTTTTCAGAAGTCAAGCCAGAAAACGATGAGTCAAAGGAATGTGGCGTTTTTTACTGTATGAAGCTATTGATGATCTAGGGTTACTACGGAGAGTCGGAGAACAGCCAATAGGATGCTAACTCAGCTAAGGCAAACATGATGTGACTGAGCCATTCTGATAAAAAAAATCTGTTGTGAAATATACACACCATTTATAACAAAATAAACCAACTGAAAATAAGTAGGAAAGCTTGAGGATTTAGAGTGAGTTTAAAAGCAGATGGGCATATTGCTGTGCTGTTAAGGTTCTTTGCTCGTTTTTGGTGTGTGGTGTGTCTAGATACAGTACTGTTTTCTGCCTACAGGGGGCAGGCATCCTCCTACTGTTTCCCATAAAGGAGACATCCGCCAAGCGTCAGAAACTGGCCAGGATTTCCCTCTGACCAAGGTTTCTGCTCAGTAAAGTCAATGAGGTTTCAGAAAACCTGGGTGCCTGTAGAAAAATGACCAAATGTCAGCGGAGCAGTCAAGAGAAACAGCGTCCTGGAACATCCCGGCATTTGACCGTCTAGGAGCCCCTCGGGTGAGGTGACATATCGCCCGGGGCTGTTCTCCCCACCCCAAAGTTCCAGTGGTCCGGTGGGTTCAGGAGGTGAGCGTGTGCCCTTCTTATCTGCGATAGTCTGACAGCCGTTCAGCAGATATGTGCAGCTCCGTTTATGTGAAATGACAGAGCACGCCGAAGCGATCTGTGACGCGGTATGAAGAAATACAGCAATCCAGGCCTGTTAAAAAAAGACAGAGTGCAAATTCCTGACTGCAGAACGGCCCCCAAGGCAGCAGCGGTGCCTGTGGAATGTGGAAGCCACCATTTGTCTGTCGTGACATATTTCCCAGGGCTACGCAGCACACTAAGTGACAGCACGGCTCGGCTGTCCACGGCCGCTCAACGGCTACGTTTCTCATGGAGCTGTGATTCATGGGAAATGGTAATATAGAGCCCCAGCTACAGGGGGGTGCTTTGGAGAGACAGATAGCACTGAGAGGATTTATAATATTGGCTATAGGATATTGGATAAACGGATGAGGTCAGGGGCCCCGACTTTTCAGATTTACCTTAAGAAAAATCCGGAAGCGAGGTCGGTTAATCTCCCCACTAACTGGCACATAATTGCCTGCACGTCCTTTGCACCCACGACAGCTTAAATGTGTCGCCTGCGAGTCCTGATTTAAAGTGACACCCCGAGTCCCCCCGACTCCGTACTTCCAGGTGATTAAAGGTGAAATTGAATTAAAGCATGAGACGGCCCACAGCACGCATCGGGAGTGGTCATTAACGGTCACGTCCCGGAATGAAGCACGGGAGCCTCAATTTGCTCCTCTCGTTAACCGGGAAGAAAAACCTCAGATAGATGTGATATTCTGATTCTGCACTGGCAGGGAAACCTGAGGGTGAGTCTTAAAGTTCATGTGGAAGTATGAAAATGTATTGAGCAGTTGACTTTAGTTCAGAGGAGATGAGCAGAGCATGATGGAAAGGGGGGGGGGGGGGTAGTGAATAACAGGGGCTAATTTTTTGTCACGGTTTTAGCCCACAGCTCAGCACCCTACAATGCTGCATCTCCCCCCCACCAAAGCATGCCCCAGACTTCAGCGGTGTGAGAGTCAATCCTTAGATTTATGTCCATTATTTAATCCAATCCACCATGCGAGGAGGTGGGTGGCTCAAATCAGGGTGGGGGGGAGATTGTTCGTCACTTGATTTAGCTACGCTTTCAGAGCCAAGGTCACCGAATGGGATGCCGTTCTGGAAGGTCAGGCAGGACCAAACAATTATAGAAATAAACTTTGCGGATGACACCATGGAACGATTCGGACTGGAAGACTGGGCAGAGACAGAATCCTGTGCAAATTAAAATAAGGCAAAAATATATATGCTGAGGCAAATGGATCCAAAGTCCCTTTAAGAAAATCTAAATACAGCAAAAGAACTCGTCCTGCTACCACAAGCCAAAAACCCCACGGTGATTGTGGCGGCTGCTTCCTCCTGCTTACCCCGCTCTCTCCTCCTCACTCAGTCCACAACCTGACCCTTTATGAGGCATAACAAGGGCCAATCAGGGCCACCTGGACTTTATTGACAGAAGAGGCTGCCAATCAATTACCACGGGAACGCCAGAAGAGAATCTGAGCCCAGCCCGGCATGATTACCATGCACCATGCCCCGTGTCAGTCACTTGTTCACACGACCCCTCCAGCAACATGCAAGCCACCCGACACCCAGAAATTTCTGCTCTGAAGGTCCCTGCCAAGCAAAAACAAAAACAAAAAAAAAACTTACGCTAATGTCCACACTCGTTTAAGAGATGGAAAGGAAAAACTACCCAGCATGCCTGGCGGCAATTTGTATTCCCATTTCGTGTCGTTCCACCGTTCCAGTGTTCGGCTGGCTTCTTTTTTTTTTTTTTTTTTTGAAAGCTTCCTCCATTAAGTCAGACAGGAACCTAAGCCAGTGGGTGAATAGGGAATGTCACACAGAGCACAAAGACTGGGAAATAGGGGGAGAGAAAACAGGTACCTCTCCCCTGGCTCTATAATCCTTAGATTACTGTTCGCTCACAGACCAGCTACACTCCCGCGCAGGTCAACTCCAGCTTCACTTCTAATCTCTTTGGTCCCAGCTGCCCGGGAATTGATTTTAAGATCCACTAAATCAATTACGTCGCTATCGAGGACCTTGGCACTAGGAGAATTACTCCTCCACATCGGCACCTCCCCCACCCCCCCAACACACACAGATGCACAAGCTTTCTTGGCTATGTGGCAGGTTTCCCAGAGCAAAGGTCATCCCATGTGCCGTTTCCCATGGTTCTTCCGTCTGCGCCCACATTTAAACACGCCTCCCTGTTCCTGACGGCCTGCGGATTGGCTTTTCACTCAGTTGATGGATGAGGTGAGACAGCCAAACCCACCAATTAGGATTGCCGTAACATTTTCTCTCCGGTGGAGTTAGTGCAATGACAAGTGTCGTAACATGTGAAATGTCACCTGCGCACCAGTAGTGCCCCCCACTGTGGAATTTTGTGAAGTTTGTGAATTCAATCACATAAATCATGCAACAGACCAAAGGAACATAGAGGACTCTACAGCTGCATTGATGCTCCCTCCCCCCCAAATGCTAACATGCTACTTCTTCTAGGTCAGCAATAAAGCACCATATTTCAATGCCTAAAGTTTCCAAAAATTCCAAAATTCGCTCAGTCCATTTCTTGCTGATGAGCCTGCCAGTGACCTGCAGTCAGGCTTTCTCATCATATGTTACAGTACTAGCAACCGAAGTTCACTCTACCATCATGTATTCCAACAAGGAACTTTCGTTGCGTTTCCAAAAGTCACCAAGTCCACAGAAGTGTTCTCGAAAACATTTCCGGTGGATTGAGTGACTTCTGGAAATTTGCTCTTCGGTCGTCGAAACTGGGCCGTACGTGATTAGTTTGGCTTAACGGCACCTTTCTCTTCACAGAGTTCACATTTTCCCTGTGCGCTGTGGGGTTTTAGCCTCACACTCCTGCAACACCTCCCCCCCCCCCCCCCCCCCCCACTTAGGTGGGCAGACAGGGGACAAGAGAGAAGGAGCCGGTGAGACACAGGGCATAACAGGGTGAGACTAATGTTTTGAAGTTGATACATAAAGCAAGAATTGGGTTGCAGTCGGAGGTTAATGGCCCTATTGCTGAAACGTTTGTGTTGAACCCATGCCGGACTCTGATAAAAAGAACATAAGCCGTCTGAGTTCAGGCCCACTCTTCATTAGTTTGATTGCATTGTGCATTGCCCATGAGCCGATGGTCGATCATCTGAGGAGGAAGAGCGTAATCTGTCTACTGAAAATTGATACACAGTAAATAGCAATGTGGGTGGCCTGTTGTTGCCTCGTAAACTTCTGAAAATGAACTGGCACGGTGTAATTGTGTAAACGTGCGGCACCACGGGTGTGCTGGCCAGGAACCAGCAACGCCCCCCTCAGAGCAAAGGGGGTGGGGGGGACTTGCTACATCATCACGCTTTATGGTCTGTCACGCAATCTCACTCTGCCTCTCCTACCGGCAGGCTGTTACAGCTGCAGAAATAATTGCCGCTTACTGCCAATTAAACTAACGAGTTCAAAGATACCCCAGAGGACTGTACCCAGCATGTCAACCTGGAGCAAAAAGCGGGGCAAAAAGTGTCCTGGAGCCTTTGCAGTGGCTGGCAACTGAAATCTTTCCAAGGCAGCCCCCACAGGACCGAGAAGGACCCAGGACTGAGTGCGTTTACTGGAAGCTTCTGCACGGTAAAGCACAAACTCTACTTCTTTGTTGAACAAAACAGTAGAATGAGGTTATGGTGCACGGTAAACGAGGTTAGACCTCACCTAGAGCAGCCTGGCCTGGATAGTGGGTGCCAAAGTTACAGCCGGCTGTCTGGCAGGGCCCCACAGAAGCACACTGTGCGTCATCTTGTAGGATTCCCCAGTTAAGGGCTGAGTAAGAGTCAAAAAAGGGGCCATTTCCTTTGATAGAAGTTAACCGGGGACCTAGTTTCCAGCTGTGTTGGCATCCCCCCGTGTTCAGGTCTGACAGTCCCCCTGTGTTCAGACGCAACAGTCGCCCCATATTCAGCCCTGACAGTCACCCCATGTTCAGGACTGACAGTCACCCCATGTTCAGGACTGACAGACCCCCTGTGTTCAGGTGCAAGTCGCCCCATGTTCAGGTCTGACAGTCCCCCTGTGTTCAGACGCAACAGTCGCCCCATGTTCAGGACTGACAGACCCCCTGTGTTCAGGTACAAGTCGCCCCATGATCAGGACTGACAGTCACCCTGTGTTCAGACGCAACAATCGCCCCATGTTCAGCCCTGACAGTCACCCCATGTTCAGGACTGACAGTCACCCCATGTTCAGGCCTGACAGACACCCCACGTTCAGGACTGACAGTCACCCCACGTTCAGGACTGACAGTCACCCCACGTTCAGGACTGACAGTCACCCCATGTTCAGGACTGACAGACCCCCTGTGTTCAGGCGCAAGTCACCCCATGTTCAGGTCTAACAGTCACTCAGTGTTCAGACGCAACAGTCACCCAGTGTTCAGACGCAACAGTCGCCCCATGTTCAGCCCTGACAGTCACCCTGTGATCAGGTCACAGTCTCCACCTGTTCAGGCTAGACAGCCACCCCATGAAGCTGATGTCGGAGCTGCTTTCTGTAGAACATCTCCATGTCAGACAACAGGAGGAGAGAGACGTCCGGCAGGCAGGCACCAAGCAAGGAGGGGTGACCCCCCCCCCCCATGACTGTCAAAAAACAGCATCCCTACCGCAATAGGAAATCGATTTTTCCAAGATCAGGGAGGTGTTAAACCCCCCCACACTCTACCTTCTCATAACCCCTTGCCAAGACTAATCATGTAGCTACTTAGCAAGCCGGTTTTTATACGCCCTGTTAACTGGCCACTTGCAGACCTACCCAGATAATGCAGTTTGGGTGGAGTGCGCTGATGTCACAGGTAGCAAAAAGCTTTGGGGAATAAAAGCCTGTTTTTTCCCCTCTCTTGGTAATAAATCCACTTAAGCAGCACTTTTAAAATGTCAGCCACTTTGGCAAAGTTATTTCTGAGGATAACAGGTCTTTGAATGCGTCCTTTTTGCAAATGCAGCCTCATCATACGGTGCTTGTTGTTTGTGCAGCCGGTAAGACTTAAGCCGGCATGACTGTCAGGGGGACGACTGCCCCAAGACTTTCTTTTTTAGGAACATGACAATCAGTTCCCTTTGTGGCGTCTAGTCTAGACCAAGGTGAAAAATCCTTACCCTTACGCTAAGTGTTCACAAGGTGAAATACCAGGTGCTTCAGCCTTTATCCACTAGGCATCTGGGATGTTCCTGTTAAACACTTACAGCTTAGTTCTGAGCCGATCTTTTCAGCCACACAACACTGTAGCCTGTCGCTTACACATCGTTTCAATTATTTGCTATTGCGTTAGCGAGTCATAACAGGAAAATGTCACCATTTAACTTAATTCACATCCTCTGTGCCTTTGCCCTGCCATTTCCGAGCTGAGGGGATAGGGGCACCCCATCTCACACAAGCATATGTTTACTGTCACCTCCCGAGCGTTCAAATAGCCACAATGACCTTATTTTTGTCACCTGGGCTGCAGCTGATTATGATGTGCAAATGTGTGGGTGGTTGTCAGCTTCTGAAGAGGACACTGTTTGGCCAAAGCTGCCAGCATGGTTTGCAGACGTGTCATTTTATTCATTCTGGAATCTCAAGTCTTGCCCAGGATTGGTGGGTGAGTCACGTTACAGCTGAGCCGGGTTGCACCACTGTGTTGCTTCACTGAAGAACAGCCTGATCTTCACCCCTGTACGGAAAGAGTAGGTGCAAAGGGGTTTCCCCTTCCTCTTTTCAAGGACCTGAGTTATCAACGGCCATGCGTGTCCGTATAATTCGTCTCAAGCTTACTGATGGGATTCATTAAAAATTAATGGCTCCCAGCCAACAAAACATGGCACATTACACTGTAACATAAAACGTAGAGGTGACAAAGATTGTGTAGGGGTCAGAGGTGGAGATTCTAGGTCCAGAAAGTACAACTCCAGACCAAGATTTTGTTTCAACCAACCAGTTGAGCATAAGGACTCACTTTCACAGAGTACTCAACTGGTTGGATGAAAGAAAATCTTGGTCTGGAGTTGTACTCTCCAGACCTGAAATCTCTACCTCTGGTAGGGATGTCCTGCATAAAGTCCCCTCTGTCACCAGTCACCTCTTGTCAGCCATGAAGTGGTCACACACCCACTGAAACTGACTCCAGTTCTATCTTTGGGGGGATGAAGGTAGCAAGACCAGCCCTTCTCAACCGTAATCCTTTTAAGACTCCTAGATCCCACGGGAAATAGACCACAGCACCCCCCATGGATGAAAGGGTTCTCTAAAGTACTCCTGGATTCCTGCTAAGCCTTGCTGCTTCCAGTCTGGAAGAGAACCTGCTAACCTCATTCTGATTAATAGAATCATACGAGGAACCTTACAAGCACACAACATGTTGCCTTGCATTCTGGCCGTCTGTGTCCTTTGTTTGCGTTCCCCCCCTTCCTTGTTCCCATTCTGCATTCCCCGTTTTCCAGCAGAGGACATGCCTTGTTAAAAATAGCCCAGGCAACACTAAAAATAATAAGCAGGCAGCAGTTTTTGTAAAGGCAGCGCCAGGATGGCGAAAAAAAGCAGACGGGGATTTCTGGCCCAGGAAGGAGAGAGGTATCTGCATATGCAAATGCTGCAGGGTGCGGGGGGAGGGGTGGTTGAGAGTGAAGCCTGTGATTCTGCAGAACCCCCAGGCCGCTCTACCCTGGGGCAGATGGTCCGCTGTGGCGGATTCTCCTCCCCGACATTCCCACAGTTGCAGCTGACGTTCTCCCAGGCTCTTTCGGACAAGGTATGAGGAGGAACTCTCGTTCCCCCCACACACACTCTCTCTCTTTCTCTCTCTCTCCCTCTCTCTCCTCTCTCTCAGCACAGTCTTCCCTCCCTAACCCTCCTACTTGCAAAATTCATCCATAGATATTAATAACGGAACAAAATCCAAATAATGCAGTAGTACACAGAATATTAATACATCTTATTTCCTCGAGATGAAACTCTCCCAGATCTTGCCTCGGAGACCGACTGTAAGTAAATCACGACCAACATCGCAGTCATGCAAACGTATCCTTCCACCTCAAGTGCATGTTCGCCATCGCACGAAGACCATGGGGGAAGGAGAGTCATCTGTGTTTGCAGTGTGCCAGGTTCAGAAGCTCACAAAGGCAGCTTTGTGTCAGCGTTTACCTGGCTGAAAAGCCACTTCTAGCTTTGTGCTCTGGACAAAAGCGTCGTGCCCCCACAAGGTTTCAGCCCGTCGATAATGGCCAGACACCAGCGCAGATTCAAAGCTCCGGGAATGCTGTCAATTCTGAGCTTCTGTGGAACAACGTTCACATGACTGTCAATAGATTTCTTAGTGTCTGATTTCTAAGAATATCATGACTGTCCTTTTCTTTTGCTAGTCCTAAACAGAGTTTTCTCATCTCATAATGTTAATTAGGCTCTTAGATCTTAATTCTCTCCAGAAATGTATATTCATCCTACATCAGATATACAGGAAGTGACTTAAACCACTGCAGCAGATACACAGCAAGTGCCATAGTAGCATGTTCCTAGCTACAGATATTTCACCATTACAGAAAGTCTTGTTTCATTGTAATCCTTATTTTATTTTTGTAAGGACTGCAATAAATGAAACTACAATAGTTTATGTAATATCCAAGACTCTCCGAGGAACCAGTTATCATATCCAGGTCACGACCTCACTGTCATATTGCAAGGGAAAGAAATCCCCCTACAGTTCATCCAAGCACCACTACATTAACCTCATCTGCGACTCCTTTACCGAATAATGTAGAGGGATTATTCAAATCTATCATGATTAATTAATACATTTATGCAAGGATATTGCTTTTTTTCAAGAATTACCTCCTTACTGAGATACAGTCATTAACTATGGACTTTTTAAGCCAACTCTGGCTCTGTGCTTATGGACTTTACATATTCCATATTCCCTTGGGATTCCTCCTCCACTCCAAAGAGATGCAGTCTGGTGAAAACAGGTAAATTTGTTCTTTATATGCCAGGATGGATCCAGACTCACCACAACCACTGCCCTGGATAAGAGGTTATGGACAGTAGTTGGCAGGAAATATTTACACTGGATACATGCTGATTATAGACCTTAGAATGAAGCTTAATTAAAACTTATGTATTAAGCCACCAAATGTGTTTATAAAAATAAAATTTGTCATTGGTCATTTTAAGCATGCAAGCAAAAATATAATCAAACCACAAAGTATAGGTCAAAATAATTATTCAGAAGCTTAGGAAGCAGGCTTGTTTTTTTGCAGCATAGATGTCCCAGTGGTGTAGAGTAAGTGTACTTAATTAAACACTGCTTACAGTGGCTGGATTTTGATGAACATGCATCAGCATTTCCTGAAATAGTGATGTCGAGGCTGGGGGAGATATGATACATGACATACTATATGTTACACTTACATCTGGGGTCAGCCAGTCCCTGGAAGAACTGGAGGATATGAACTTTGCACAAATGGTAAAATCACTGATGTGGGGTTTGAACCAACAACCTTCTGATAATAGACACAGCACCAACACCCCACTTATATACATGAGTTATAAGACCTCTAGTGTATGGCCAGACCGTTTAACAATTAGATAAAGGGAAATCTTTGCTTTTCTCCCTGACTCAACCCCCACCCCCCCAGGCTTTGGCACAGTGACAGTGGGGTTGCGACCCTGCCAGCCTCACTCATGGAGCAGGGTGGGGCCCTCAGCCCACCCCGCCCCTTCATCCACGCAATCCCTTCGCAACACAAAGCAGGAAACAGAATGGAACATCAGTCGACTATAAAGGCTGAGTACAGTATACAGCTAACCCCTCCCAAAGGCTGGTTATGGGGGCTTTAATCGGGGGAATCTCAGCTTTGGCTGGCTGTGTTAACAGATGGAGGTGCGATCGTGCGGGTCCCGTGAGTGCCTGGAAAGAGCTTCAAAAAAATGTCACTTTCCATGTCACAACAGCGGTGCGCGAATCGTCTCAGACAATCCAGCTTTTCACAACCATCAGACTCATTTATTTTCAGCTAAGAAACTCAAACATATAAGCCTGGTGGTTTCTGGAGGGGGGGGGGGGCGGTCTTCTGAGTCAGTTACCGGTGTAAAATCAGCTTTTATTGCGCGTTCATTTGAAATGCAAAGTCGAGTAGCAGATGCAGCCCAGCTGCTCCCGGTGGGCATTAGCATCGAACCCTCCAGCACCCCCCCCGAGTCCAATCTCTGACTCTTCTACCTACCAAGCTCTCAAAAACTGCCTGGTGCTCAACATCTGTACTTCAGCTCCAAACCCAGTGCAGAGAAATTGGCTCATTGACACCTGTAGGCTAAAGGCTTTTAGCTATGCATGCCATTTCTAAAAAATCGAGGGAAAAAATACCCCGGTAGGTTTATACGATCAAACAAAAAACAAAGATTAAAAAATGCTCGCGATCGCAGGCTTTTTCCGATCCTCGAAGTGAAACGTTTTTTTTTTTTTTTTTAATCTGCCCTGGTCTGAGGGGTCTTTCCAACCAACCGCAGGGTCGTCTCCGGAATACCGATGCGTGGCGGGGAGTGCGCGGCTGATTGGGATGCTCCAAACGCCGTTCCCGTTATGATGAATCATACTCCCCTGCCCGCCCCCTCCGGAGTGACCCGAGGGATTTCGACGAGTCGGCTGCGCAGAGAGCCATGGTTTCACGCGGAGCCAGAAACGGACACAGCGGGTGGAAGAGGAGCAGGAAAGGGGTATAATATTAAATGCCAGCACATGGGGAATCTCTCACTAATAATCAAAGGCATGACTGCAAATGGAAGGTTCTGGAAGGATCTAGGTGAACCCAGTGTGAAGTATCCAAGACTGTGATACTGCGGTGTTTTACCCACAGTCCTCCTGTGTGTGTCTGATGTAAAGCCTGCATTTCTCTCTCTCTCTCTCTCTCTCTGTCTCTCTCTCTCACTCACTCTCACTCTGTCTCTCTCCTGGTGGATTCGTTGAGCTACCCTTCAAACTGCTTATCGTGAGTCCTGGATGTGCACATGAGTTTGGGTGGGATGGGGGGGCTGAGGGGGGCAGAGTGTTCCTGACACCATCAGGCTTGATGTTTTCTGCACTGGTGTCTGGCACCCATCAGACAAAAAAACTGGCATTTACAGGCTGATGGTAAAAGGCAGAGGCACTCCTGTGCCAGTAAATAGACAAACACACATCCACACTCAGAGTCTCCCGCTGAGAAATGTCAGTTGTAAAAAGTCACGCAAGGGAAGGGAATTTAAGCGGACTGGAAAGCTTATGCCGAATGCAGATCAGAAGATTACACGTTAAAATTTGAAACCAGTCCCCCCCTTTTCTGTACATAGTAACAATCATAAACACCATTTCATACTTCAGCTGTGGGATTCAGCACCAGACTGCATGATGAGGTTTGCATTCATTAGCTGAGAAATTTAATTCCCAGATTTAATACATTCTAAGCCGTTTGGAATCCGGCTAATCTGCCAACTAAGTTCTGCGCGAGAGTTAAGTGTTTACAAGTTGGTTACTGAGGCTTAAGTGACTTCCACTTTATCACACTAGTAGTCTGACTCAGGCCCTTGAAAATAAACCGGTTTGACTGAGTTAGGCAGTGAGCAAACCAGCAGTTTGCCCCTGAACTTCCTTCTGACGTCCCAGTAGGGGTCAGAACTGACCGTGGTTTGTGTTAAGATCTACTCGGTCCAGTCGAGAGCCAGAGATTGGCTTCCACCCCAATCACTCTCCGTAACCATGGACTGACTTAAGATCACTTATAATTTTCTGCCATGCTGACCAATCAGTCACTAAACTCCAGCACCCCCCCCCCCCCAACTCCAGACTATGAACTTGATGCCGAGGTTGGGGGTGAGGGGGTTAATGTGCTGACTGGCACTTTCCCGACTGTCAGGACTAATCAGCGTTAGGGAAGTTAATGGAGAACACAGAACCTATTTAAAAGCTACATTTACCACTCGAATGCTTCTATTACATTTTGTAATTTCCAGGTGTCACTTCCCCCCCATACACGTCCATCTTAATGCTCCCCCAAGCAACCTCTGATTAGTTAGACTTCACTACCTTCCGAAACCCAGATCCCCACATCCCAGCCTCCTTTCTCGCTGGGGTGGGGGGGGGTGGGTTTCACAGGATGGGGAGGGCTTTCCCAGTATCTACGAGAATCCCCCTCACCTCCTTCCATGTGAATCTTTTGGGACAGATTGTTGTAGCAATGAGAGAATAACGTTATTAGAGCGATGAAGATGAACGTGATAGATGATGTTATCAAGCGGGAAACATCACGCAGTAATGCTGAGCGATTATATTCACCTCCTAGTATGATAAACAGGCAGTTTATCATACATTATTACCCTAATAAAATATCTAATGTCAAATAGGACATCAGGTACAGTAAATAGAGACTGAGTAACATGTCACCTCCTCACTAACAGACAGTCACAGTGTGAGCCGGGTGGTTCATATGATGGAACAGCCCTGGGCTTGAGTGGGCGGCGTCTACACATGAGAATGGGTGGAGTCTGCACATGATAGTGGGCGGAGTCTGCACATGAGAGTGGGCGGAGTCTGCACATGAGAGTGGGCGGAGTCTGCACACGAAACCTGTAGGGTAAAGGCACATGAGGGTTTCCACTGGCTACTCTGACGTCCCACCCACAGTCCAGAAAAATGCAGTTAGGCAGTAGGGCTGCCAAATTGTGTGTGCGCCCTAAAATGGACTGTTTTCCCGTCCGGGGTGTTCCGCAGGGATTACATTGTAACATTTAGTTAGGAGATGCTTTTCTCCACAGCGACAAAGCAGGGTTACCCTCTCCCTGGAGCAACTGAGGGGTCAGTGCCTTATGCTAAAATAATTCGGTAAACTCTGGGATTTGAGCATGTGACCTTCTGATCATAGGCAGTGCTCTAACCCACTGAGTCACACATCACCAGAAAGAGACTGCAGGTTTCCTGCGACCTTGTAATGGTTAAGCGGTTTAATGATAGGTGGCTTCAGACTGAGTGCCTAACTAGCTGTTCAGTATCCCAGTCATGCGGGACAAAGTGCGTGGCCATCAGCTGGTGCTGTTAACTTGCTCACATGACCTCTCTACCCTCAAAAAAGCTGCAATGAATCCTGGGAAACTGTCATCTCAGGTCACTCTACGTCTCTGTATGGATGGTATGACAATGAGTCCCACTTGACTTGATTTGACGTGAAGTGGGCAAAGTAATCCCCATTCCTAATTTGCTAAGACGAGAGGTTTGCAAGCGGTTGACGAGATGCGTGTCTTATTTCCATCACATGACCGTTTTATTGTGTTACCATATTTATAGCACTGACAGAGCAATAAAATGCAGGGGTGGGGGGGGGGGGCAGAGTGTGCAGCTCACAGGAAGAGTAGTGTCACCCGGGGGATAAAACACTAGGCTTATTGCAGTTTGTGTCCTCTTTAAGCATTACTTTGGGGGGGGGGGCATGAAAAATGTCATTACAATGCAACACACGCAGCAGATGATGAGGTCTGATGTAACCCAGCTCAGGATGGGAGTTACTGGGAAAAAAATCAAACCTACACACAGAAGACTGGAACACAAGTGACACAAATTAAGAAGAACGAGGACAGTCACCTACCAAGAGGGACAAAGACATCTTACAATTAAGAAGGATAGCATTTGTGATCAGTCTGGGGGTGTGAGTGTCCTGCGATGGGCTGGCTCCCCATCCTGGGTTGTTCCCTGCCTTGCACCCATAGTCTCTAGGATAGGCTCCAGACCCCCCACAAGCCTGAATAGGATAAGTGGTTACAGAAAATGGATGAATGGATGGATTGATGGATAGCAGTCAGCTCACATGGCAATGAAACAGTATTCAAGGTATCTGCAGGATAACAGTGAGCTCTAGTCCACTGTGGGACCGTAGCCTCAGTTCAGATTCCCATAGAAAATCCTTCATGCTAAATTTATTTCAAACCACAATAAACGTTATGAGCAAAGCGAACTCGCCCCGTGTGACACCGGCGAGGGAATGTTACTGACTTAATTTCAGATGAATTTCTCAAAATAAAAGGACTCCACGAGAAAATAATTGAAGCAGCTTTGAGTTGTAATGTTGCCTCAAAGCAATAAATATCTTTTTCATGAAACCAGCAGGGGTTAGCAAATCATGGTAAAGCCTTTAGGATATGTAAAATAAAAAACAGACCTGTTATATGGGAGCAGATCTATATTTCATCACGCTTAATGAAATCTGAAACCTTGTGTCTACATAAACAATTCCTGCCCATTCTGCTCCCAAGCTGTTTCGTGTTATTATAGACTTTCCTACACTTCATGGAGCTGCGACCTTCTTAAGTCAGTCCATGGTTACGGAGGGGGCTAGTTGTGACCGGGACAGAGCCGCTCGCCACTCCTGTGCCGTATGGTCCCCGGTTTCCATCCCGTGTCCAGGCCTGGCGTCCGACGTCCACCGTGGGCCACTGACGGGATTACCGTCAGCGCTCGCTGAGGAGAGAGAGCCGCGCGGCGTGCAACGGGAAGCGGGCGGCGTGCGGGGGCCGAGGGAAACGGAGCACGGGCCGGCCCTAATCCCGTTCTGTGTGTCTGCCGTTAATCCTTTTATCCTCTCACCAGCAAGGTGGACTTTGGCACGCTCGCTCCTGCCTTCACGTGCCCGTGTTTCCAGCCGCCCCCCCCCCCAACCCACCGTCTCCCGGTCAGAGCCCGCTGCGATATTAAGCGCGTTGAATGTCAGGGATTTTATTAGGGTCTGTCTCTATGGTCAGTGGCTTGGAGCCACAGCCACTGGGGGGGGGGCTTAAACGCGACCGTGGTCAGCGGGCTGTGGGTGTCGCTGAGTGACTAACAGCGATTCATGCTCAGTTTGCGATGGCAAACTGACTCCAGGGACGATTCTACCAGTGTTAATTTTAACGAAAAGTTTTCGCCATCGTTATCGTCAACGACCTTTATTTTCAGACTAAAACGAGACGATAACTAAGTAAAAATGATTTTGCGAGGCCTAAGACTATGACGATGTGTATTGACACTTTCGTCAACGAATAAAAACCAGACGAAAATGTTTGCCAGAGATGAGATACAATCAGATCTAATGCGTAAGGCAGGGGTATTCAACTAAAATTTAAAGAGGTCCAGTTAGAGAATATTTCTTGAAGCAAAGATCCGGAAGATCATAATGTGTAACTATTTAGTGTGATATATATATATATATAAGTAGCCAATTATAGTTGGATCAGCATTGTATGTAATCAATAGGCTACCTGTCAAATCAAATTAATTCAGTAAAATTCAAAAACTTTTTGACAATATTTATTGTCACGTGACATAAAGTTGAACATATATGTATGACTGCCGTTATGGATAATGCTTTCTCATTTACTAGTTTTAAAAGGACATTTTAAAAGTAGGGCTGCATTTCAAAATGACATATAATAAAATGTGAAAATTGTGCATGTTTGAATAAAGTGCTTAACTTAAACCGTAAAACCCTAATACAATCGTTTCTGTATGTCATATATTTCAGTGTTCATGGATTTAAGTATTGGTTTCGATAATCCCACACCGGTAATAAAATTAAAGTCTCGTTTTAATATAAATACATACGAACTTATCACTTCAAATGCAAATTAGAGCAGGATGAGGGCGGTCATATTACTTCGAAGCATATTATAAAACGTGACATGTTTTTCTCATATTAGCTTTATATTTGTCGGAGTAACAACGCAAACG
This sequence comes from Paramormyrops kingsleyae, assembly GCF_048594095.1. Lineage (NCBI taxonomy): Eukaryota > Metazoa > Chordata > Actinopteri > Osteoglossiformes > Mormyridae > Paramormyrops > Paramormyrops kingsleyae. Next base: position 9,376,095 of record NC_132805.1, read on the forward strand.
GAATGACGAGCCGTTTCAGACGAAAACAGAGCATTTTACTTTTTATCTCAAATAAAACGCGGGGTTGCCAACTTTGGCCAGCAGGCTGGAAGAGGATTTTCAATTCGAGATGTCTGCACACATATGTAACAGTTCTTACCATGTAAATAGTCTGCTTTTGTATTTAACCGTGTACACTTATGACGTAGCTAATTTTAGGTTTATAATGGAATAAAATAGGTTTGCCGTAAGATTGAGTCTGAAAGCGTATCATACCAGAAGCTTGAGATTTGGCAACCCTGAAAACGTAAATTTTTTTGTTTCACCTGAGTTGATTTATATAACAAATATCATTACTTTATACAGTTGTTAAAAAGCGGAAACTTCATCGAACATGAAATTACCTGAAAGAGGGGAGAGTTGATATTTGGCTCTATACACTAATAGAATTGTAGACTTGAGGTAATTATTTTGCTGTTGAAAATTTTGCTGTTGATTTTTTTTCTTGATAATGGGTATAAATCCCTGAATATTTTTCTTTGAAGATATTTGAGAATTTCAGGTGAAACATTTAACAGCGAACAATAGCAAATAAAAATATTATAAATCTTTATTTTAATATTCAGAGAGAGCAGGCCTGGTGGCATTATAGCCTATGCACTTTTTCTTTGAAGTGATTTTATTTTTGCACTAATGGCACTACTGATTTTACAGTACTCAGTTTCCGGGTAAATAAACATATTTTCAAATAAGACTGAAATCTCTGTATTTGTGTTCTGCACAGTCAGACCTTAACACCATTCCTTAACATTGGTTTCATTTTATCTTGGTGAACATAATGACGTTCAGAAATTGAAGGGAAACTTTAAACATGACACTTTGCACTTTTAATTTTAGTCGACTAAATCAACTGTAGTTTTAGTCGACTTTAATCTTGTGATATTTAGCCAACTAAAATAATATAGATTACAAAATTATGACTGAAACTAAATTACATTTTAGTCAAAAGACTATGACTAAAACGAAAGTATAATTTGCTGTCAAAATTAACACTGGATTCTACCATCTTTTTATGGTGTGTGTTGGGGGGGGGGGGGGGCATTAGAGGGGCCATAATTCATACGGAAGGGTCAACCTTAGCAAAAGCAAAACAAAAGCAAAAGTGCCTATGATGAGATAAAAGCTTCAGCATCACTGCAGGTGAAAGAAAAACAGACTTCAGTCTCGTGGGACTGGATTTAAGAGGCAGTTGAAGTGAATGATTGAGCTTGTCACCCCATCAGGGCTAAAAGAAAATGTCGACACATGTTGTGTTGAATTATTACATCAACATAGGGTTATGAGTTATTGTATTACAGAATTTCTCTCTGTCCGTCGGAATCCTGTCCAGTTTTTTTAATGACTGTTTTGTAGCTGGAAATCAATTTCAGATCAGATTTTGTTGCATTTAATTAATTTCCCAAAACACCTTTAGTACACAATGAAAACCTTAAATAAAGTGATATTTGAGATTGAATTTCTTGAAATAATGCTGTCTATATGGTTCCCAGGAGCCAACATCAATCTAACTGTACCTAACAGTAACAGTAATGACATTAAGGTTTAACCATGCAAACCACGGTTCCTGAACAAGATGCTCAGTCCTAATAGCAGAGGAGTTTCATTACCGTTGGCTCATAGCCAGTTAGTCAGAGAGACTTTGGGTAGGAGATCACCCCCATATATATGTACTGTGGTTCTCCTCCACATTCTCCTCGCCATCCTCCTTTAAGCAGAAAGACCAGCAAATGTCTCGCTGTCGGAGACGCGCATTAAACATTCCTGAACGGCTTAGACTCTTCTCTGTCAGTGCTGAGCCAGTGACGATTCCAGTGTCAGAGATCAATCCTCGCATCCGCTAACTGGAAGGAAGAAGTGCCTTTAACATGGCCGAAAGCTGGAGATGTCATCCGTTAATGTTATCAGCAGCTATGCATACCCCGAATGTCAGGCGTGGCCCTTACCATTAACAGAACATTGCTGAATCCATCAGATTAGAGCACTCATGATTCATACTTTATCTTGTTTAGTTGAGCTCTGAAAAAAAACAAAAAAAAAAATCCCCCAGCAGTCAAAATCACAAGCATTACACTGACTCACAGAAATGTGCCTACAGGGAGACTTAACACAGAGCATATAATGTTTTTTTTACACTTAAACAACTTATAGTATGAATCAGCTAAGAGACAGCTAATGGAAAAAAATGTACCCACCAATCACCCGCAAGGTTTACATTGAAGAAAACGCGTCCTGAGGTTCCCTGAGGTAACAGCAAGCAAGCAAGCAGTCATATTTCTGCATGAGCTTCACCTCTATGAGGAATTCTAGTGTTCACTGCTGACAGTGTATGCTGGAGGAGACAGTAATGATCACTCCTTAGCAGATGTGTACAGTAACGAAGTAAAACTACGTCACAGTTACAGCGCTTAAGTATTTTTCGGGGGCATCGGTTCTTTACTTGAGAACTTGCATTTCCGTAAACCTTCACGTTTGCTTCACTGCATATCTTAAAAAAAATTAATTCTCGTTAATTTGACACATTTTCATTACTCACCACAAAATAAATTCTGATGAGCAAAACGTGGTTGGCATGGTGGTGCAGTGGTTAGCACTGTTGCCTCACACCGCTGGGATCAGCGTTCGAGTCGCTGCCTGGTTGCATGTGTGTGGAGTTTACATGTTCTCCCCATGTTGCCGTGCGGTTTTCTCTGGGTACTCCAGCTTCCCCCCCCCCCCCCCCCCCCCCCCACAGTCCAAAGACATGCTGAGGCTAATTGGAGTTATTACATTGTGAATGGTGAGTATGCCCTGTGATGAGCTGGCCCCCTGTCCTGGGTTGTTCCCTGCCTTGTGCCTCTGAGACTCAGAAGGATAAGTGGTTTGGAAAATGGATGGCTGGATGAACAAAATGTGATGCTTTGTTTGGCAAAGCTGCACATTCTGGCCATCAAAGAAAAAGTGAAGACCAGTGATTCCCAATCCAGTACTCAAGGCCCCCCAGACAGTCCACAACTCCCTCCCAACCAATCTACAGTAGAACAATGAATACCTGGTATGGGTGTGATAGGAGGTGCAAGGGAGCAGAAATGAGAACTGGCTGGAGATTCCTGAGGACTGGGTTGAAAAACACTGGTCTTGAATTGATTTCAATTAACAGTATGACATCATCAACTATATTCACAGAAAAAGTGTCTGTCAGAGTAGAGGTTGACTGAGGTGAGATTTATGTCTAGACCAGGGGTGTCAAACTCCAGTCCTAGAGGGCCAGAGCCCTGCACATTTTTGGGTTTACCTTCGTTTAACACACCTGATTCAACTCCTTGTGCTAATTAACACACAGCTCTTGAGCTGAATCATTTATGGTGGAACAGGGAAAGAACTAAGCTACACAGGGCTCCGGCCCCCCGGGACTGGAGTTTGACAACACTGGTCTAGAACTTCCCATTAGGCTCCTGATAATGTGCATATTTTCCTCATATGCTCTTCCCCTCACAAAGTAGTCCAGTAGACAGTACCGCAGTCAAAAAGAAATCGGCTACACCAATGGTGGTGGCAAGGTCAACCTGGAAGGCAGAAACTCCAGCGTCCCACAGACACGGTCCTGCCGCTGTCATGCCTGTACCGTCTGCGGCAAATGCTGACGGTCTCCCGTAACCATATATGCGACAAATGTTCTGCCAGGGAAGCATGAACGATTCTTCGTATGGAACGAAGTGCCTCTTGTGCTTTCTGAAAGATATGAAAATAGTGGCATTTAAAAACTCACTATCTGACATGACTGCCAGGCGGTTGAGTCTGTCTTGGCACATGGTGTCTCTCAGCAGACGGGAAGCACTACAGGAACGGCAGCCACTGTTTGGGATGGTCAGCGTCGCTTGAAACACGGCCTTCAGTGCTGGGAACGTGACGGCAGCGAGGGCCTGGTCTACACCGATCACCTCAGGGATAGCTTATTCCTCTTTCCTAATAGGAGCTTCTCTGTCTGCAGATGAACACAGCGATGTGTGTAAGGGTGTGTAGCAGCTTGAATTCCCTGAACGAGATCTGCTCCAATGCCCGTAAACTGATTCTCATGCTCCTGTGTCATTCTGACAGTACAAGGATAATACAATCTGGGCCTGAGATGGTCTGTAGTTGTCAGTTCTGAGTTTGTGCCACATACAGATTCCCATCATCATTAATCATCCATTCATTTCTGCTATTGCCTCGGACCAATAGAAGATTTCCGGAATATTATTTGTATCACATAAGGCCTTTGCTATCCCACATAACTCTACAGCACTAAGATCTGTGCAGTGTTCTTTAAGGCAATCATAGACTGCTGTTCGGTACTGCATTGCTTGGCCCAAATCTATAATTTCTCTCTGCAGGTATTTGCAAAGTCACTCAAGGAAAGTACGCCAGAGATGTCTGAATCGTAGCCTAAGTCAAAGTGGGCAACAATTAACATGATTATAAGTGCCGGTCTACTGTCTGAAGTGTGGAGTCGCACTTCTCAAACCGTTGCTAAAAACATCGGAGGATTAAACCTTGTGAGACCACCCCTGGTGTGAATTTTCCAGAGAGAATCCCAAAAAACAGTGATGGTTGGGAGATAGGGTTGTTGTGTGATATGGTCATTCTGAATGATGAGGGATGGTTCTTTTTTGAACCCAGCTACAGTTTATGCTTCTCTCAGGTGTCTGCTGCTTGCAGGCCCTAATAGCTGAACCAGGCCTCAATGTAGCCCTTCCTGTGGGCTCAGAAATGCTAAAATGTTTGCGGCAAAATTCAACCCAGATGCAACACTGAAAGATGTTTGAATAGTATTTGTTTTATCATAATGCTATTAATGCTATATGTTAGCAGTTAAACAATTTCATTTCGATTCCTCCTTCCGAATCCGGCGTAGCCGATCAGGCTGCACGTTCTGTATAGAGCTGCCGCTCTCAGGTTGCTGGGGGCACGCCGGGCCCCCCTCACATCACAGAGGGGGGCAGCCGTTGAAGTCACATGTCCCATGCTGCACCCTTTCAGAGTAGGCTCTCTCAAACCTCTTCCGTCTGAGATTTTCATGCTAGTAAAGGTGATTGCGCAAATGACAGAAAATGGTGCCGGCCTGCCCACTAGTTCCTGCGCTCACGTTGGATAACCTCTGCAGTTCACAAACCTTCACTCCATGTAATCTCCAGGCAGTTATAGAGAGGGGAAAGCTGGTTTGGCCTTTAAATCCTGCCCCTGTCCTGAGTGTCCAATCCATGATCTCTCAATGCAGTGCAGGTTTCTGCAAATTACACATGTTCCTTCCTGCAGCCCAAAAACATGCAGCTACATGGACTGGCATGTCTTTAATCGCCTTGGTGCATGATTGCTTGAGTCCATGCCCTGCAACGACATCTTTTTCAGAATGTCCACCGAATGTACTGGATTAATGGCTAGAAGAAAATTTGGCTCCATCCCTGATTTTATTTAGAGTGTAGTATTTAAAAATACTGCTCAAGCCACTTAGCCTATTAAGACCCCTGATATTTATTGGATAAGCTTCTTAGACTAAGTTGTCTAAGCAATAACTCCATCCGTCTTCCATAACTGCTAATCCAGTATGGGGTTGTGGTGGACCTGGAGCTCATCCCTGAAAGCACAGGGCAGGGGGCACCCTGGATGGGACAGCAGTCCTTCATAGGGCCTACATGCACACCAGGGGAAATTCTGAGACACTAGTCCACCTACATGCATGGTCTTGGACTTGGGAAGACCATACAGCTTGTACACACACATCGCCCTCTTTGGTCAGCAAGCCAGTGTATCTTGGTAATCTCTCTACCATGCAAATCACCTCGCTCCTGTTTTCTTGTGGGGTTCCCAAGCAGTGGAATGAGCTGCCAAACCAAATCCAGCTGTCAGATTCCCTCTGCATCTTTAAGAAATGCCTCAAGATCTGTTCCAGGAATAGCTCTGCTAGCCGAATGCTACTCTGTGGTTCCTGAATGTATTTTACGTTACACTTCCTGCCGACTGAAGAGTAGTCTAATAAGTTTCTTGCTTTGTTGGAAGGTGTTGTGTAACTCTTGCTCCAAAACCACTTAGACTTGTAACTGGGCATTCACTGGAAGGTCAGCCTAGCCGCGGTACCGAGTCGACTGCTTGACAGCCGTATGCTGCTAATGTGCTGTTTGTCTCACTTGTACTTTGCTTTGTATAAAAGCATCTGCTAAATAAAATAAATGCAAATGTACTCAGAAGTGGGGGCAGGAATCTAACCCCCATCCCTGGAAGTGTAAGATGACCTGCTAAGCCAAGGTGCCACCCAAGTAGGTCATCTTAAAATAATATTAGGGGTAACACCAATGACGGACTTTCCTCTACTTGATTATACTTAATTCTTTTCATAGCACAATGTGCCAAAAAGCAGGAAGCTATAAAGTCGAGAGACAGTCCCCCAGTCCAATAACAGGTGTGTTTCCTTATCACAGGACATTATAAGATCTGCAGCCCTTTGTGAAATAAGGTTGCTCAACGTGCCGACAACAAGGGAATGAAAAAGAAAAAAGCCAGAGCGCTCGTTTCTGCAGATGTTCGATCGGGGCCACTGTGGCTCCCTTCGACGAACACAGCACTTTCTCCACGACGAGCGCACTGGGCACCAGCCCCGGGGAGAGCGAGTCCTTGGGGCTTTAAAAACACACCTGTACTCTGCTTCAGAGCTTGTAGCAATGTCACGGAAAACACATGCTCCTGCTAAACAGTGTCGCTGCACGACATGAAGCTCAACAGAGTAATATAACTGCACTGTTTCTTAAATGCAAGAGTGGCATAAATGCAAGGGTGAACTCAGTTTGGAGCCGCCCACTCTATGATGTCACCAAAAGACTGTTTTCATCCTTATTGCTTGCACAGGATCTCATTAATAGCCTTACATAGCCCTTTAAAGGCCTTATGTATCCCTTTAAAAGCCTTACGTATACTTAATAGCTTCTACAGTTTTTCTTTCAGCCTGAAACACTTGGGTCTCAAGTGAACCTCTGTAAGGTTGTTGGGCATGAATTTGTTGTGCTGGGGTGAAGTCAGGTGACAAGCTCCTCTCACCTATCAGGTACCGTGTTATAAAATAATTGTCTTCACTCTCTCTAGGCCTCCAACCACACATTCAACCCAAGTGCCCTTGACAGTGTGGATGTTCTTGCCCTTCACAGAGTTCAATGACAGTACCGCTGTCCCAGCCTCTTCAGTCTTTTCTTTCCTTCAGTTTGATCCCACCGTGTCATAAAACCTGTTGCCTTAAACCAGTTAAGGTAGGGAGCTGGCATGGAGCACTAATGTGGACTGTCTGGTAGATCAGTGCTTCTCAAACCAGTCTTTGGGGACCCCCAGAAGGTCCACATTTTTGCTCCCAGGGAATTTGGAGGGAGCAAAAATGTGGACTATTTTAGGGTCCCTGAGAGTCGAGTTACTAAACACTCCTCCATCCAGTTGAGTCCATGTTGCATCGTTTTGAACCAAAGCAATTCCAGTGGCCTCAGAAAAGCATAGCCTCCTGTATCACTTAACAGCCCTTTGAATCAGCTTCCAACAATGACTCACCACCTTCAGTAAACGCCATTCCCAACCCAAGCCAGCCCACCTGAATGCTGAAATCAAGTTGTCGTTAAAAATAAGTCATTTGGTTTTGTGAGTGAGTTGATGTTTCTCCTGCATAAATACTCCATGCCAGACTAGATAACAGTTTTCATCATGCTGTTGGTTGAGGTAATAGAAGGCACTGGTTGTGATTGCCGTTGTTCATTCTGAGCTCTTAATTGATTAATTGAAGCAATTAATTGGGTAGCAAATGATGATTCAGGCATCAGTCAAGTGCTAATTATATTTCAATGGATATTCTTAAAGCTGCCAGTCTCTGAATGAGCAGACTCAAGCAGCTCTTGGAGGAAAAGTTTATTATTGCACATAAGACAACAGGTCTTAGTAGGAAAACAATGAAGATAGGACAAACAGAGTAACTGTAATTAACTAGCAATACACACTTTCTCTGAGCTTGTCTTCATGGGCCAGAAGATGGCACAGCAGATAAGGAACACTGCTGAAGTAAAATACCCAGCTCTATAATCCTGTAAAATTCAACTTCAGCTTTCAGCATTACCCTGGTCAATTAAATATAAAAAGGTTATACAAAGCATGCACACTCAGGCAATACTGACTCGCAAAAAAAAAGCATTAAACATTCTCTTTATGATGTTTCTGCAGGTAACACGAACCAAGCTCTCTGTCCCCCCTAGCCACATTTTTCAGAAAGGCAGACTCTTCAGACACAATTCCCTGAGTCACCTCCCTCCACAAGACCAAAACACACAAACCTATTCAATTTTGTTTCCATTATCACATAAATCCACTACACCTTGATTATTACTTTTTCTACTCTCAATACCGCATATCTACACAGAGTGCAGGAGAGTGAGAAAGCACAAGAGCGAGCTAGTGATAAAGTCCCATCAGCCGCATGGATCAAGGAATTACTAGGGATTTATGAATGGTCGACAGGTACAGCGGGGGCCTCGTGCCCCGAGGGCTGTGGGTCTAAAGCCAGACGCGTATAGCTGTGAGTAGAGCTTGTGTGTTTTCCCAGAGTTCCACTTCTATATTCTTCAATGCTCCAAAAACACTCTAGGTGCTAGACGACCCGATGGAGTAAAGGACCATGGAAAAATAAATGGGTTGGTTTCTTAAAGAGAAAAATGATTTCATGGAAGCTTGAGAGTGGCAGGAACTTTTTAGCAGTATTTTAGCAATGTACTGACAGGAAACAATAGGACTTTTATGGAGTAGTAATGCCGTGGGCCTTTTGTCAGCGTGAGCATGAGATTGCTTGTGATAGGTTGAGAAGTTTATCTGGTCACAAGCATGCAGAGGTCACGTGAGGACAGGGTCAGAATTTCAGCTTTTCTGTCATTTCCCTTTTGTTCTTTTTGTGAAGTGGCACAAAATCCATACAGTGTCCTCTGTTTCCTTTCTCAACCTTGAAAGAAAAATAACCGTGTTGAGAACTTTCAACATTAACATGTCAGGCTGAGATATTGCGTTATCCCCAGTCTTTTAAATAAAAGGCAGTTAAAAGAAATCTAGATGTTATCCTTTGACGCTGCTGTGAGGACACCGATAAAGGAACTACATATTGACCTGTTCCAATGAGCATCTGTTTCCCTGGGGACTAAAAAGGAGGTCACACGCATTCAACAGCCACGGGCACCCACTGGCATGACATATGGGGGTAGAGAAAATTTACTGCCACTGGAACAGTGGTTAGTCTTCCATGGCTATGGCATAATCCCCCCCCAACTCCCACCCACACCTGCAATGAAGCAGATGGTTAAAAAAAATCCAAGAAAGGAAATCCAAGGGGGGTCAGGAAATCTCAGAAACAGGCTGCCATTCAGAGTCGCCTTTCCAGACCCGGAGCTCACTTGATTGCTCTTTGCAGGGACAAATTTAAAAGCATTTTCCACACCAGAATAAAGGATGTGTTCTACTTATTATGAATTAAAGACCCAGCACTTAAATGCAGTCCGAAATTATCCTGATGCTGGTGATTAATCTCCGCGAGCGACGTGGCTGGAAGCCACATTGTGTTGTTCTGTAACGTTGAAGTTTCCCCCAGTTTCACTCCAGGCTGCTCTGTTTTAAAGATTCTGCCACAAACGAGTTCGGTTAAGGAATCTCCTGCCACTTTCTGCAATTAACTTTAATTATACAAGTGCCTTTTGTTCAGAGGCCATAGTGAAACTGATTGTGAACAGTCAATTGTTAAGATGCTGGTCATACACATATCTGACCTGCAGCAACAGATTCAGTTACTATGTATTAGTTATTCTGTCCATTCATCTTCCTTAAGCATTTATGCAGTACAGGGTCACAATGCACCAGAAGCATATCCCAGTCAGGACAATGCAGGGGACTCCCAGCAGGGGGTGCTAGTCCATCTTAGCTCTTTTATAAATGAAAATACAAAAAACATATTATGAACTCATACTGCCGGGTCAAATAAACATACTGTTGTGCTTAATCCACATAGATAAATGTATTATGCAAAAAAGAAGGGAAAAAAATAAAGGACAAAATCTGGAACTGAAGGTTAGAATCTTGCTCATTGGGACACCGTTTGCAGTAAGTTTTGTTAATATTTAACAATCTGTGTTAACAGCCGCTCCAGGTGAGTAATTTTCACAGGCTGTTCACTGCCTGGAATCTTATGCCTCTCTTTGTTGACACAGTAACTCACACCCCTGTCCCAATATAATGTGACATACCTGTGCTGTTACAGTATAGTAAACCCCACCTCTGTGTGGACATAGTAATCACACCCTAGTGTTGACACAGTAACTCACACCCCTGTCCCAATATAATAAGTGACATACCTGTGCTGTTATAGTAAACCCCACCTCTGTGTGGACATAGTAATCACACCCTTGTGTTGACACAGTAACTCACAAGCTTCTTTTGATACCGTAAATTATTCCCCTGTGTTGACACAGTGACTGATACCCCTGTGTTGGCACAGTAATTCACACCCCTGTGTTGACACAGTGATGGAAAAATAACAATCTACCTTCTATTTTTTCCCAAGGCTGGGTGGGAACTGCTGCAAATTAGGGTCCCGCTTCCCCTCTGTCTGCTATTCAGCTCAGGTCCTGGCAGCGACGCGGTCTGTCACGTTAAGGACAATGACCCTGAAGGTTGCTGCTTCAGCTCCTAGGCTGGGCTCTGCTCTTATGTACTCTAGTGCAGAGCAGTAACCCAGATCCGCTCCAATGAATTACCTTTCTGTCGAAATGGCCAGTGAGCAATAGTCCTATTGGGCACAAGTACCAGCTAAATATAAATGCGATTACATTGGCAAAAAAGCCTTAAACGTCAGCGGAGATTATCTGTAATTATGTTATTATATCAAGCTGCAAAATGTAGCTGAATTGTGGTCAGACACTCGACAGCACGAAATTATCCCGGACTGCTCGTGTTTGCGAAGTAATCCAACAGCCCACACCAAATCTTTACTGAGAAAAGAGCAACTAAAAGGGCGACAAGTCCTTCATACAGAATCCGTTTCCAAGCAGGTGTACATCAAAAAGATCATAAAACCAAACCAACTCGCAACAAATGCGAGACGAAAATAAAATGCCCCGGCAAATGCACCTAGCTGGTAAAACTGCGTCCTTCTCCGGCAAACTTATGAAGCTGTAACAGCGCGATCGTGAAAATTCAATATATCGTTATACGTTTGAGGGAATGTCACAAATGACTGCCAGACAGTCTTGTCGCCGCGAGGAACCTTTAAAGTGAAATATGTCTACAGCAGTTTATTGCTCAGGGTTTGATTTATCGTGACGGTTATAGATCAGTTTTTAGTGACTCTGTTGGATGAGTAGTAAATGGATACAGAAGGACTCGGTTTGTATCCGCTTACTAAACATCTCGAGCGATTTCATGAGTATTCTGGTGAGTCCTGCTTATGATCCAACTACTTAGTTATCCAGGTACCTGAATCATTTTTATTTTATATACTAATTTCAACGTTTATTGTACAATATTTCATCATGCTCCAGAGGTCGTGGCCTGAATCACATTGTTTTACTGGGAAAAAAATGTATAGAGGTAATTAGCACCGATTTAGGCAGGTAATTTGGTGCCTATAATCATACCTGCTGAGCACAAATTTTCTTACTGAAACATAACGGTACAGATGCACACCTGCTCAAAAAACACCTGTTATAACCAGGTTTGTGAAGAAAACACCTGCCTGCGCTCCACTGATTTCTCAGAAAAATAAGCTAGCTTGTTTTATTCAAAGTAACAGGGAGAACAACCTTGCAATATATGAATGCAAAAAATATATATTTTCGTTAAAATTAGACAGGATCTCTTTTTCAAAATTCAGCAGCCGTGGCCAAATTAATAAAATAAAATAATTTTTTTCAGAAGTGAAAAGCCTGAAAAATCAGTCTTGCTGGGATCTGAGGACCAATCCTGTTTTATCAGAAAATGTATTTTTCTATTGCATTGACACTGTTCATGAATGAAGGGTGGTCATCTGACTTGAAGCCACTTTTCCTGGTACTCTTCAGTTAGCCAGGCACCCAGTATAGCCCTAGTGACTCTTATCTGCATTGTGTGGGAGATGGTGTGTTGTTATGGAAACCACCCCTGCTTGATCAAGCATCCATTCTGGAAGTGACACTTCAATGACCATTTTATATATGACTGCAATATGGGCTCCTGGGGGAATATAATAATAATAATAAATATTATTATTATTATTTTTGTTGTTGTTGTTGTTGTTGCTGGGGGTGGTGGTGGTATTTTCACATTCATGGGCTGAAACTCTTAAAAACCTCTTCTTCTCTTCTTTGAAACAAAATCAATCAAACTGAGATTTGACTGCTGATTAAAACCGTAAAGCCTCATGAAAGGAGGAGAGACTGGCGGGAAAATATATCAGTTTCAAAAGAAGCGGTGACTTGTTCTAGAATTAATGTTATAGTTTTGTTTTGAATTTTCTCCTGAAATTTAAACAATGAAACTCTCTGCAAAGACTTTTCTAAGTCTGGGGAGATAGAAAAATACAGAAAATTACACAAAACAACCAACAGAAAGCAATTAATTTGCCTGCTCAGAAACAGTTTCCCTCTCATGTGAGAAGGCCTGGCAGTGTGAGTGTTACTCAAATTAATTGCTAGGTGCTGAACCTATTAGAGAGGAAAGCAGGGAGACCAGTGTTTAGGAGCCTTGCTTCTGGAAGGCTCTTCACATGAGCCGGGTTCACTCTGGCTCCATCCACACCTCGTGCCTTCAAAGCTGCCTACATCTGCAATCCTAAAACTGCAAAGACACATTCCTTTCACCTTGCTCAGGTTTACAGTGAAATGAAATGGCTTTTACATGGAGTCACCATGCTACACTTACCAAAGGCGCAATGCAATAACATATACTCGAGTGTCTTGTTCCCATTTGGCCAGCAGGTGTCACTGGCCATCCTGTCACCTCCCCCGTCTTGTAGCCCCTCAGTCCCTAGTGTGTTTCCCTACTCGCTGATCCACCGTGTTGCTTAACGGGTTGTTGAATTGTTGTTGGGTTTACATTTGTTCATATTCTCTTGCTTCAGTATTTGTATGTATTCCCACAGTCCCTTGTGTTTGCCCCCTTCTCTCTGATTCTATTATGTTCGGTTTTCCTTGTTTTAGTTTCCCTTGGTGTGTTAACCTACTGTATCCGTTAATTGACCTCACCTGCTCCTCGCTGTCCCTAGTTCCATATAGCCCACACCTGCCTCTTGTTAATCCTTGTTACCTGTGTATTTACAGTAAATGCCTGCCTTTGTTCATTTCCTCAGTATGCCATTGCAGTTGTTACTGTGTGTTTGTAGCGGTGGTCTTGCCCATAGTTTCCGTTCTGTTCCCTAGTGTGTTTCTTTGTGATTCTTTTATTTAGTTCTTATTTTTCCTGTTTTGTCATTGACCTCATGGTCCCTTTATATTGTGGTTTTCCCCCTTTCTGTAAATTTTTGGTTAAAACACCCTGTTTTGTTGTGAGCTGCTCTGTGGATCGTCCCCCTTTTCCCTTCTTTGCCATGCTCCTTCGTAACAGACTGGACAGATGGATGGATGGATGGATGAATGGATAATATAGACTTACTGTATATAGTACAGTATTTTAACAGGATTTTAAACAAAACAGTGCAAAAGGACAAAGCAATAAGACAACACAGTCAAAGAATGGCTTGAGGTGGTTGGTAGGAACTAAAGTACTGACTAAGGTACATAGATGTATATTAGATGTTTTGTGGCAAATGAAAGGGGACACTTACATACACACCAGAGCAGTGTGGTGCCTGAGACAGCAGAACTTGTAGGACCTCTGCTCCACGATATTACCTTCACTGGAGCAGTGAAACTACTCCTCCAGCTCATTGCAACACCAGAGACCTCAGGGATGTTTTATAGAATATCGAAAAGTTTTCTGAAAAAGTATAAGATTGGCTCTGCAGAGTAATTTTCTATCAGGTGTTGATCGGAGAACCATTTACAGAACTCTCCATGTGTGTCCAAACACTTTTTGACTTCTGCTGATATTCACAATAATCACACACTCCATAAAACACTCTAAACACAGTACATTAATAATCAACTGCAGAAGAGCAATGAGTGTTCTGCTGTGTGCAACCATAGTCCACACCTGAACAGGGCTCTGGGCTGGCTTTCAGAGAGGTAGCCTGGGATACCTGGATCACAGAAACCCTAAGACTGATGTTCAGAGAGATGTCCAGGGAACCATGGATAGGCATGTGGCTGACTGTCAGTGGATCAGCAGTGTATAACGACATGCGTAGAATTCACCCTAAAACATGGCGTATGGACAAAACTAGGAATGTGCATACGCAAGAAAAGATCCAGATGTACAAAACTGTGCGTAAGCACAGATCTACGCACATTCCCTTTATAAATCCCAAATAGCGTGAAATTTTATTCACGTAAACGAGCCCACAGGCACCCTCCCGCCCGTCCCACGTGGGAAAAAGAAGTATTTCAGCGAGTGCAAAGTGGAGGTCATTATTTGGTGGTTTAAGTAGTGGCATCAAGATTAAACGAAAGTTGACATAGTGGCACAGCGTGGCAGAGTCAGTTAAAAGTGTTGGTTCTGAAATTCGCACGGTGGTTGAAATTAAAAAGAAGTGGTCAGGCATTAAATTTGCCATGAAAAAACGAGTGGCCGCTCACCGTGAGAGTCTTAACACCATAGGTGAAGGTAGCGGAATTCCCGGTCTCACACTTTTATCAGGAATTTTGACTGCGGGGGAGGGGGACGCTGATGTCAGCGCGGGTGAGTTTTTCTCGTACCATACTTCTTTGAATTAGTTGCATGTTTACAGTATGAATAACAAGTAGGGCGCAGATGCGGTGTTACTATTGTTTATTCTGTTTGTTTATTCTTACAGACAATAGTACAAGAGGTGCCCCCAATAGCGAGGATGACACAGGCCGTGCCTGAGAATGGGCATCATTATAACGCCGCTCTTCTTCATTCTGTGGGTTCTGCGAGCGGCATGAGAAGCCACGACTTCAGTGGGTACCCACTGTCCCCTAAGTTGTCAAATGGTTAAATCAAACAAAACTTACAATATTGGGCCAAATTATAAGATGGGAAGAGCCAGCCAGCCGTCACGTTCCACCCTATTTTCAAGTTTGAAACACTACTGTTTCTGAGAATGAAGCCAGGCCATCTAGACACAACATTAGAAGCATTCTGAATGTGGGGGACACACACTGGCATAAAACTAATATTTTATGTTAATGAAATATGAAATGTGAGGGGGACACGTCCCCCTCAGATTTAATGGTGGCGACGCCCATGGATTAATGAGACGCATGTTCGAATCGCACATAATTTGTACATTAGTATAGTGAAAGTGCTTTCTGTTTACATAAACAAATTAGTTCTCTGAGGTGCCTTTATAGCAACGTGCGTGCAATCGATGGCTCCGATTACATTGGGAAAACCAGACATCGCTGCAAATTGCACTTTAATCTTTGCCTGTTCAAAGTGTTCACAGTGTAAGGAAATTTAATATATCTGGGTGACAAGTGGATTATGCCGTCCCATACAGCTAGCATGGTGCGACTTGATGTTGACTGAGAAATTCCCGATCGGGCTGCAAGTTCTCGCTGAAGAGCACCTGTGACTAACATTTTCATTATATCTGATATACACCTAACATTTAATATTTGTTTTTATTTTTTCAACAAATTAAATATAGATACTAATATATTCATTGCATTACATCTAAGTTAAATATGTAAGTACTTAAAATTCAAAAGTGAGTATACAGACACCAAGTGTGCAACCATTTCACATTTGCGGGAATCTTCTACCCATAACCCTCGTGAACATGAAGGAATTATCCCCAACTACATAGTGAAGAGGAATGTCGGTTTGACGGATTTTAAATCTGACCATTTTTTAAATTATTATTATTGTCTTCGGCGCGTTGAACTGATCGCATTAACAGCAGCAGTCACATGTTGCGATTCAGCTTCTTTCAGTCACACCAACCGATGTACTACCGAATAAAATAAAAATTGCCGATCCTTCACTTCGGACGCTATAAAATCTGCGCTTAACATTCTGAGAAACTCCATTTTTCCCTCTTATTTAAGGCTCAATTGTCTCTGAAATGGTATCGCAAACGTAGGATGTGCACATTTATATACACGTGACTTTCATTGCCAAAGTCGGGTAATTAGTCTCTTAAGCGTTGCACATGTGCAAATATTTCCATGATATGTGGGGTTTATAGCCTGGATGATGTGTGCAGCAGTTTATACAAGGATTAATAAATCTGACTTTTACTTTTCGGACAAACATTTTCTCTCCCACAGGAATTTACAAACATTCCTTATTAACGAGGCCCAGATGACTGATTACGAAGCCTCAGCATCATCAGTTCAGCACCAACCTAATAATGGTTTGGTCGCCTTCCTTTTCGCCAGCCTATTATTAGTCCACTGTCAGTTGCGTACTATGAGGTAACCAGCAGCTCAGTCAGTCAGTCTCATATCGCCACACATTATTCGCAGGTCATGCTGTAGCTGAGTGAGAAATGATTCTGCACGCGGCAAATTTCAGATCCAGTAGCATGTGAAAAGTGTCCTGCATGAGTTTGGTGTGAAACCAAGTACGGCTCTTTTTGTTTAATCCAATCAATTTTCCACTTGTGGTCTAATGATAGAGAAGCACTGCAGCCGAGAGTGGAGAAAAATGGGAGCAGATAGAGGTGTATTGTTATATAAAAGAAAAAACTTCGGCACAAAAACACAACGAGCAGGAATTACAAAAGCGGGCGGTGAACAATGTGTGAGGAGCAGCAGTACTGCACCAAGCCATGTGTGGTAATCAAACAAACCCGCTTCCATGCAGCAGCACGGGGAAATGCATGGACCTGGTGCGCCGCGCACTGCCTGAGCACGCGGACAGCAATTACCGTAAGTGCGTCAAGGGCCCTGATGAGAGGCAGCTTTTAAGATGACACTTTGGTCCAGCCCCAGTAAATCGACGGTGACTGCTCTGCTCTCGGTATCACTGGAAGAAGAATCAGGCAGCACTGACATACCGGTACAGCGGTTACGTCATAGGCGGTCCACCCCAGGTTTTGAGTGCAATAGCAAATAGCTACAGGTCAATGAAAATTTTTTAAAAGATGACCCCCGTGGGTCTATTAGTATAACAACAGAATGCTGCTATGGAAAGGGGTACGTTAAATGACCATCCTTTAAGCCCCCCCCCCCAGAAAAGATTGACCGCCAATTAAGTTGATGGGACCCATGTGATCTGGAGCAAGCGATCACCTCAACCACATGTATCTCCATCCACCCAATAATAGCTCTACATTTTCTACAAAGGAGGAAATGGTGCATTGTGGGATGCTGGTGGACACTTGCTGCTGTCTTACAAAGCGCTTTGTGAAGCCTTCTGTCAGCAGATTGAATCAACGAAATGAGTGTCCTGGGCTACCCAACCCCCAACCTATCTCTGTTACAAGAATGAACCTGTTCCTGTGGGACCTGTTGATTATTCAGGGTGAGTTTCAGCCCACCAACCATCAGTAGACCATTAGCTCTGCATCTGCAACACTGGATCGACAGAATTAATGGGCTTTGTTAATTGCCATTTTCATCACGCATAGCTAGCAGAGTGTCCAGATTAATATCCCTCCACCTTTACCTCTCTGAGAAAAAGCATTTCATAAATACTGGAATTACAAACATCTTAATAGGCTTCCTCGAGTCTCTGGAGTGAGATAATCAACGTAAAAAGCAGTGTATCATATGTGACATTGTTTGTTACCAAGCAAGCTGTTAATGTTAGCCTAGGAGCTATAACTGAAGTATTTCTGTGATTAAATTGAACATTTTCTCATTGTGCTCTCTGCCCTAATTTATTCCCTGTTTATCCACTTACATTGCATTTTTATTTGTTTAGCAGACACTTTTGTCCAAAGCGACACAGAAGAGAGGCAAACAGCACGTCAGAAACATCACAGCGGTCAAGGAGTCGACTCGGCAGTGCAGCTATGCTGAGCTCTCCTTCCGAAGAAAACGAGAACCTGGTAACATTACTTTCTCTGACCAGAATGTGTAACATTAAGTACATTCAGGGAGCAAAGAGCGGCGTCAGGCTAGTAGACGGACTGGAACAGATGAGTCTTGAGGCCTTTCTTAAAGGTGGAGAAGGAATCTGTCCACCGGATACGGTTTTCCCTCTTCCATAAGGGGCTACCATGTGCCAAATCTCCCAGTCACCTCAGCAGCCTCTGTGTAATAACACCAGACTCCATGGGTGGATGGAGGGGCGGGTTTCTTAGGAAGTTGCTTTGAATGGCGTCACAGTCGTCCAATCAGCTTCCCATGTTGGTTTAGGAGGTTGCTGGGAGGGGAGATTCACTGTGAACAAACAGCGGGGATACAATCACAGCGGGCCTAGTCATTGCATCCTTTCCTCTCACTTTTAACAGGGTTTTCTCTGTCAATAAGGAATACCCACGTGTCTCCCCGATACACAGTGATTCCAAAAAAGGGCTTAAAACGGGCATGACTAAGAATCGCGACACCGGGGGGAACCGATCCTCTTCCCAGCACATCAGAATCTCGGGCACATGTGAAGTTGGGAACACGTTACGAAATCAACACTCTTGCTTTTTTTTCCCAATCGTACCCCTCCTTTATTTCAAAGAGAATAAGGCATTAAGTCTATCTTTGATTAATGCGGTCTCTGCCCTCCCCGCAGCAGAATGCTATCGTAGACGCTCTGTGCGCCCAGAGCGAAAGCATGACAGAAATCAATCCCCTTTGTTTTTCAATTCGAGGCGAAATGAAATAGGAAAGGCGAGCTACTTATCGGGATGTAACAAAGCGAGACCGTAACGGTAATCTGCCACCATGATGGGATTACAGTAGAGCAGCCAGTAAGGACCCGATTTTGGATTTCCTTGAGTCTATGTAACTGTAACAGCCGGAGAGAGTCACAGTTACAGTACGGATTTAATATAGGCCTCAGATGGTCATGAATATGAATGGCAGACTGGTGAACGGGGATCTACCCCTGCTCAAGCTAGCCCCTCCCCCGAGATAGCATTTTGCTTCCTTAAACCCCTCAGAGCCATATAGACTGGGAATGGGGGTACATGCTAGTTCATGCTGAGGGACTGTTGCTTTAATAGTTACTCTGCTAATTAATATGCATGAGCGTGCTGAGCAGGAAATCATGTCACCAGGCCCGAAATCAAAACGAACGTCCCAAAACCTACAAACCCAGTATTGTGAGAGATTTACTCAGCTAGCTGTCCCAATAATCCCTCAAATGTTGAATAAAACATCAAAACGTATCTATATTATTAATAACCACCCCCAACCTTGTAAACAGTTGGAAGATGGATGGATGGGTGACCACTCCTTTTCTGTACTTTTCCATTTGTTTCTACTCATAGCTGCTGTGTTTAAATCGATTATCAAAGGAAATAATTAAAATAAATGCTTTGGAGGGATTATCTTTATTTGAATATTTTATATACTGTGTATTAATGTGTCTGCACGTGTGTGCTTGTATACATGGGTTTCTCTTTATATAGGGGGTTTGTCTGTAGGTCTGTGGAATAGACAGTTTAATTCACATCCCATATCCCCTCTTTTTCCACATCACCCTACAGGTTCATCTCCTGCTGCCTTTCAGAAGACAGCAAATCTTCAATTACCCTCTGAAAACCTTTGGCTGGCAAGGCGTCGTGGGATCCTCTGGTGAGAGATGACCGCTCACGGACCCAGCAGGAGGCAGCCACCAATCAGTGTTTGGATAGAGGTCACATGACCTGAGCTCCACCTTCTTACATGTACAGATATTTAACTACAGAGAAGCCTCTCACTCTAGTTCCTAATCCGATCTGCCAACAGAGCCACCTGAGTCAAGGTTATTCATGGAAACCATCAAACGTCCCTCAACTTCTAGGAGACAGGATTGAAAGCGAACTGTTTTTGCGACCTTTCATCTGGTCTCAGTGCCAGTTCTCCACATATATGGTGTGGAGAGGAAGTAGACTGCGATATTCAATACAATGTTTCCAGACTGGGCTTGTCAGACGCAGACAGGTTACAGTCCTTGCTTGGAGAATTCATTCATAAATATTGATCATGCCCTGTTTAGGAACAGAGCTTTTTTTTGAAAAGCAAGTAATGGGACAGCTATAGCTTTTGACTTGAAGATATCGTTTTATAAAGTCATACTTCCTGTCACATCAAATAGTTTGGCAAGGTGCACTTGCACTGTCTTAAATTATTCAAGAGTGTTGACTTAATTTGTGAGAGGATGTGTGACTGCAGTCGGTCACATATGAGACACAGGCTTCTCATGCATTATGGAGCAGCACCGTTTTCACATATCAAAGGTGTTTTTTATTTTCATGTATACTCCTGCTACAAAAACGGATTCAAATCAGGGCAAAAATGGACAGGCATTCCACATGTACCCGTGTACGTTCTTGAAAACTGCGCTATTTATGACTCGATGTCCGGAAGATTGACGGTGTCTTAAAATACAGACACACAAAAACGATGTCGCATCAAAACACCACGTCGTTTCCACGGCCGCGTGCGTCAACGCGGGGCAGGTGCAAGGGAAAATAACATTTAATGGAACAGTGTAGCCTTGACGCAAAGCTCACCGTGGTTAATCACGACTGTGCCTCCCAGCTAAGGTTTATAAAAATGACATTTTATAAAAATGTTAGACTCTGGTTCACATTTACAGACACAAATACTAGTCTAATAACCGATAAGCATTAAAATAACGACAAAGAAGAATCTAATGAGGAGGCTGGTGAATCTACAAATGCAATATGCTAGAAAAATACTTTAAGGCTGTTAATAAAACACCATTTCAGTCCAAATATTCGTCATTTAATTCCACAAAATATTCAACAATGTATTTTTAAAAGACTTGGTAATAATAGTGTGAAATAATCGTCTCTGTCAGTTTTGGACCAATTTCCCCACAGCTCCAGTCACCTGGGATTTGGGGGGTGGGGGGATTCATGGCTATGCATGACCATGTAATTAAATAAATTAGTTTCATTCACTAGCTGTGCCAATTTTTTTTTGCGCAGTTACTGGGGTTTCCATAAGGCTGAGCTGGCACGGTCTTGTGTGCAGCCTGTGTGCTCTTTGTGGCGCACGTCATCTGGCCAAGCTTTCAGAGGGATGCAACCCCTCGAACCCCTGTTTGTCCCTGCCTCTCCCTACATGCCCCATCAGCAGAGCTCTTTGTGACTCCTGGCTAACGGTCTCTATGTCCCCAGAGTCAGTCCTGGTTCTTACCTAACTCACAGTATTTGCTGCATTATTTTTTCACAGATACATGCATGTTGTTGAGCTGAACAGTTTTCGGTGTAACGGTAAGAAACCCAAACAAACAAGGAGAGACCACAGAAACTGCACCCAGCCTGGAATCATTAAATCTGGCCCTCGATTCCAAATCCAGGCCTTGTTTTCAGTTCTCCCAGGCAGTTAGTCTAATAATTACTGATTCTGATTGGTCAGAGGCTTCACACCTGGCTCACAGGTAAAGGAAAGCTGGAAAACCAGCAGTGCTCAGCCCGTGACTTGAGTAGTCCTGGTGCAGATGATGATGGGCGGGGGGTAGCGACTGTACAAGTTATTGTCTTGGGGACAGGGGTTTAAAATGTTATTGAACAGGGTTAGCTGAGCCCCCTTGGCTTCAGCCCAGGTAAACCCGTGCATTAAAGCAGCAGTGCCAAAAACAACAATAATAATATATACATCATAGTTATAACAGTCTTAATCAATTATATTGGACAATAATATAGTGGAAATACTGTGTACAAATGTATAGTATGATAAGGATTTTATTAGTATTATTACAGTTATATGCAATATTTCCATGTACATATATCAATCCATCCATCCATCTTCCATGGCCCTTATCTAGTAGAGGATCATCATGAGTACTTGATATAATATATACGAAATAAATGTTGTGCCTTGTTATAACAATTGAGTCAAGACAGGAAATGAAATCATATTCTTTGAGAAAATGAGCTTCCAGTCAACCATAAATGTTGGACGCACAGTAATGTGACATATAATTCAATCAGACACAACGTGAGCCAATTACTCCTGGGTTCCTGTGAAGTTTCCTAATAAACAAACTGCCTGATTAAGGACACTTCGCTAATTAATTGTCCAAATGCATGTATGTTAAACAAACACGAAGGGCTGATTGGATGAATATGCGATCAGCGGATTCTGCTGCGTCAAAGAGGGAGAGAGAGGGGGAAAGTGAGGGAGAGAGAGGGAAAGTGAGGGAGAGAGAGGGAAAGTGAGGGAGGGAAAGGGAGAGAGTTAAAGTGAGGGGGAGAGAGAAAGGGAGAGTGAGGGAGAGAGAGGGGGAAAGTGAGGGGGAGAGAGGGAAAGTGAGGGAGAGAGAGGGAAAGTGAGGGAGGGAAAGTGAGGGGGAGAGAGAAAGGGAGAGTGAGGGAGAGAGAGAGGGAAAGTGAGGGAGGGAAAGGGAGAGAGGTAAAGTGAGGGGGAGAGAGAAAG
The DNA here is from genome assembly GCF_048594095.1 of Paramormyrops kingsleyae. Lineage (NCBI taxonomy): Eukaryota > Metazoa > Chordata > Actinopteri > Osteoglossiformes > Mormyridae > Paramormyrops > Paramormyrops kingsleyae. The sequence continues at coordinate 9,398,735 of NC_132805.1, forward strand.
GGAGACTGAGGGAGAGAGAGGGGGAAAGTGAGGGAGAGAGGAAAAGTGAAGGGGAGAGAGAAAGGGAGAGGAAGAGAGAGGGAAAGTGAGGGAGGGAAAGGGAGAGAGTTAAAGTGAGGGGGAGAGAGAAAGGGAGACAGGGAGAGAGAGAGGGAAAGTGAGGGAGGGAAAGGGAGAGAGGAAAGTGAGGGGAGAGAGAAAGGGAGACAGGGAGAGAGAGAGGAAAGTGAGGGAGGAAAGTGAGGGGGAGAGAGAAAGGGAGACTGAGGGAGAGAGAGGGGTGAGGAGAGAGAGGGAGACAGGGAGAGAGAGAGGGAAAGTGAGGGAGGGAAAGGGAGAGAGGTAAAGTGAGGGGAGAGAGAAAGGGAGACAGGGGGGAAAGTGAGGGAGAGGAAAGTGAAGGAGAGAGAAAGGGAGAGGAAGAGAGAGAGGGAAAGTGAGGGAGAGAGAGAGGGAAAGTGAGGGAGAGAGAGAGAGAGATGGAGAGAGAGGGAGGGTGAGAGAGGGAGGGTGAGAGAGGCCATTTAAGGATAACTGGCAGGCTGCCATTTTGCCGCTCCTGGAAGGGAAAGGCCGCCCTACTGGCCTTCAGCAGCTCAGGGAGGCACCAGTGAGACGCAAACGGGTTTATTAAAGTCGGAGGACAGGAAGAAGGACAAAAAATGAGGTGAGGAGGAGCATGCAGAGCGAGGAGGAATCCTTTTTACCATTTTGTGGTGCTTTGGGGCTTCCAAGCTTGGGGGCGATGTTCTCACAGGAAGACCACGAGAAGAAGAGGGACAAGCCGTACCTGCTTCTGCGGGCGGGACAGCTGACAGGAGGGGCAGGCACATACTGGGAGGGGCAGACACGTACTGGGAGGGGCCACTGCGTGTTATAGCATTGAGCTCAGCCTGGCCCATCACAACGAGGGGCTCTCAGTACCGAAACGGCGTATGACCAGAATCCCCAGCAGATCTGAGTCCGATAAAAGAATTCAATATCCCATAGATATGAGGGGGTTTTAATAAGCACCGGGCCCAGCATCATGGAAAGGGCCACTGGTGATGAAACTGACGCCGCCGTGACTGTACTGGTGGCAAATGGGCAGGCCGGGCCGGACAGGGAGCCGCTGCTGCGGTGACATTTGCTCTCGGTTAGTCGGAATTTTTTTGGCAGGAGGAGCGAGACGGGTGTGTGTGTCACGGCCTGGCGTGTGCAGTGCCTGCATTTCATGGTGGGAAGGTATCAACTGCATATTTTTAGATCCTGTATTACAGACTGTCGTTTCAGGGTCTATTTCAAATCCTAGACCGGAACAAGATAAAATGCAATAAAAAAATCACAATAAATTCCACTACAGCTGCCTGTTACAGACACCTGAGAGTTTGATCTGTGGCTAAATGCTCTGTATTCATGTAAATTCCTATGCATACAGCTCTGGTGATGGTTAACTTTGTACATGGGTCTGGACATAATGCAAAGAGATGACAGAGGACACCCAAAAACAGGTATTTTTATTTATGTTTACCAGCAGCACAGTGTGGTGCCAAAGCTTAATCCCAAACAAGGGTCTGCCGGCGTGGTCACCCGTCAACTGCGTGTCACGCCGGTAAACTTCACCGCGCCTTGCTCCCGTTACCCGGTGACGGCTGCCAGCGGTGATTGATGGTGGCAACTGATCCGTCAACTTCGCCTCAAATTTACTTGAATTTTCCCTGCAGTCCCCTGGGTGGTCTATATTTATCCATACCCCTGTTCCTCTCGTACCCCCCGAGTTCACGCATTCCGCTCACACACACATCGTGTGGCTCCGGCGGACGTGCACCCGCTTGTGTGTAAATGTCCTGGGCAGGCTTACAATTTCAGATTAATTGCATGACACAAGAGCAATGCGGGAGTATGAGAAGTCACCGTGATCGTCTGAGTGGGTGAATTGAATTGAGACGGACCAGTAATAAGTGAATCACACCAGCTCCTTTGTCCAACGTCATTATCATTCCAGAAGCACATTTTAACACCGCTAACATATGCAAGCATTAATGAGAAGTTAGGAGTTATTGGCCGCTTAGGATATAAACATACCATTCAAACATATTAAGCACAAAACTGGGAATTATAATTATAGCAGGTTTAACCCAAAATACCGGATTGCATGAAGATCCGAAGAGGTAAGATATTCGGCAGGACAGAGCACGTGAGAGACATCTGCATTCAGACATGCCTGAAGGTCGTTTGCCATCTCTATGAGGCTCGAGAATTTGTGCACGATTGTATTTATACATCTAGACTGTGTAAATACATTTATTACACTTTATCTTACCAATTTGTAATTATGTGAAGAGGGCGGCCAAATGGCAGTACAACTGTCTATTAAACCAGGTTTTATTCATTAAAAATAAAAGTCTAAGGGCACATTATACGTAAATAACCTCCAAATAAAAATGACATTTCAATGTTTTCAATTGTCTGTAGGCTGCTTTTTCTGTCTATGAAAAAAAAATAATGTGTTAGACATTTGTATGGTATGCCTTTAATATTTACTATAAAAGGGAAAGTCCGACCCTAATCCTCAGTCTCCGAAGAGTTCTTGGTCCTAAAACATTGGATAATGCTTCTTTAGTAGGTAATAGCTTCTTGGAATTCAATGAAGCTACCAGGTACTGTCACTGTGAGAAGAAAATTATGGATTTATTTCTTTGATTATTTAATATTTTCTGATCAATTTTATTATTATTATTATTATTATTATTATTATTATAAGTGAAAACATTGAAACTACGGTAAACATGAGGAAGATAAATAAAATGAAATTAAATCATTTTAAGTAAAATTACCCTGGGTCAGTAGTTTTTGTGATGTTTGAGAATATCACACGGCAAAATCTGTGAGGGAAAGTTACAGTATGAGGGCAAAGTTATGAATGGAAGCGAAGCAGCTCCGGGCCTCATACAGCCCCCCGATTAATCGGAAATTCCATTATTTGCTGGCTCCGTCTGGTGGAATCCTTTTGGGTCCCCATGTGTGTCAGAGGCAGGTGAGCATCAGAGATACCGACCCGAGATAAAGGGGGTGAGGCCTCAGCGGAGGTCCACGGCTCGGAAAAGAAGGCCACGCGATCTCACCACTCCGCGCCAGACAAAAATAACCCGCAAGACGGCGGCACGCCCACCCCTCACCCGCAGCCGATGGGATCCGATAGCGAGTAACGAGGTTATTGTGACAAGGTCTGACCGAGGAGGGACAGCGAAGAGGAGCTTTCAGAGCGATGGCGGGTTTATCCGCAAAAGCGTGAAATACACAAAATAATCCGATGTGCGAGTATACAGAGTCGTAATGTGAGCAGAATAAAGGGAAAATATCACAGGGTACAAGGATATGGGATCTGACAGACAAACAGGCATCCCCTCTCAAGCCGATGCCCTAGTTTACAAAAACGAGTCATAACAAATTTTGGAAAAGAAACCTTGACTTATCGGTGACTCCGTATTTTGACTCCACCTTGTTCTCTGATGATATCTTTTCCGGCTCCCTCTCAAGTGAGCAGAGTCTGGCTTATAAGAAACAGTCTTCTCCAAGACATTAATAATCAATGACAACAAAACACAAGGCATGTCGACATTCCATTATATTTGACAATTACTCTGGCAAATTATTGATTATATGCACACACTTAGATATTTCATTTATTATTACTGTCGCTAAACAATGAGCTTCTTTCAGCCTATTTTGGGTATAATCCAGGCTGTTTATACACCATACCCTTCTGAGGGTTTTATTACCAAATTGCTAATAATTTTCTTCCAGGGCATTTAACTGTTTTCCATTGTATTGCCACTGTTTTGCCTGTGCATCAGGTCGCTCTACATGAAAAAATATCTTGTAATCAGGGGTCTGCCAATTGACTTAACATTGGTGTTTTTCCTGCAGGCAGTTCCATTCATGGATCAAACCCAATCAGTCCCTTACATCATTGATTCACAGGAACAGAGAGAGTAGGGAAATAATCAGCCAATAATCATAAGAGTTGCCTGCTGTCCTGTGGTGCCATCAGCCAATCAGGTGCCCACGAGCTGCTGGTTGCCATCGGTAATTCAAGTTGTTCTCTGAAAGAGTGACTGATCTAACAGAATTGGACCTGTGGGGAGGGGGTAATAGGATAGGAAAAGACACAGCTGTGTTGTCCCCACTGGAATTTTCTGATGAATGATAAAGGGCAGAAGGGGTGCTTGTGACAGTGCTGTAGCCATTCATGGTGCATAAGGTGCAAACACATCGCCTGTCACTAAAATGTGAAATTTTTTGTACATGAAATTCAGAAATATTTACGTTTCCCATCATTGTGAAATCCCGTGAGTTAAAACGCATAATTAAGAGTCCACTCACTTATTTAATTCAATTCATTTAAATTTTATTTGTATAGCGCATTTTCACGGCATTGCATTGCCTCACAGCGCTTTACAGCATCCCCACCTAAAGCCCCAGTGAGCGAGCCAGAGGCGACAGTGGCAAGGAAAAACTCCCGAGAAGGAAGAAACCTTGGGAGGAACCAGACTCAAAGGGGGAGCCCATCCTGCAGGGGCCGGCAGAGGAAGTCAAATGAGCAATCTTGCTGCAGTTAGTAATGGTTAGTTGCTGTTTCCTGCACATATCTGTTCTTAAGTAACATGGAAATAGGTTGGGCCGTGCTGCAGTTGGGTGTACTGGTAACTAGGGGGTGAAAGGCTGGATACATGCAGTACAAACCCCTGTGGAAAATTCTTTGGTTCACCACTGCTATTTGATGAAGGAGATGGGCTTGAAGCCTGAACTGAAAGTGTGAGTCCTAGGTCTTGATGTAGTAATGTTCTTAACCTGAAACAATCTGGTTTACGGTTTAGCTGCATAAAAGGGCGAAAGCTTGAAGTTGCTTAGGACAGAGAGTCTCAGTTAATCACTGAAAGTATATGTTCAAACACAATGTGAACTAAGGAGTTTATATTAAAATGGCCAAATGCTGCCATAATATCCGCATGATTCATGGATCTTTGTGTTAAGTGGCCTATGTTTAATCATTTCTTTTGAAATCGATAATTAGCTCCAGATGCGCAAATCGGTGTTTCTGTCACCTGACACCAGGTGGGTAAAAAGAAATTCTGATACAAATGGGGATGAATCACGCATAAGGTGAACCGCTAAGCTGATTCTCGCAGATTAGCATGACTCTGGCGTGTGGGGCAGAGTCGCCGTGCCAGACGTCTTGCCCGGGCACATGCCGCGCCTTTTCGCTCCGTCTCCGGCTGTTCAGAAACTCAGCGAGCGCCCGGAGTCAGGCGATGCGAAATGGGATCCGCGGCACCGGCACGCCGCAGCAGCGGGAGCGGCTAATCTGACATTATAAGTGCTCGTAATGTAACGTTATACACTGTAAGCGGGGACTAATTTATTGCCTCTGATGCACTACAGCAGCACGCTAATGGATTTGGTTAAAGTAGCACCTTCTATTAAACACCATCCAGTTGAATATCATAATTTATTTGTAAGCAGCCGAGAGTAAACGCAGACTTTCTTAGACACTCGTGAAAGCATCCAAATTTTATCACACTAGAGTATGATAAAGCATATTTATATAAAGATATTGATAAAAGAATATATAAATCACAGACATATGATGTTGCTTTAGGGTTAGGGGATTATTATTATTATTAGTAGTAGTATTATTATTGAATTGGAAATCAAAAGACAGGATCCTTTCATTTATTTAATCAGATGCTCTTATCCAAGGCAGAGTACAGTTGAGACAGCAGGGTCAGCCTGTCCCTGAGGCAGCAGAGGACTAAGGGCCTTGCTCAGGGGCCGAACAGTGAAGTCACTCTGCTGACTCCGGGATTTAAACTACTGACCTTCCAATCACAGGCACAGAGGTCCAACCCACAGAGCCGCATGCTGTGCCTTATGTTATTATAATTCATATTTGGTGGTACTGTATGCCAGTAAAACATGATTCCATGTAAGCAATGACCAGTGTCCTAACTAGTTAACACAGAGTATGTAGAATGTATACAGAGTCACTGGCCCCAGTTGAAAGCTTATTGGCCCTCTCCCCTGTCACTCACTAGTTCAAAACACATCATTGGCTAATGATAAGGTTGGTCCCTCTGCATGATTAATGGTCCCTCTCATGCTCCTCACCTTAAAAAAAATCCTAGAATTGGCCCTTGGTCACAGCCAAAGGGATATCCATGTGTTCACAAGCCAGCTGGGCTAGATGTTAAGCAGCCTGGAGCCATTGCCATCGGTCAGATTCACCATGTGGCATTTACCCCCACACCAGCATGGAGACACTGGCATGCAGATGCAGAAATATAAAGGGAGCCTGATGTCAGCATAAGACCAGGAGATATGCTGATCAGGGGAGCTACAAGAAATAATGACTGATCGCTCTATTTCCTCACCCTTAAAATATCTAACCTTAAAATAACTTTGGATTGGAGTTTTTTCATTTTTTTTTATCAGAACCACTAACTGATCAGTAATCGAAATATGCCTGCAACCCAAAGCCCAGAGTACTCATGACGTGGTGAGGGTGTGTGACGCGTGCTGCTGCAGCAGTGCAATGTCAGTCCTGAAAGGTAACTCTACTGGAATAGTGGTCACATGACTTTTGCATGAAATACAGATTTCTGCAGAATGCAAAGGATCAGGCTCAAAATGATAGTCCAAGGTTTGGTCTCTTTGGAAGGCTGAAGTCTCATTCTCAGGGGCAGGTTATTTGTTTCTGGGGCCCAGTTAAAGGTCACATCACCCCCCAACCCAGTGGACTGACTGTTTATGGCTAACAGGGGCCTCCAAACCTTGGGGGGGCTGCACAAGTGTGCTGAACCCAAATACGCAAGATGCACCAGGCTTACTTCCAAATCCAGTCCAGGTTCAAGATCAGTAGTCAGAGCTCAAGCAGTATTTTACAGGTCATGCAAGGGCAATGCAGAGACAAACAGAAAATCCAAAACAGGAGACAAACAGCAAAAGCCAATAAATCAGGGTAGAGTGGTACACAAGAACAGAATAGCAAAGCAATAGTTGCTCAGTATGGGGTAAACAAACAATATGTCACAAAGAGGTTGCTAAAGCATACCCACACAGCAAAGTCCTGATATACATAAAGACTAAAATCCTGATATGCCCAAAGAGCAAAGCCCTGATCTACCCAAAGAACAAAGCCCTAATACAACCAAAGAGCAATGCCCTGATATACCCCAAGAGCAAAGACCTTATATACCCACATAACAAAGCCATGATATACCCAAAGAGCAAAGTCCTGATATACCCCAAGAGCAAAGCCTTGATATACCCAAAGATTAATGCCCTGATATATATACCCAAAGAGCAAAGCCCTAATAAAAAGAGCAATGCCCTGATCTACCCAAAGAACAAAGCCCCAATAAAAAGAGCAATGCCCTGATATACCCAAAGAACAAAGCCCTAATAAAAAGAGCAATGCCCTGATATACCCCAAGAGCAAAGACCTTATTTACCCACATAACAAAGCCATGATATACCCAAAGATCAAAGCCCTAATACAACCAAAGAGCAATGCCCTGATATACCCCAAGAGCAAAGCCATGATATACCCCAAGAGCAAAGCCATGATATACCCAAAGAGCAAAGCCCTTATATACCCAAATAACAAAGCCCTGATATACCCAAAGAGCAAAGCCCTTATATACCCAAATAACAAAGTCCTGATATACCCACATAACAAAGCCATGATATACCCAAAGAGCAAAGTCCTGATATACCCCAAGAGCAAAGCCTTGATATACCCAAAGATTAATGCCCTGATATATATACCCAAAGAGCAAAGCCCTAATATATCCAAACTGCAAAGCCCCAATATACCCAAAGACCAAAGTCCTCATATACCCAAAGAGCAAAAGTCTGATATACCGAAAGAGCAAAGCCCTTATATACCTAAAGACCAAAGTCCTCATATACCCAAAGAGCTAAACTCTGATATACCCAAAGAGCAAAGCCCTTATATACCCAAAGAGCTAAACTCTGATAAACCCAAAGAGTAAAGCCCTGATATACCCAAAGACCAAAGTCCTCATATACCCAAAGAGCTAAACTCTGATATACCCAAAGAGTAAAGCCCTGATATACCCAAAGAGCAAAGCCCTTATATACCCAAAGACCAAAGTCCTCATATACCCAAAGAGCTAAACTCTGATATACCCAAAGAGTAAAGCCCTGACATACCCAAAGACCAAAGCCCTTATATACCCAAATACCAAAGCCATTATATTCCCAAAGAGCTAAACTCTGATATACCCAAAGAGTAAAGCCCTGATATACCATAAGAGCACCCTGCATGACAAGCTGGTCCACCACAAAGCACATAAATACACTATGGATATAACCATGTCCTAACTGCATGTTTTTGGAAAGGGACACACAGCTGAGGCAGGATGGCCCCCCAAGCTCAGAGATATGAAGCAACAGCACCACCCACTGTGCCCCCCCCCCCCCCACTCAGTTTAAAAAAAAATACAAATCATTCTTCTACTGTGTGGACAGCAAACTCAAGACAGCTGCCGTTATACCTATTTGATTAACTTTGCAAAAACACTGAGATTTGAAACTTTTGAAAATGTGCTTAGCACAGTGAGGTTGATGAGTTTAATACCTGTATCTGCTTATTTGGTTGCTGTTCAGTGTAACCTGAAAGCCAGTAATACTTTTTGGCATTGCGGTCAAGTTGATTGAGATCTTACCAGGCATATTAACACAAGATGTCTTCTTCACTGAAAGATTTGGCCTGACCAACAACAATGATGTCATAGGGAAGCATGTGTATTGCAGGACTGTTTGAAGGTTCTATAACAACAGCCACATAAAATCACATTTCTCACTCACCAGGTTATCTGTATAGGCATTTCATAGGTCATCTGGTCTATGCTCCACTGTCTTTTTAAGTTCACGTTTCTGGCGTTTACGTAGGTCTGAATATTGTTCAAACACCATTGGCGGGTTTGACTCCAACATTCCCCTTTGCAATCCGTCATTTGCACAGGTGTATGATAACAAACTAAAACCCAAAGGAATCTCCCAAATGCCACATGTGTCCACGAATATTGCAACCACAAAATACCACCAAATGCCAACAACTAATTTGCGAGCTAGCAATCGATCTTCAAAGAGCGGGCCAGACTCATGAGCATTTCGGGTAGGTGACAGCCATGGTAGACGCCTGTGAGTCATCTTTTAACTCGTTTTCAGCTGCTAGTGTGGAAAATTCTAGTGCATTAACCAGTAATGAATATTGCCACCAGGAGGTGTTGAAATATAAAGAAATAACTACTATTATTAATTTTCAACACATAGGTTGTGACCTTTAAGATCTGACTCTGTGATGTTTGACAAGGTAAAACAGGGGTGATGTTTGACAAAGCAAAACAGGTTTAATTAAACAAAGTTTAATTAAAAATGAGAGCGAAACACTATACAGCTAATGACCTACAGCTTTTTAATGAATATCCCTGTGGATGTGACTCTTCATTTTACTTCCTTCTAGTGACCAGGAGGGTTATAGCTGAGAAAGGAAAAAAAAACAGACTCTGAGGTTGTCACACCACAGAATGATATCCTTTCACTACGGACTCTGATATCTTTTCAATTCTGACTACCGGGTCCTTACACTACTGACTCTCAGGTCCTTACACTACTGACTCTGAGGTCCTTACACTACTGACTTTGAGGTCCTTACACTATAGACTAAGATATCATGGACTCTGACATCCTTACACTACTGTCCACCAGGTCCTGTCACTACATACTCTGAGGTCCTTACACTATAGTGAAATCCTCATACTACAGACTCTGAAATCCTTACACTACTGACTACTAAGTACACCACTAATTCTAGTGTCCTCACAGTACTAACTGCATGGTCTTTACATTACTGACATGTTGGCCCCTACACCACTGGCTCCGGTGTCCTCACAGTAAGGACTCCAATGGTGTGACACTACTGATAGACGTCCTTACAACATAGACCTAGATGCTGATTCTATTGTCCTCGCAGTACCGACTGCAATTTCTTTGCACTATTGACACAGAGGTCCACACGCCATAGACGCTGATGTCCTCGTAGTGCTTACTCTGTAGTACCTAGCACACCACAGCCAATACCGGGTGACATGCTGGGATACTCATCTTACAAAAACAACAAATCTGATGGAGCCAATCAGCCAAGCAGCAGTACAAAGTGACCAACAAGCTCCCTCACATCCATGCAATGGTGCAGAAAGTTTGACAGCTGGACTTACACAGTTATCTTTCCACTCTGTTCAGCAGTTACTTCTGTTACAGATTAAATTCCAGGATTACCAAATAGGAATAGCCTGCATTTGCAAAGAGACATGACCAGGGGTACCATTAAGGATTTGCTTAATTTGTACAACCTCTACAAATAACACTCTTTGTGTGTTCCCGTGAGTGTGTGTGTGTGTGTGTGTGTGTGTGTGTGTGTTTTGTGTGTATGCACGTGCATCTGGTCCAGATATACATTATATTGTGGGGACCAAATGTCCCCACAATGTGATAAAAACCTGTTATTTTGACATTGTGGGGACCATTTTTCAGTCCCTACGAAATAACCTCAATTTTATAAAAAAAAAAAAAATTGTGACTGCAATCAAAAAACAAAAAATGTCAGAAGTCTTGAATTTTGTTTGGTTACTTATATGGTTAAGGTTAGGGCTGGGTAGGAGGTAAGGGTGTCATTTTTGTGATTATGGTTTTGCCAATAGAAATGAATGGATGGTCCCCACAGAGATATGAATACAAATGTGTGTGAGTGTGTGTGTGGTCCAAGTATACCTTACCTTGTGGGGACCAGTTTCCTGGTATATATATGGGAAATATTTTATAAAAATCCATGACTGCAATGAAAAAACTAAGAATGCGAAAACTTGTATTTTGTTTGGTTACTTATGGTTATGGTTAGGGCTGAGTAGGGGTTAAGGTTGTCATAGTTAGCATTAGCATTTTTCCCATTGAAATGAATGAGCGGTCCCCAAAAAGATATGATTACACGACTGTGTGTGTGTGTTTTTGTGTGTGTGTGGTGTGTGTATTTGTGTGTGTGCACGTGCACACATGTGGGACCAGTGTCTCCATCGGAAAGCGATCATTCTTTCTTGTTAAGAAGACCCCTTTCCCAGCTTCGGCGAGAGCCAGTGACGGGACTCAGAGGAGATCCGGGTTAATGATTAAGCCGATAACATGGCACGTGCAGGGACCATGTTTCTCGCTGCACTAGCGTCTGTTCATTGACTAACAGAGCCCCCTTCTGGCGGCTGGCCGTGCTCTGGAGCGCGTTCTCGATTTAACATTCCCTCTGCATTTCGATAATGCTGCAGCGCGTAACCACGCTCTGATGATGTTACACAATGCGCGACTCAGAAGAAAGAGGAAAGAGAAGCAAATATATCACCCCATCTGTCTTTACTCCTGCCAACTATTGTCTTGTTCTCTTCGTTCAAGACACTGGATGAGAAAATTGTTGCATTAAAATGTCATCTTCAGTCCATTTCATCTAGCAAATATCAAAATGTATTTATTAAATCATATACATGCAGCACTTATGAATTTAAAACTAACTCATACGGGTTGCTTAAACCGTGATAACTTAATCTCTACGATCACAACCACACAAACAACTGACAACAAAAAGGAAGTATTTGGTCCAAGGGGGGTTTAAAATGCCGCTGAAGTCGACTTCAAGAGACTTTAAGACCGCAACATTATATTTTTCACCATTCCAGTCGTATAGAGATTTTTCATATAAAACGAACCATCTGGGTCAGATGAGTCTATTTTCTTGAAGAAGACTCGAAAAAAAGGTTTGCCCATTGGTGTCAGACCACAACCTCCAGACAAGATATTCACTTTTAAGTGGCTCTGAGCTGGGGGACAGCGTGATCCCACAATGCTGAGGGACAGCATGATCCCACAATGCTGAGGGACAGCATGATCCCACAATGCTTTGCTTCCCAGGGATTCAAATTGCTGCTTCTATATGCCCGTTCTTCAGCTCTGGGAGGACCTCTAACTTCACAGGGGGGCTCCTGAAGGATGCTGCATCAAGTATGATGGAACCACTGTGGGGCTGCCAGCTTAATCTGAGGAGGATCTGTGTTGTTCTAGAGCAATCTAGAACCTGTGCAACGTTACCCAGGAGGTTCTGCGGCATGTTCTTCATGCAGTGGCACAAATTGGGACGTTTGCGTAATTGTGCTGATAAGGCTGAATAAGAATATACTGTATTAGCCTCCTGGCTACCGTTACCGGACCCGTTGAGCCGGCCTTGCCAGGCCCACCGGATCTCAGGGGTGACCTGGTATACAATGAAGAGGTGCTAACTGCAAGCCACAGTGATGCAAAGGTTTGAAATAGGAAGCAGGAAATGAATAAGTTCAGGTTCCCAGGATGTCAGACACAGATAATCCAGCGGAACCTTGGCATATTCACCGTTCCCCAGGACATTCAATGCTGCAGACAGCTGGAGGTGGGGGAGTCGTCTTTAAGGGAGGAGCCGGGTCCCTGTCAGGCTGCTGCAGGGGGTCCCCTGCCTAGGGAGGGGGGCTGATGCAAAGACAGGGGCCTCCAGAGGACAGCAGTGCTGCTGCTGTGAGTCTCAGAAATCCGAAGGATTGATTTTTTTTCCCTTAATTCCCCCCTCCGGTCCCCCACCTCTCCTGCCTCTCAAGGTAATCCGGCCTCGTCAAAGTTCAGCAAAGATTCTGTTTACACTTCCAGTCGGATTTCTTTCCTTTTTTGGCAAATGATATCATACTTAGCCAATATCTGATGCCCATCTATCTCAGGGTTTACAGTTGTCAGAAAAGAGTCACTAAATTCCATCCATCCATCTTCCAGTTGCTTATCCTACACTGGACCATAGGCACACCAGGGTAACTGTTCTACCTGCGATTTATATACAGTACAGCCTAACTGCAGGTCTTTAGACTGAGGGGGAAAACCCGAGGACCCAGAGGAAATACATGCGGCACAGGAAGAACATAAACACACACACACACACCGAAAAGAGGGGGGATTTGAACCACAACACTACAGGTGTGCAGCTACAGTACTATTCACTAAACAATCTCACTCTGTAAAACATAACAGAGAGCACAGCTCAGGAGGAACACAGACCTCCTGGAAATATGCGAACGAGGCAGTACTGCCTGGGAAAAGCTCATTTTCATAACTATTTGGCTCACGTGGGAAACGCCATTTAAGTTTCATTGCCCTGTTGCCCGGAGCTTCCTTTTCATACTGAACCGGCCAACCAGAGTGGGCGGCTCAGCCCCGGTGTGGGCAGCAACCAGGCCAGCAGTCGATAGCTGAGCGAAAGGAAGAACCAGATAAGAGCTCACGGGCTTCGACGATCCCATGCATGAGGTCAGGGCTCACACACATGCTGCTGGTGCGAACCTGCAGTGCCTGAGCCTCGTCAAGTCATGTGGAAAGTAAAGCACGATGGATCAAACTGCGTCGTTCCCATCAGTTACAGACGCCCCATAATTCTGGCTAGAATTACAGGTCATCGTGTTGTTAGTACGCCGATCAAGCCCGCACTGCCTTCGGCTCGGGAAAATCATCAGCACAGAAAAATAACAAAGCGGGCCATTTTGACTGGCATATAGGGGGCGTTTGGAGAAAGCTGGTGTTTTCAGTGAAGGGCCTGGGCATCGGCCTGCCCACCCCCTCCCTTAAAGGCACAGTGACCCATTTAGGAGGCCCGCCTCCATCATCTGACCTGACAGATTGCTCTCACTTATCAGACCGCGCTGTTAATGCTAGCCGGCCGGGCCAGTGCTGAAGCGGCAGCTGACGGTGTCACCGAGACCTGTCTCCGGGAGCATCCGTGTGACGACTGGGCGGGGCGGCCCATGTAGCTTAATTAGCATGCGGCGGAACTGATCGCGATTCAGCAGGGAGGGAGGAGATGCAGGAATGGCCGGGGTGAAGGACCAGCAGTGGGTCTGGAGGTCCAAATGTACCGTCAGATGGAAACACACTGCCCTCCCCCTGGTGCTCCCGCTGCTGCCAGATGCTCCTGGAGAACTCCATAATTACAACCGTGTATCTCCTATCCGAACTCCACTCCCCCCACCCCTGCCAAGCATGCTCCATGACCCCTCCCACCTTTAACCTTTACATCAATGCGTCCCCCAAACAAGGGCGTCTGGAAACCTGCCAGCATTTCCCACCTGCCCCTGGAATACATGTTAGCCTCATATCCACCGCCTGCCCCCACCCCACTGCAGCTGAGAGGGACAGAGGTCCAGAAGAGGGCCACACTGACTCCTGAGAGTCAGCATGCGGACTCTCCAGTGACTCAACTGCTCTGATGATTTTTTTTTTATTTCAAAGGTTTCATGGAAAGATTAAAATAACTTTGCGGTTACTCAAATTTCCAAAACATTTTAAAAAAAAAAGAGCTTTCATTAACCTTAAATTGCAGCGTGAAAGAAGTAAATTGTAGCCTAAGAGAAACTCCGGTTGTAACGGATAACGGAACCAAAAGACACAGGGACAGGAAGAAGTGATGGGGGCTTTATTTGGGGAGGTGCTTAGTGAAATCCTGGGGAAGACTTTAAATCACTAGCGTAAGGGGACACAAGAGAACTTGTCATGTGACTTCATCCTCCTCTGGTTTGGCCATTTCCCTTCCTGTTTTACACTGAGTGTAAAATATATATTTTTTTAATTCTGGAGAACATATTCTTGAAGACACATGCATTGCATTGAAAATGGGTGCATGGATAAAAAATATATCATTTTAACAAGTGAGGAACAATATGAGTTGGGGTTTAATAGCAATAATATTACAGATTGAGCATTGACAAGGTGACAGCGTCAGAGAACACCCCACCTGTGTGCCAGACGGGATGTTTCACTGCCTTCAACCATCATCTTACGATTCACCAGGCAACTGCTTAAGTGTGTAAGCCTCCCTGCAGTGACATTTAGAAAGTTGGTGTATAGTCCACTTTGATATTTCTATCAGGGCTGACTTTAAAGGTGCAGCCTTGGAAGATTCCCCCAGTTTAAAGAAGCAGACAGTCTCTGAAACCTCTGAACACCCCTCCTTTTTACAGTTTCATCCCCTCCACATAAAACCGAACTCGTCCTAAGCCGGGAGGATTGATTTAAATGAGTCCTCACAGGCAGCGTCTGTTAAATACTGTAAAATATAACAGGCATTATTAAATGTACCAGATACGGAGGCAACGTATAACTGGACCACTGTGCAAGGAGGACTTTTGTGCAGTCATCTTCACTGTAGTAGCCAGGCTCCTCTTTTGGCACAGCCCACTGTCTTCGAATGAGCTGGCATGTTCCCCGCTGTGGTGCATTATGGGTATCAGTAGCACCCCTGATGAAATTTCCCCTTCTGCACAGAACAAATGGGATTTATAGATTCAAGTCTGGTCTGGAAAGTACGGTGTGATTTTCTCAATAAAATTAAATATAATATTATATGATTTAATTAATACACACCATCCTTTCATAGTGAGTTTCAATTACAAGAGATGTCATAGGATATCTACCCTGAATATGAATATAAACTTGTAGTTTGATCTAAGTAGGAGCTACTGAATGTCTTTGCTCCCTCAGTCATTCCACTGCACATTTACATTTCACTGGAGAGAAGAATATTATTTTTACTACTAATATAAACTGCAGAGGGGGCCACAGTCACTCCTTACCAACCCCCAGCTTTTGAAAAACTCCCAAAAAATTCCCATTTCATTTCTTATAGCAACCCCACGAAATATGGAAACCGCGATGGGGAATATCGCGATGCAGAAAGGTCAGATATAAAATTACCATTATCCACAATTGGGGTTGCCACCCGTTTGGGTTTTCCTGGGATTGCTCTCTTTTTTGAGCAACTGACTATTCTTTCCCGGGACACAAATGTCCTGGATTTTTGTGAAAATGTACATCGAATTTAGAATTTTGTAGTTGCAAATAAGTCCTCACTTGGTTTCCTTCTACCGCTATTTTTTTTTTCTTCCTGGTCATGTTTACATATCCAATCCTGTGTCCATAAATGGTTTAAAATGGGTAAAACACAGCGACGATTGGCCAAGTCTATACCTATATTTGATTGGTTGCAGAAATACCAAGCTTACCTTGTTACCTAGCAACTGTGCGGGCTGTCGGTCTGCCACACACATCCATATCCATGACCCACCGTGCCTTAAATTCTTAGAGGTAACGTTAGTTAAAAAAAAAAAAAAAAAAACTTAGTATTTATTCTTTCAGTTTTGCGAACTTGGGGGAGTGATGGCCGAGCGACCAGCGACAAAGAAGAAGCGATTTACCGCGTACAACTCAGAGTGAGCAAAAAAAACTTTTCTGAATGGATAAGACATAAGCAAAGATACTTGGGAGATATTGCACAAAGCAGAATTTCCCACTTAGCTGGATAACTTAAGACAAGCATGAAAACTGTCCAATAGGAGGAGAGGTAAGCAGCCTTCCTATTGGATAATCCTTTCATTTGGAGTAAGCTATCAGGCTAATGAAAAAATACTGCTTTGTGAAATCCCTCCCCTCCCCTCCCTCCTTCTCCGCCACTTGTGTTTTGTGTCCAGCCAAAATTTTAGCTAAATAACAAAGTAGGGAGTGCACCTTTGGGCATATAAGGATTAGGTTTTATAATAAATTATAGTTAGATAATACATATTTACTCGTTAAAGCAAAAAATCTTTATTTAATATGGAAAGGGACAGCAGCAGACAAAGGAGTCCAGAGTGAGTGTAATTCCGTCAGGACAGACAGGTAAGAAAGGCAATAGTGAGTTTTACAAATACTAACGTAGTATATTTGTAAAACTGGTTTAATCCCACCACCCACAAAAAAGCGTCACAAATCAAAGGTGGCAACCCTACCCACAATTCCTGGAAGGTCCCTGGCCATTCACTTCCAGTTCCAACATTCTGGTGTGACTTTCCCAGTTCAGGAATCTAGGCTTACCCATAATACCTCCAGTAGATATGACCCAGGTTACGGGGGGGTTAACTAGATTTGCCGTGACTGAAACGCTCCTTCAGTCGCCTCATACCAATAACCACAGAGGCTAATCGCTTTACTAATATTCAGCCATTTATTCAGCAATTTGAATGTAAATGGCTCAGATCGCTGCGGTGGCCTTTTACATGTCAATGGATGGTGAGACAGACAGCTGCAGTAAAGCTGCACTTCCTCATGATATAACCTGCAATATCCCGAGGGCCTATATGAGTCATCCGAAACCCAAAGGAGCAGAAAAAGACCCAAAAAATGGAAGGCGGGGGGGGGGGGGGGGTTGGCATGACAGGCACTTACAGAGGAAGTCACCCCTGCGATGCGATCATTTCACCTTCCCGAAGAAAGAGTGATGGAGAGGCAGGTGTCCCCACCTGGGATGGCAGGTCGATCCTGTCTGGGTGGTCACGGTCTGGATGGCAGGATGAGTTTGTGTCTCGTGGAGAAGAAAGTTCCGGAGAGAAGGTGCCATAAGCAGAAAAGTCAGAAAGGAGTTTCTTTCGGTTGAACCCAAACATTTCCCCAAATCCAATGTGCTTCATTCCACATTAGCTCTTAATTAATTAAGAACAATCAAGCTTGTTACTGAATGATGTCTTTAAATTTTTAAATATTAATAATTAAATTTGAATTGAAATGCATTAGCGAGAAACTTGCTTTATTTTCCCAACCTAAATCAAATATTTTAATTTTTTTAATTTTTAATTTAGGTATTTTAATGTTAAAACACAACTATATATAAATATAAATATAAGTAAAAAAAATTTGAATGTATGATGCAGTGATTATTAATTAATTTTCCATCAATAAATAATTATGTTTCTAGCTCTTCAGCAATTAAAGCACCATTAAACTGCATAACATAAATTAGTAAATATGACTGAAGCCAAATTTTGGCTGATATATGTACTTAGTACAATAAGATGTTTACTTGCAGAGTGTCGATTAACAGTTCCTTAGCAAACAATAATAGGAAGTAGCAGTATCAGAAAATAATGAGAATGGTGGCCACAATACAGACAATAAATAACACAAAATGGCACCGGAATTTCATCACAAAACAAATGGCGAACCAGCGCCATGATATTAGAGTGTGTACATGGTTTACCCTGCATTGGACGTGTTTCTCATCATTGGAAGATGCTGAAAAGCTGTATGACTTACAGCTATAAACTGACTGAAGTCTGCGGTTTGAGTGCCGATTGTTCAGTGCCGTCGGGCGAAGAGGAGGAGGCTGTGCTGGATGATGGCATCTGCGCATGGTGGAAATTTCAAGGGGGGGGGGAGTCCTCTTGGTTGATTTTTGGCAATCAGGAGGTGTTTCAGTTGTGTTTCTTCGGTAGAATTCGCCGATCGGTGGGCCAAAGCAACTTTCAAGGGGGGCTCAAATATGTCCGTTTTAATTGTACAAATTTCGAGGTGTGTTTGTGGGCGGGGGGGGGGGGAGGGTTTAAACCCATAACTTTACTATGTGGCTGTGTGCCTGTCCTGGTGATGACGTGGTTGGCAGCCAGCGCTCCCAAACTGGGAAGGTCCCATTCCGCAAAGTGATGCATCCAATGGGAATGGACTCCACCTGTGAGGTCCGACGGCTACGTCAGAACCTTCCTCAGGTGACCGGGAGAGCAAAAAAAACTACCGTGTCTTCCTGATTGCTGCAGCTCTGTGCCGTGACCGTGTGTGTGGGGGGGTTCAGCAGGACGCAGGGGGGGCTGTCGTAGTCTGCAGGTGACGAAGTCTAAAACCCAGTCACACGTAGACTCCAGAGTCCCGTAAATTGGTAACAAGCCTGAAAGGGATTACAGTGTTACATACTGAACTGTCGTCTATAAAGCGAAGTCTAACGTGGGCGTTTACAGTATGCTACCCACTGAGTCCAAGTGGAATAGAGCGGCAGAGAAACAGGGTCCTCTGTGGACTTCATAGAAGCACAAACTATATCGCGTCATTTAGATCATGCAACACATTGAACTCATATTCTAATCAAAATGAATTGATCTATTTAGTAATTAAAATTATGTTGATTCATTGTGTCCAGAGAACCAAATCGTGTGATGAAAAGCGTTACTTTAATTAGCTAATTGATTAAATGCTCAGCTGAACTCAGCACATGGAGGGTGTGACTGGAACCCGGATCAGGGACCAGGATTTAGCAGACAGGGGAGTCGATGTGTTCTCACTGTCCCATCTGTAGCTGTACTCCAGGGTACAAGCATGTGCTAAATGCTAGCACTGCAATAATTATATAATGTGCATGTGCTAATGGCTAAATATGCACCTTGTGCTGTGGGGCAGAAGCACAGATGTTTTCTACAGCAATGTACGAGAATGTGAATGTGAATCCGCCATGCACCAGCAGGGGGCGATCAGCAGTACACAGCCGCAAGGTAATCATGGTCTCCGCACGCTCAGCCCCAAGGAGTGTCAACAGCACACGGCTGGTGCCCAATAATGGCCCAAAATGGGAAGGTCAAGGAGAACGGTAATGGCAGGTCAGCAGGCTCTGCTATCTCTGCGCTGTGAACAGACAGCTTGGAGGATGACCACCAGGAAGAACCTCTCTCACATTGGGGGAAGAGGTGCTTCCCCCCAAAATGACCACCACAGCCCCTTGTCACTACCTGTCATTCTGCATATTTCCCCCCGCCTGGATAAACCTTTCCCCACAAGGCATATTCCCCACCCCCACCCCCAAACGCCTGCCAGAAGCATTTGGTCCCCCAGGTGCATCTCAGTAGCACACGGATGCTGCTGATATTTCATTCCTGTTGTAGCCTGTGAGGCCCGAGATCCAGCTGGGAGGCTTTCTAATGAAAGGCAGCGTTTGCCATCAGCCTGGAATTCATCCCAGCAAGTACAGGGCACCGGGCAAGTGATGGGATGCCCATCGCAGGACACACACACATACACACACACACGGGCACACAGCTGAGGCGGGGGCTTGGAGTCCGTCCCGGGAAACAGAGGGCACAAGGCTGGGCTACACCATGGACGAGATGGTAGTTCATCACAGGGCACTAAGGGCAATTTAGAGATGCCAGTTAGCCTGAGTGCAGGTCTTTGGACTGTAGGAGGAAACCAGGGACTACCTTGGCAGATTCAATATGTATAATTATAAAGTTTATATATATATATATATATATATATATATAGAGAGAGAGAGAGAGAGAGAGAGTTGTGGCAGTGCTCCCCAAAAAGCCATCAATATTATCATTATAAATGCCATTTATATAGTGGCCTCAAGTTTCTTTCACACACGTTTATTTTATTGGGATTGACAAAGCCGGAATGCTGACCAGGATAAGCAACCGGAGGATGGGCGGACTGCTGGACAGATTGGCATAAATGGAGTGTTTCTCTCCTCCCATGAAGTTCTCATGAAATGTTCCGACTCTGCCCTTCAGCCACGGAAAACTAATTACCACGAAATGGAAGTGTTTTGGCAGCAGAAAAGGAACACAGAGCCCTCTCCGCTCACGGGGAGATGGTATCGGCTAAGCGTAATATAATCCAAGATGAAATCCAAGAGCGAGCCACTGTCGCCCATGATTTAATAACGGAAGCACCTCAAACAGCACCAGTCACAAACGGAATCTCCTTATCCGTAAAGCCATATGGAACCACCCCCCCCCCCCCCACCACCTTCATAGGCAGGTAGCCGGACCCGGAGATACGGAAAGTAATTTCATGCTGCCAAATGCATGTGCCCTGTTCTTTCAGATGCAGGCTTTTGTATTACCGGCTAAATGTGCTTTAACGTTTCTGAATGAGTATTGAAGGCGTAACGCGGCCCGGGTCAGCGGGCTGGCTGTGGGGCAGGCTGAAGGGGATCTCCTGGCGTGCCCCCCCGCCACCGCCCGCCCCCCCAGAGGCAGTGACAGATTTCTCCCCTTTAAGCCACTGGGAATGTGATCATTCAATCAATGCCTTCCAGCCCCCCCCCCCGTAGGACATGTTGGTTAAAAAAAATAATTCTCCCGTGGGTTCAGAGTAGCATATTCCAGGCAAATTTGGGTCAGTTACATCTAGCACCCCATAGACACGGGTCCCACAGCGATGGATGGGGGCCGGAACAGACATCGGCCACTACGCTGCGACCCCTACTACTGCCCCACATGGCTTAGGCCTGGCGGAGGAACATTCCGGAACCACAGGCTGCCATCGCTGAGGCCCGAGCTATGGTGCCACTAGGCAACCCTCCCCACATTGTTTCCCACAATGCATGGAGGCAACAGCTTTCGCACACCTGGCATAGGGGCCCCCGGCTGCGAGTGCCCGAGAAGGGAAGCAGATGGGCCGGGGTGGGGGGTGGGGGGGGGGCTTCACAGGACTCCCACATCCAGGATGCTTCAGCTCTCGCTTTCTGTCCTAAAGCGAATCAGCCAGCTGTGTATAGACCACCCACCTGCCCCCCCCCCCCCCCCCCCCCCCATTACCCCCCCACCAATTTCATCAAAGCCGCTGTTTCCCTTTAATCTGTGGCCTATCCGGAATCTTTCTGTTTAGAATTTTCAATGTGCTGATGGGTCCAGAGACTAGAGCCCACGGCCAAATGTAAAAGGACAGAAACCACGACTCGCAATGCCAAAGCTGCCACTGGGAGGCGCCGTGGTTTCCGAGCCCCCCCTCCCTCTTCTGAACCCAGAGATACTGACTTCTGCTTCTCTCCAAAGCGACGTGTCACCCAGTAAATGGAGAAAAACATTACCCCCCTATTGTCAATGGCACCCGTCGAAAGCTCAGAATTTGCCGAAAAGCCATCCCTCCTCCACCCCCGACCCCCCCCCCCGGGTTTTACGACTGGCATTACCTCACCAGGGATCTGGCACACCAGGAGACGGCGGACACTAGTTGCACCCTCGTATAGGCTTTTCGCACTTTTTGAACTTTTAAATAAATCACACGATTATGCTTTCGTGCGTACTCACATAGAAAACTCCTGGCAATTTTTACGTTTCTCAACATCGGGGGGCAGGAGGGCTTCTCCGGCTTCTGCTCCCGCACTGATCTGGCATGAAGATGGACCCACCCACCAAAGAGGAGGTGGCACAGAACCCTGGCTGGTTGCCGAGCATCCTGAGCCTCGACCACATGGTGTTCCGAGGCGGCCGGAGCCAGTCCCCACGTGGCGTGTGAGGTGAAGCAGGACATGCCTGCGGGCCATTCCAACACATGAAGGTGTGGCTTCAAAGCGGCCCAGAGTACAATGCGAGACATGATCCGCAGGCCAGGACTGGAGCTTACCTTCTCCCTCACGGTCGGCTGCAGACATCTCCTGTCCGGACAATTGCTTTCCTGGTCTCTGATATGTCCGGCCCAGCGCCCCCCCCCCCCCCAGAACAGCCCCTCTTTCTGGGATTTGCAGCACCACCCCTCTACCCAGTACTAGACTTCCACTATGCTTAAGACACATTCAACCCACACTGATTGGAGTGTAGTTAAAATTAATAGCAACCCCTCCCCCCACCCCAAAACCAGGGCTTTGACAGAGCTTTGCCAACAGAATAGCAATTCGCTGACTTCAAAATGCAGGGGGGAGGAGCCTGTGGGTGAAGCTGAAAGCCATGAATAATTAACCACAGCCAATCAATGCTCTGGCATGACTGGCACAGTGAATTTGAACTTGAGCAGTGCTTCATGAAGGCCCTGGCTGACATTCGCCCATTTGTAATGTGTTCCACCTCCTGATCCTCAATAAGATGGTTCACAAAGCATCTCACAAAGCAACAATTCTGTATACTTTATAAATGTATTTATAATTGCCCGACTTTGCTGTTTATCAAAACATGCTGCATGTATAAGAGAAATTCAGTGGAAGAAGAAATACTGTGGCTGTTCTGAATGTTGCCCGCTTCTCGTTCTTTCCCCCATCACCCTCGCGTATAATTAAAAGCCTCGAACTGCATGTGTTCCAGTCAGATCTTCTGCAAACACCTTCATATCCCCGATAATCCACTCGCCCGTCTCTCATACATTATTCCTCATTGATTTCTGTTATCAACCATCAGTCTGGCTATGAATCATCCGCAGTTGCACCCCAGGCTTTGGGGACCGATGCGGGGGTCTGGATAAGGGCAATGCCTCTGCCCTG
This sequence comes from Paramormyrops kingsleyae, assembly GCF_048594095.1. Classification (NCBI taxonomy): domain Eukaryota; kingdom Metazoa; phylum Chordata; class Actinopteri; order Osteoglossiformes; family Mormyridae; genus Paramormyrops; species Paramormyrops kingsleyae. The sequence continues at coordinate 9,421,896 of NC_132805.1, forward strand.
GCCCCAGAAACTGGGAGGCTGTCTTCACTCTTAGCGGCTCTCCTGTTCAGGCGGGTCAGTTTGTGCCTCGCTGAGTGGCTTAATGGGGAGTCGGATGGACGGGAAAGCGGCGGGGGAAGATCCACGCAACGCTGGGCTGGGTGTCGCGTGTAATAACGTGATACAAGGAGAATACCTAGAATAGGTGGGAAAAGGAGAAACAGAGGGAAGTACTCCTCTTTTCTCCTCTTCGCCTTTAGAGGAAACATCTGCAATGCGTCACTCGGAAGAACAATTACAGCTACGGGTCAACCTGAGGTCAATCGAAGGCTGTGACCTTGACCGGCTGCCTGCCACAGCATCCTTATTGTGAATTAGCAGCAAATTTAATTTCTTGTTGCATACAAAACTAAAAATCTTTTTCATATATTATGTATTTTTCCATATTTAGTGAGGCAGGACAGGTAGAGGGGCTAGTTGAAGATGTGAAGGACAGTTTAAAAGCGGTGAAGTTCTTTGAGTCCTGGCATGTTTTTGGTGTTGGGGGGAGCAGCGAGGGTGAGTCAATTCTCTCTTAATGTCTCTCCATTAGCCCAGACAGTCACACCTCTTCTGCTTCACCGACCCAATGTACTTCCGGGTCATATGGGTCACATGACAGGAAGTATGGAACCCTCACAAGGCTTCAAAGTCAAAGGTGCCCTAACTTCCTAACTTAGATAATAAAACCTGAATTCAAGGACTGAAAACTGAGCGGATTCAGGCCGCATCATCACAGACCTACCTCCTGAGGCCCAGAGTAAATCAATGCAGCTTTTTTGCAGCCAGTCTTTTACAGGTTTCCATGCTAAATGCTAATGAGCGTGCCCACATGTGACATTTTGAGTGTCCAGAATAAATAGCCCCCCCATTAGCCAAGTCTTTGAGGAGTCTTAAAAGGCACTCCCCACCCCACCTGCCCCGATGCTGGTTTATTTTCCTGTTTAAATGTGTCTTTTTTTCCTCTGTGGTGATTTGTCAAGGACGGGGACTCACCTCATATAAAACAAAAGGTTGGTTCCCTCCAACCAGGGAGAGGGATCGCTGCCAACACAATTAATCTACCTCCGCCACAGATCTGCATGACTCTTCGGCACAGATCCACACGCAATACAAATCTAATGCTAATCTAATACACATCCACACGCAATACAAATCCAATGCTAATCTAATTCACATCCACACGCAATACAAATCCAATGCTAATCTAACACACATCCACACGCAATACAAATCTAATGCTAATCTAACACACATCCACACAAAATACAAATCTAATGCTAATCTAATACAGATCCTCATGCAATATATATCAAACATAGACCCACAGTCAATATATATATCTGTTGCAAATGTAACACAGACCCACACACAATACAAATCTATTGCAAATCTAACAGATCCACATGCAATACAAATTTAATGCAAATCTAACACAGATCCACATACAAAACAAACCTCATGAAAATCTAACACAGATCCGCTCTCAGTACAAATATTGTACAAATCTAACAGATCCACATGCAATACAAATCTCACACAAATTCACACACTGAATACAAATGTAAAATACAATATACATTAAACAAACCAGGGATGAAATATTTATGCAGAACTGGTGGTAATCACAGTAACAGTACTGATAGAGCTTATGTCAGTTTTCCAGATTTTCACTACTCAAATGACTGATCCACTTCACGTGAGCAGCTCTCACCATCCCAAAGATGCCGACATCGCCCGCCACGAGCAACATTAGCCAGCGCAGTTGGACTTTTCTTGTAGGACCCATGACTGAGAGCCAAGCATTGTGATGTCACTTCCTGTGCTGACACACTGCCGTGCTCAAGCACTACACAGTACAGTAGTACTACATAATAACCTGGAATTCCACATTAATAAGCAGCACATACATATCATGTGTATAGTAATACGTGATGAAACTGGCTCCTTGACTACAGAACTATACAGCTGTATCCCAGAACTGAAGCTTGTGATTAGTTTGCATATAATGCATAGTCACCATTACTTTCTTATGTAGAAAAAAAAGAAAAGAACATGGATTCAGCTGACAAGGCCCTCGGTCTGATACAAATGAAAATACAAAATAACATAAATCAAAGAATGTACCAGTATGAGGTTTTTTTTGTAAACCAAAAAATTGCTAAAACCCTGGAGTATATTTAAACAGTTATTTCAAGGAAATGCAGTCATTTGATAAAATTACAGCCCTAATTGCCCATGACATCAGGGATTTTGCATTAGGCCTGCCGGGGTGGGGGGGTTGCTCCGTAAGTGCTATGTGCTTCGCCTCTGTGTTTGTGCGCAAATTGTGCCAGAAGCTGCTTTATTAGATAATTGAGCCTCTAACCATAATGGCCTTATGTACTGGGGGGGGGGGGGGGGGGGCGCAGCAGCACCGCAACGCGATGCTTTGTGGTGTTACAATGGAGCAGAACTGTGAGAGGCCGACACCGAGAGCCCACCGGGGCGCGGCAGGAATGCTGGGGGGGCGTGGGGGGGGGTACGGCGGGGGGGCGTAGAGGGTCAGGGTGAAGGTGTGCCACTTTGTCAAACGCCTTCAGCCTGAAGATTTGAGAATCTGCCAAGCAGAAAAAAACACCTTTGTCCACCTGAGGCAACATTAAGGAAAATACCATGGCATCAGGGCGAAGGGGGGGAGGTGGGGAGGTGGGCTTCTGCCGGAGAAAGGGTACAATCCGAGGAAAAAGAATTAGTACCGCGAGGAGTCTTCCAAGCCGCTTTCAGAGAGGCAGGAACACTGCGCAGGGTCTGGGACTCACTGTCCCCCCCTACCCAGAGACCAAGTTGGGGCAGATTCCGGTCCGGAACTGGGGGTCATAAGTCTCTCCCTATCTGCACGGAACCGACAGGGGCCGTGCAGATGCTGAATGACCCTCCTGCGACTGTCATATCAGCTGTATATACCAAAGCTTCTGAACAGTATGCAGAACGCCAGCCCCTGAGATCAAACATAAATAAGTCAACAAAAATAGTAACCCCTCCCCTGTGTGGTCATTTTTAAACACAACATCTGCGTCATCTCTTTGCTGGGGGATCTTTAACGTGAAGGTCTTTGGTTGGTTTTATAAAGGAGATTCAAGTGCTGTTCTTTTCCGGCACCATCTGTAATACTCGGTGTCTCGCTTGGTGAGAGTTTTCACTGTGTTTGGCTTAGGACAAGGTAAGGGACCCCCCCCCCCCACAGAAACGACAATGCAGACACATACACTCACCTAAAGGATTATTAGGAACACCATACTAATACGGTGTTTGACCCCCTTTCGCCTTCAGAACTGCCTTAATTCTACGTGGCATTGATTCAACAAGGTGCTGAAAGCATTCTTTAGAAATGTTGGCCAATATTGATAGGATAGCATCTTGCAGTTGATGGAGATTTGTGGGATGCACATCCAGGGCACGAAGCTCCCGTTCCACCACATCCCAAAGATGCTCTATTGGGTTGAGATCTGGTGACTGTGGGGGCCATTGTAGTACAGTGAACTCATTGTCATGTTCAAGAAACCAATTTGAAATGATTCGAGCTTTGTGACATGGTGCATTATCCTGCTGGAAGTAGCCATCAGAGGATGGGTACATGGTGGTCATAAAGGGATGGACATGGTCAGAAACAATGCTCAGGTAGGCCGTGGCATTTAAACGATGCCCAATTGGCACTAAGGGGCCTAAATTGTGCAAAGAAAACATCCCCCACACCATTACACCACCACCACCAGCCTGCACAGTGGTAACAAGGCATGATGGATCCATGTTCTCATTCTGTTTACGCCAAATTCTGACTCTACCATTTGAATGTCTCAACAGAAATCGAGACTCATCAGACCAGGCAACATTTTTCCAGTCTTCAACTGTCCAATTTTGGTGAGCTCGTGCAAATTGTAGCCTCTTTTTCCTATTTGTAGTGGAGATGAGTGGTACCCGGTGGGGTCTTCTGCTGTTGTAGCCCATCCGCCTCAAGGTTGTGCGTGTTGTGGCTTCACAAATGCTTTGCTGCATACCTCGGTTGTAACGAGTGGTTATTTCAGTCAAAGTTGCTCTTCTATCAGCTTGAATCAGTCGGCCCATTCTCCTCTGACCTCTAGCATCAACAAGGCATTTTTGCCCACAGGACTGCCGCATACTGGATGTTTTTCCCTTTGCACACCATTCTTTGTAAACCCTAGAAATGGTTGTGCGTGAAAATCCCAGTAACTGAGCAGATTGTGAAATACTCAGACCGGCCCATCTGGCACCAACAACCATACCATGCTCAAAATTGCTTAAATCACCTTTCTTTCCCATTCTGACATTCAGTTTGGAGTTCAGGAGATTGTCTTGACCAGGACCACACCCCTAAATGCATTGAAGCAACTGCCATGTGATTGGTTGATTAGATAATTGCATTAATGAGAAATTGAACAGGTGTTCCTAATAATCCTTTAGGTGAGTGTATGTGTATCATGCATGTTCACACCTGCCTGAGTGAAAATCAGTCATACTGCTTATTGAATAGTGAAGGGAATAAGAGGGTGTTTTTTGCGATTTTACATTTCAACCCTTTTTCATGCTAAATGCACTATAACAACCTGCTTTTGTATGGAACAATAACACCTTCTGACTGCTAGCAGATAGGTGTCTGATGTGTTTGTAAGCAACATGCAACAGTGCTAATGACCACTGAAATATCCTCTCCCGTTTTTGAAAAAGTTTCCCAAATTCCTGTGTGGTGAGTAGCAGACACCCCCCACTTTGTCTCGCCGGATGATGTCAGTGGGAGATGGAGTTTCCTGCAGGAACCAGGAAGTATTTTGTATTGTCAGGTCAGCAGATGTTCTCTCCACAACATTTCTGGCTGAAGTTGGAGCAGCAAAGATGCAGAAAAGGTTCCTTTAGGAGATATGAGTTGACACAGCATAGCTCAATATGGCTTCTTCCAAAATACTGGATCCATTCATTTGATAGATTGTGTGAAGATCACCTTAGCCTGCCGAAACCCTTCAGACCAGGCAGGAAGGGGCCTGTGCAGTTCGAAGATTTTTTTTTTGGGGGGGGGGGGGGACGACAAAATATGACCACATGTATGGTGCACGTCACAGTGGGTGGAGCCACCCCTTGAAGACTCAGGTAGATTCAAAAGGAGGATTCTGAGGGAGAGTCAGAGACTGGCAACCCATATATAGGAGGTATTTAGGGTGCAGACAGCGGCCAACCTATAGAATGTGGGAGAGGTTTAGTGATAGAATCCCAGGTCAGTCACAGGCACAAACCTATGGTCATCTGGATAATTAACAAACCAAATGAAAACACTGGAAAATCAGCTGGAAGTAACAGCACTAATCAGGTATTGTCAACCTGTAAATGTAATAAAGAGACCTACCGAAGGATATGTCTTAAAATGCACTCATCATTGTAAGTCCCAGTTTAGTTCATGTATAATTTTATTGAGGTTCATCTTGGTGTTTTTCAAATAACCTCACAGTACATACTGAAGTAAAAAGGACATCTTAAGTAGCCATGACAGTTGAGACGGCAATTTTTGTGATGGTGGTGACAGTGTTCCTCACTTCAGACAGAATAATGTATGTTTGAGAAGACTTTTTTCCTTCAGGTAAGGAGGACATCGCACAACCTTCACATCTAGTGTGTTGGACACTCAGCTTCTACGATAGGAGCTTTTGAATTTGCCACCAGCAGCTCCACCCAGAACTAACTACCTTATAAATCAGAAATATCCTTGTCAACCTCTGACCTGCATAAATACTCATGGTAATTTCTGTTGGCACTTTCATAAAGATATGGCATCACAATCCTCACAGCTGAGTTTGAAGAACCACCAAACTTCATAAAAATCAGTCCATGAGGCAAATTATATAAGATTATACGAGCCAGACCAGAAGGACCTGAAAAGAACAGAGTAAAAAACAAATGGCCAAGGTCTTTGGTTCTGACAAATATCCTCAAGCTCTATTTGTCCAGTAGATTACATTTGTCAGGACAATAAGAGAGTTAAAGGAAACTGAATTTTATTTAAAGGTCCTGAACACAGTACAAGGTCTAAGGAAAAATGCTATAGGCTACAGTAAAATCCCTTTATAGTGGACTTGCTTATAACGGAATATCGTCAATAATGGACGAGGTCCCCCGGTCCCGGCCGCACGCCTTTAAGAACATGCAGAAAAAGCATCGGATATAGCAGACTCGCATATAACAGAATTTCGCTTATAATGGACAAACAATTTGGTCCCCAGGGCCGCTTTCCGCTGTAGTTTTGTTCGGCTATAACAGACATGCAGTTCCACCTACAAGGTGCGTGATGTGCCGGTGATATCCAGCGCAGATACCTAGTCGAGATTATTAATAGTCACGCATCTGGTCAGGTAAAGTTGGATTACTACATGTACAATATAATAATCTGTACCACAAGTGTGTCTGCTGAGGTGTGGCATGAGTAAATGGTGTCGTGTAGTTGTGTTCTGGGCATACAGCAACTGGATATAACAGACTGTGGATATAACAGACTATTTTGCCAGGTTCCTTAAAGTACAATGGTACCTCAGTTCTCAAACTCATTAGAACTCGAATTTCTTAAAAATCAAAAAAACCAGTTAGAAAAAAAATTACCTAGAACTCGATCTGAATCTCAGAAGTCAAACTTGTATGCGCGGGGAAATGAGTCACGCGGCACATCTCTAAGCGGGAACCAAGGGTAACACTAAAGTCTGTGATAGCACCGTGCATGTTTACACTAGCTGAATACATGTATTTAGACAGTAAAAATACATTTAGACAATGATAGACAGTAACAGTAATTATTATTATATAATAAAATACATTCAAAAATAAAGATTTCTTATTAATTGTTTTAATATTAATAATAAACCATTAATACATTTAATTATAATAATGTTGTCGTGCCTAGCGAGGACGGAACGGAGACGTCAGGGTATCGGGGGAATACGGGGTTTAATTACAGGTAAGGCAGGCAAAACGCAGACGGACAATACAATGACCGGACTGGGGAAACAAACTGAAACACGGACTAAATACAGAGGACTAATGACAACAACCAAAAACAGCTGATCACACGGGGATTCCACACGGGGTTAACGAGGGGGTGTGGCATACGGAAGGCGCGAACGATCGGGGCAGGACACATTGTTAGGATGCATTTATTTTCTTACTTTAAAATTACTGTTTTGATAAATGTGCTTAATGTAGATGTGTTTAGTACAGTATATGCTTTTCTTGTTTTGTCCGGTTCATTTTGTGTTTAAATGCTAAAAAAACATATTTCGGTGTAATTTTTTGGGCCCGGGAACCAATTAATTGGTTTTCCATTATTTCTTATGGGGAAAATTCGATCAGAACTCAAACTTTTTAGGATTCGATCCGGAGTTCTAAATGGATTAAGTTCGAGTTCTGAGGTACCACTGTATGTTATAACTGGATTGTACTGTATTGAGAACTGTACATAACCTCAGCAGAGGCTTTCTACCTGTCGGTCCTTGATTCTCCAGCTGGCTATCCTCAAAGTGTGCAGTGCTGAAAGGACTAATAGTGCAATGTTGAAAGACCTAAGCATGCAATGCTGAAAGGTCTACGTGTGCAGTGCTGAAATGCTAAGTATGCAGTGCTGAAAGGACTAAGAGTGCAATGCTGAATGGACCAAGTATGCAGTGCTGAAAGGACTAAGAATGCAGTGCTGAAAGGACTAAGTGTGCAGTGCAGAAAGGACTAAGAATGCAGTGCTGAAAGGACTAAGAGTGCAATGCTGAAAGGACCAAGTATGCAGTGCTGAAAGGACTAAGAATGCAGTGCTGAAAGGACTAAGTGTGCAGTGCAGAAAGGACTAAGAGTGCAGTGCTGAAAGGACTAAGAATGCAGTGCTGAAAGGACTCCATCTGAGTCTGAGACAACCAAGAAGGACTCAGCCACTGAGTCAATATAGGTATCACCAAGAAGGAGGTCTTGAAACTAAAAGAGAGGCGATCAGCAAATATGATACAAGATGCAACACAAGACAGAACACAGAAAAGGTTAGAACAAATCAAAACCATGGGGAACCAACAGATAAGAAACAGATTGGAAAAGCCAGACCAAGGGAAAAAGCAAACCTCAGGACTGAGGAAGGAGACCTTGACCAGAATGAGCATAAATACATTGCAGGTGTGGGTGATATATTGACACATTACGGCCACCTGCAGGTGGCTCTGGGGAACGACCACACCCGCAGCAGGGAACAAGTGAACTGCATTTTGGACAGGATGTGACAACATTAATCTCTTTAATAAACTTTAGCCAAAAATTTAACATGCTTATATCCTGAAAAACGACACATTTTCCCCCGATGCTTGGAATAGATACATGAACTATATTAATCCTAAAGGGGAAATTAAGGGAATATTCTGTTGCAATGACCCAGACTGGAACCAGGGATGCTGAGGCCACAATACAGAGTACTAGCCCCTATACAATCACAGCAAACTAATGTCCCCCTGCCCCGCCCAGCCCCTCCCCCGGCTTAATGAGCTAAAGGGAAAGTGAACAGGTGCAACAGAAAGTAAGCTAACATTAGTTATAGTGGCTGTTTTGTCCTGGTACCTTTAACAAAAGCAAGTAATCCTTATATATATAGGGCTAGACAGTCCCTGGAGGAGTTGGGGGCTAAGGACCTTACTCAGGGGCTTAATGGTGACATCACTCTGCAAACACTGGCATTGATCACAGGCACAGCATCTCAACCTGCTGAACCACACGCTGTTACATTATTATTAAGCTTAATAAATGATGCTCTTTTTTCCTGAACCTTGAGTGTTCCTAAAACAACAAGCTGGGTCTGACGTCACACTATTTGATATATTTATAACTCTTTGTGCAAAAAAAATGCTAGCATCAGCATCTGATTTGCCCTTGGGCTTAGTAACACCTCTCCATTGCAGGTTGATGTCTGAGTGACGTCAGGCCCGAAACTCTCATGTCACCTTGAGCTCCGACGACGCCTGCAGCCATTTCTGCATACTGCGTTGCTCGCTAGCGCCACCATCGGGACTTAGGTGGCATTGCACTTTTGCCGGTCGGCTGCACACATGGGGAATCAGCAAGCATGAAGAATGGACCCCGGGGGGGGGCTCGCACCCCACTGACCTACAACCTGCGCATGTGGCAGGGGGGCAGGGCACGAGTCTCTGGAACAAAACCGTCAGGAACGTCAGAGAACACGCCTCTGATATGCTGCTCGTAGACGCTCTGAAAGGATTTTACCTTTCACCTCCAACGCAACCCAAAAACGCATTTTCGTAATTAATTTAATACAACCTGACTCACGGCAAAGGCTCCCTTTGTTCTTTAAAACATGACACGCAAACAAGAAAAAGAATGAATGGCCGGATCAGTGAAGCAGGGCGAAATGAAGATTTTCTATTACAGGGAATATGGAAAACATGCCCGATTCCTGAGCAAATCAGGGACCTTTTGTTCTTCGGCTCATTCCGGAACCGGATCTTGGAAAAGCCGGTCATGCCAGTGGGCTCGGGATGACCTGCAGGCGGGTTTCCGAGGCAGCACGCAATTTGAAGTCGGCGCGTAATTTGAAGTCGGCATGTAATTTGAAGTCGGCACGTAATTTGAATCGCGGGTGATGTGAAGCCGGGCTCCAGTGTGATGGAAGATTCCACTTCAGCGTTTATTAACTTAGCGGATGGAGTAATTGAGGTGGGGGGGTGTGGGAGTTTGTCGCATAATTGAGTTGACCTTATCTGATATAACAGGCAGCGCAGCTTTAATGAAGTGTGTTTGACACTGGCTCCACCCCCCCCCCCCCCAGACCCCCACACTCTAAGATGGTTGACATATCAGTCATGTTTACATACCTCCTTCATCTTCGGCCTGTTCTGTTTGCTCTGCTTCTCGCGCAAAGTCTGCTGTGTGTGCGTGCAAGTGAGTAAAACCACATACAAATATACAGCAAGCAAATGCATACAGTGCATGTATATGTGTATGACAAACAGCTGGGCAACAATTAAAAGGCAAATTCAAATAAATACAGATACACAAGAATTGACACGATTTTTTGGTGCTCTGAAAACCACCGGGATGACTGCCATGGCAGATTGGGGGGGGGGAATCACGCCACACAAATGGATCCCATGACCTGTGCAGATATAAATACTACAAAGGGAGCTGTCCGTGATGGACAGAGAAGCTTTGGCTCGGAATGATCCTTTTTATCATCCTTTACAGGCATTAGAGCCAAACGAGGGTGATATATCCAAACACGGGTTTATTTAAAACGCTCTGCGACTGACCCTCATTCTAGTTTGTTTGTTTTTTTTCTAGTCGAGCCTCGGAGAGTGGGTGAAAAAAACTCAAAAGAAGCAGAGGAAATGTCACATTTCTCATAAATTCGGACAGAATGAAAGATTTTTTTTTTTCCCTCTGGAAGGCAGCATTATTATGATAAAATGTATGTCATCTGCCTTTTTATTATTTTGGAGATATATGTCCCTGGTGACTTTATTTTTGCATGGTGTAAGTGGGGTAATGGGACCCAAGCCCGGGGTGGCACATGCAATTCTGCTTGTTCCCGGGCCAGGGCCCGCCCCCCCCACGCAAGCTCTTCGGAGGGAAAAGCTGGCCCGGGCGACCGGACGCCACGGCGCCTTGTACCCAGATCCCCAGCTGCCCCGGCCCATGGCGTGCCGCTGTCCGCTCGCCATCTGCACAGGCGGCGTTGGCATCCGACGCAGGAAACTGGCGTTGTCGCGGCGACCCGCCGTCACTGGGATGGTTGCCGTAAACAACCCACTTTAAAGGCACGGTGAAGGCGGCTCGTTTTCGCTTCCAAAACAGCAGCTATAAAACATGGCCCTCGTCACTTATGGCCCCCGTTATATCCAGCAGCACTTGCATGCCAATTAATCTTGATCATTAGCAGAAACGTGATGCTGGAACTGAGCAAGGCGCTTGGCTTTGAAGCCACGCCACGCAACGGCTTCAAACTGCTCCACTGCGTTTCATCAATTCCGACGTTTTCTCTTTAAACGTTTCTGCACCTTTGCGCCCCCCAGCCCCCACCCACGCTGCTTTCCCATATGTCGTATGTCTTTGTTCAGGTTTAATTGTTTTGCAAACCAAATGACTGCTCTGCCATCGTTTGTTTTCTCCTTTTCGTTTAATGCCTTCCTTTCGATCTGCTTCAAAGCCGTTAGCGACAGCTCGGCTAGTTTTCCTGAAAATTCACCCCTAATGTTTGTTTTTTTTTTTTTAATGAGTGAGAGGGGACTCGTTAATGGCACGACCCCACGCCGGTGTCTCCGCCTTCTCCAGACGGAGCCGCCGTTTGTTTACTTGCTCTGATATTTCCTCTTTTACAGACCGCCGCTCCTGGCACAGGAGTGTGAAGCGAAACATCCTGTCGTCTCTGTACCGGGCAGACCGCGAGGGCTTCATGCAGATGCTGTGTGTGGTGGCGGTACCGTCGCCCCCGTCTTGGGAGTGAAGCTCCGAGAAGTGTGATTGGACGAGCCGGGAGCCTTTTCCGCTGCTCGAGTCTGGTACCCAGCCATGAATTTCCCATAAGGCACTTCTCTGCTAATTTAGATGTTTCAAGACAAGGACTCCACAGCAACAAATGGATATTGTTTGTACAGTTGGTGGCAGCCCGTAAAAAACACTTCCTGGGCCGCCATCGGGTTGTCAATAGTGCCCTATGTGTGGAGTTGGCTCCCCCGCATATGTGCGTGGGTTTCCTCTGAGTGCTCCCGAATCAGTGTGTGTGCCCTTCTGACGGACTGGCATCCCATCTAGGGTCTCCCCTGCTTCATACCCTGGGCTTCCAGCGACAGGCTGTGAGTTTATATTCGCCCTGTTGTGATTCACCTTACTTCTAAAAAAAACGGAGTGCCTGAATCTTAAGATCTGTTGGCGGAGGCGCCCACGGCCCTCGGAAATCATGTCCGCGCCGAAGCGTCTTGCTTTATGCTTCAGGGGCCGCTGCGGTTTGGTGATCAGGAGCAACCTTTGGAGAAGCGAAAAAAGCCGGCTGTTCTTTTCACGGTTGTCTAGATTTCAGAAAAACTGCTGAGTACTTTCCAAATTCCTCGTTTCAAGCAGGTAACTAAGGTAATTAAAAACTTTCAGGGCTTAGGCCAGAGTGAGATTTGCCTCACCGCTGTTCTGAAGTGTTAGCGCTCTGAAGGTCAAACCGAGACCAGTTTGCTGGTGAAGAGTTTGCTTACATCCCGCTAAGTACTCCTGGCTGTACAGCTAGAGAAACATTACTCTTCTCATATAAAATACTCTCTTTTTTGCAAATGTATTCATCCATTGATCCATCTATTCATCTATCTTCCAACTGTTAATTCTGGTCAGAGCATAAGGTAGGGGGAGTCCATCACATCATTTTAAAATCTTTTTCGAATATTTATTTTCCATATCTTACTCAAACAAACTTTTGTACTTTTATCAATGACATAAATTATTCAATGGCCCAGGTGCTAAGCACACACATCAGTGTTAAGGATTAGTTAATAGATGTATTTATATCCAGTAAGTAAGTGGGGGGGGGGGTATTTTTTAAATTTTTATTTGTTGACACACCACAGCATGCGGTGCACAACAGCAAAATGTATCCTCTACATTTAACCCATATGTGACATAGCAGGGGGCAGCTAATTCAGCGCCCGGGGAGCAGTGCTTGGGGCTGGTATCTTGCTCAGGGTACCTCAGTGGTGCCTTGCTGGTCGGGGATTCAAACCTGCAATCTTTCAATTCCAAGTGCACTTCCCTAACCATTAAGCCACCACTGCCCAAGTTCACACACACATGTCCCCTTGCTGGTGATCTGCAGGATGTCACACTCACAGCATGATCCTTTATGTTCTTCACTCAGTGGGTTTGCAAATTAGCATAGATGAGAAAATAACAAATCGGTCAGGGTGATATACAGACCTCAGACAGCCATCAAAGTCACAGAGCCCCAGATCGGAATCAAAGCAGGATCCGAGTGACCCAGCTTTGCTTGCTGATGTTTTATTGCAACCACAGTAGAAAAGGCCCATGAGGGAAGTCTGGAATAAACTCAGTGCCCCCGCCCCCCATCCCACATCCTCAGTACACAAAAAATAACCCAAATAGTACCCCTACATTGTACCCTGAGCAGTAGCAGAAGAGTGCGCCAAGAAAAACCCCTATCAGTACCCCAAACGTTACCCCAAGTAGCACCTCAAATAGTACCTAGAGCAGCACCCTAAGCATTACCCTGAGCAGTGTTCCAAAGAGTACCCTGAGCAAAGAAGTACCCCAAGAAGTATCCCAAGCAATATGCTGAGCAATACCCTGAGCAGTGCCCTGAGCATCACTCTGAGCAGTATCCTGAGCAGTACCTTAAGCAGTACCCTGAGCAGTACCCCAAGCAGTACCCCGAGCAGTACCCTAAGCAGTGCCCTAAGCAGTGCCCTAAGCAGCACTCTGAGCAGTTCCCTGAGCAGTACTCAGAGTAGTATCTCACAGTTCACCAAAGCTCATCACAGAGATCAGAGCAAAAGATCAAAAAGTTTCCACATCTGGACACAACTAGGACAAGGGACATGGCATGAATGACCAGGATAAGTCCAGAGCACCATGGACGTGAAGGTTTAGGAAGGACCCATAGAAGGGAGAGGCTGGTGCAGAAACAGGCCACGCAGGTCCCATAAACGCTGTGCTTCTCCATTTTCCATGAAGTCACTTGTGACATGCAGACAATGGGAGAGTTTCACCTGTCTGATAAAAGGTTGAAATGTACCATATTTCTAAAACCTGACAGCTAAAAGTGACTGACAACTCAACCCTGACAGTGGGATCCAGGAAAACACCGTCTGGACTGGAAATGCCAGCCAAGAAAATAGACGCATCATTTTGTCCTTGTTTGTTTAGATGTTTCATGTTCATGAGTCATCATGGTCAAGCTCATTACATTCACTTTTATACCCATTTGAAAATTCAAACTTAATAGCATATTTCTGTATTGATTAGCATGATGGAATTTACACAAATTTGTTTTTCATAAAAGTGCGTAAGGAATGGTTTATGAATGGATTTTCTTTGAGAGCAAGTGAAAATACATTTCATTGCAATAATTTCTAAATATTGTAAATTGCTGTTATAATGGACTTTAAGCTTGATTGTTACAGCCATAACATATACTGGAGAGAAGGCATTTTAAAGCAATTTTCACACTCAGATTTCATCAATTCAGTTTAAATTATTTTTATATGACACCCCCACCAAAACGTGTGTGTGTCAGAGCTTTGAGCTTTCCAAACGCACTACAGGTAAAATTAGCAATGTCATCCCGGCCAGATGTCCCCCTGCCTGTCTTGGCTTGGACCCCAGTCTCAAGCGATTATGGGAGATGGAAAGATTCACATTAGCAACGTCACAGACTGACGTCACAGCAATTAATGCTGAGCCGTTTTTACAAGTCAGTGTGGGGAAAATCTAGCACACAACAGAGAGAAGGAAAGACAAAGTGGGACCAGGAGTCTAATCCACTTCCAGGACCACCTAATCCAGTCAGGAGGGACACGATGAGCTACTTCAGATTCCACAAACTACTTTAAACCTAAAGGTTCCTGTGCTTGGCTAATTAGTTCAATTCTTCTTGTGCTTTTACTGGTTTGTTTCCTCGATTGAAAGACTCATCCAGCGATTTCACATTAACATTAGTGACACATGCATGATTATAGGAGGCTGACCAATCAGCACACAGCAAGAGCTCAGTGCTTAAGTGAAATCCAGGTCCATTTACTTTAAATGGTAGTTTACAAACCCTGTCCTAGCTCATAGTGCCCCCCCCCCCCCGCCCCCCAGCATGGATTAGATGGTCATCCTAAACTTCCCACTCCACCTCTCTGTAAATAGACGTGTCTATATACTATATGAGTAACACCCAAAATTTCATTTAGCAAAAGTTGCTTTTGGAAAACCACAAGCATTCCAACTGCTGTGACCATTCTTCGGTCAGTGCCCGTATCCTTCCTGGCTATAAGTGTGATTTATATTCACATTCAGTATGCCAGCCACATTTGTGTTTTTTATTGCTCCATTATTTGTTTTAATACAGACCCAGAGGACAAACCAGTTGTCGGCCCCCCTGGTAATTAGAAGCGATTCCCAGCAGTCCGGAGGAAGCGTGCCCTCTGAGCTGCCCGGCGAGATGCCCACCACCATCAAACCATCTCATCATAAATAATCAATGAGACAAAGGTAATATAATGCAGGTCACAGCATATCACTCAGTGCAGAAAAAAGGGTCTGACGACTGTGAAGTATAAAGCCGAACTGCAGAATCCTGAAGGACACCTGAAACGTTAGAGAAGAAAAGCTCCATTTTGAGGTTCAGATGGCTTCTTAGGATCTGAGCCAGTCATACAGCGTCAGGTCAGGATGGTAGCCAATCATAAAGCATCAGGATTGAAGCCAATCATACAGCATAAAGCGAGAAGCCAATCATACTGTGTCAGGTGGGGAGCCAATCATACTGTACTAGGAGAGGAGCCAATCATACTGCGTTAGGAGAGGGGCCAATCGTACTGCGTTAGGAGAGGAGCCAATCACAAACCATCAGGACAGAAGCCAAAAATACAGCCTCAGGATATAAGCCACGGTCAGTGGTTGGTTTCTAACAAAATGAATTGGCTAATTCCAGACGCATACACAGACAAATTGAGCTCACTATGGGAGATGGTTATCCTGATGGAGTCAAGGAATTTTGCGACGTAGAAGCCCATGAGCTGTGGTCACATGCACACGACAGGAGCTTGGCTGAGCTGCTCAGCGTCCCGCACTCCAAGCCTGCAGGTTCTCCATCCGTTTGGCTCTCAGGCACATGAATTACTTGAACGCCAGCAAACATGGCTTGAACACAGCACCTATCAGACACATCCGAAAGCAAACAGATGCTTATCTGATTATTCAGCCCCGCTTGAAAGTATGTGAACCTGCCATATATTCTACTTTCTCAAGTGTCATAAAATCAATATTTGATGAGAATAATCCAAATAACACATTATCTATAATCTTTTCTTGAAGACTGGACATGATACTGAAGTTCTGCCTGATGGGGAAGATTATTCCAGCACTGAGGGCCAATTATTTACAAATCGGATTATGCTTACCTCGTTTACTGAGCTAATGAACCTTGCAGTTCTCTCATTTTTGCACATGCACTGGTTGTCATTAGCATATTTTTACTCTATTACGTCCATAAATCCTTCTAAATGTGGAATTTGTAGATAAAACCCTTTTAGGGACTGACGGACCGACCTTCCCACTGGCAAACGGCTCAAAGCGATGGACTGCAGAGGACATGTGAGCTACGACGGGCATTTCTGGCTGCGCAGAGAGAAGGCCAACCTTCTGCAGAGCAGGACATGCGACCGAGTCCCTCTATTTACCCCACAGCGATATCAACTGGGCATCTAGGAGGCAGCATGGGGCATCAAACAGCACGGCGCTCTGAGCCGGGTGCATCGCTCTGTGAAACCTGCAGAGCATCAGGAAGCAGGAGGCCGACGGGACACGCCGCAGAGCAGGGCTGTGCCACAACCAGCTGGTGTGGCCATCGTAACTGCAGGACACAATCTACGGCGGGCTAATTAGCCAATCCAGTTATTAGCTTTTGATTAGCTAAGGCTTTCTATAACTGCGGATCTAGCTGTACATTTTATTTGATCCGGTTTAATTGTCTAGCTCAAGGGTACAACAGCAGGTGATTTCTTGAGCTTACAAGTCAATGCTCCTAACCTTAATGTTATACCCTGCGATACTGTCATTGAATCCAGCATGCACAATTACTGAGAAACTGCAGCTGTCCTTTAGTCCAACAAATCGTTATTTACGTTTTATCCCCTCTGTATAGTTTAGGCATTAGTGATGGATTACCATTTCGGCCAAGATGTTTCTAGTCTGGTGTCCTGTGCTTCCTGTGATAGGTTCCAGGCTCGACCCTGCACTGAGTGAGCGATTATGGAAAATGAATGGAGGGATGGACAGTTTAAAAAACGCCTAACACAGACTGTTAACATTTTTTAATGAAATCCATGCTTGCCAAACGATGTAGATGTACAACGTTGGCCCATTTCGCCTTTGCACTTTGCAGAAACGCGCTGATTTCAGCAGAGGGTCGGCATGGAGATTTCCTCCACAAGGGCTGTCAGTCTCCAGGTGGAGGCCAAAATTTGCCACGCTAGACGCAGCGTGTTCTGTTGATTATCGGGCTCGAGGCTCCCAGGCTGGTGGTGACGGCTGCAGAGCAGTCCGTCTGCCAGGCACGAGGACCCAGCATGGAGGGGACCACGGTTCCAGTCCCTGTGTGTTATTCACACGCGCCACTTGGATGGCCGCGAGTCAGGAGGGGGGCTGAAGGTCAAAGGACAGCGTGGAAGCCAGCGTGAAGCCACCGGAGAATGTCTCGTGGCAGCCATGCACAAAATTGCCCGCTCGGATCCCAGACTCACCACCATCTGTCACAGACCAGAGTGTAAACGTGCAATGATCTATTTAATAGATTTCTACACAAAGATGCCAGCGGATTCCTTGTGCGAGTATTAAAGAGATTTACCCTCTGGATCTTTTCCATGATTCTTGTGGAAAATAATAGTTCTAACCTCAGCCGCAAAGACCCATTTTAATGGATTCAAATGTCTGTCATGGAAATTTCTACAATGTGTGCTGCTACTCATTATAAAAAGGCTCGGGTGACAGAAACGTGTGTTATATTTTTACAGAGAGGGTAGGAGTCTCTGAAATAATAAATGCAAGCTGTAGATAAAATCTTTTTGACAGGGAGTAATAGTCAGCTGCTCTGAAATCAAGACAAATATTACTTGTGGCTCCTGCCAATTCAGAATTAATAAAAAACGAACAGCTGAAAGTATGGTATCCACAGGAAATTCCACTAATTTCCATAACAATGCACTGCAAAACTGTTAGAGAATCACTGTCAGTCTGAAGCAGCCTCAGTCTCCTAATTGATGATCATGGGTCATAAAATGATAACCGAATGCAGGGAGCACGCTTACATCACACATATAGTGCTTGCTATGATATATTACGAACAGACCATCTACACGCTGAGAGTTCGGCACCTCCTCAAACCGTTGGTGTTTCCCCCTACCGATGTCTACATTTATGCCGCAAGGATTTGAGCAGAGCACCATCGCTGATGACATAATCGTTTGTCACGGCTCACAAATTACTCAAGCGCACGCCTTCGGAGAACTATGTGAGGAACAACGTCCCTGCAGAGTGTATATTATCACGGAGATGTTTAATGTTGGTCCGGATCGTTGATTTTGGGGAGGTGCGGTTCCTTTAGAAGCATGTTCTATTTCAATTCCTGTTTCCTGGGTAGTGGGCACCGCACACTCTGGCCCCCCTCCCCAGGGGCATCGTTTATGTGTGAATCACATTTATTTTCCCACTGACACGGTCTTGCCACGTCGGCCATGCTATGCATCTATTACGTGGTAATGAAAATTGAATCCGGGCAGTGCAGGCCAGCCCTCCACTGTGCTCACGCCGACTCGTTAGACCCGACAGCCTGAGACGCTCAGTCTTCGCCTCCATCGGCCGCTGCTGGAACGTTCCCTTGTCCCTGCTGGACAGGCACCGAGAGGAGGAAGAACTTTCTAAATCTGCCTGGTGGACTTTTTGGGAAAGAAGAAGGGAAACACCTGCTGTTTCTGAAAGGCCTGTGTGACTCTGGAGGAACAGGTCGTGTCTCGCAGTGGCTCAGGACCCACATCTTGCCATGGTCATTAGGTCACGACCCAAATTTTGAACCAAATTTGGGTCACAAAAAATAGTGCAGTAATAGTATATAGAGCAGTAACAGCAGCAGAGTGCCTTCATACACTGCCGAAAAGGTGTAACATTACAAAAATGTCCCAAAACCTTTTTTAACCACACACAAATTTTTGGGTCATGACCCACCAATTGAGAAACAGTGGTCTATTGCGCTGAAAAGAGGAGCAATGGATGTTAAGCAAGTGTGTTCCTGCAGGCTTGAAACGCATTTAATATCTGGAAGTAGCGACTGTTTAAAAAGTGCATTTTGGTCCGGAGTCACAGATAGGGATGTGTTTGTCACTTGATGCACCTAGTCACGCTGAAACTACATCTACTACATAAATTATCACACATCAACGAACAGACAGCCACACGCATTAAGGTTATGAGAGAAAATGTACAAGAAATTAATATGCAATCAAGCTGTAGGAAAGACCTTCTGCTCAGATGTTTATGAATACAGAGAAGTTGTCTCTTGATGGTGAACTTCTGGCCAAACTTTAATTCTGGTTAAGATCGTGAAGGTCAATAGTACATTGGCATTAAGGGAGACTCAGAAGGGTGGTAAGGATTTTGGATGCTTCTAACATCAGTATCGGCTGAGTTATTGAGGCTCACGTACAACAAGAATAAGTGGAATTGCCAGGAATTTAACCTTATAAGATGCAGGATGGTTTCAGCCAGATCTTGTGTGTTCCTCTGTTCGTTCTAATGCCCACCATTGATTCAGTTCACATGGTTTAATAAAAAACCTCTGAACTAATCAGACAACCACACAAATCAATAACGAGGCAAAAACTGATAAGGACTCATTTGCTTCTGGGAAAAACGAAAGGTCATTAGTTAAAAGCAGCCATTTTGTCCCGGGTTGTTTACGGCTACGACCAGCCACATTGATTAGTTAATAATTAAAAGCAAAAAGAAAACAAAAAGAATGTACAAACAACTTTTCAGAGACTGAAGTGGGACATGCAGAATGAGGCCTTCCTGGTCAACCATGACATGCCAGGACCCGCGGATAAGTCAACCACGCAAGCTGCCCTCCGACGCTCTCTCTTGCTCCCTCACCTTGATCGGCCGAGTCTCCTGGTCCATCCCGCCCTGCTTCGAGGACATGCCATTAATTTATCACACTCCCGCAGCGTTCCTCGCAGCCCTCCTTGATAGAGTGCGTCATAGCCAACCGAACATCTGTCATTCATGGGGAACATCTGGCCGGCTACTTAGCAACAAGCGAAAATGGGGTGGAGGGGGCGGGCAGATATGGTTAATGACCCCCTTCAGCTCCGACTCCCGTATCAGCAGCTCTTTGCTGGAGTCCGCTGATAGGGGAATATTCTTCAAGGGCTGTTGTAATGACTCCAAAGTATTGTGGTCCCAGATTTGCTTCCACATTTTTTATATATATTCCTTTTCTTTACTTTTCCCATTTTATTCCAGCAGGTCCACACATCTCCATTCCAGGTTTAAGGTCAGCGACGTCCAGCCATAGAAATAAGGGGCTGAAGGTTTGGCTGTACTGAGAGGAACCAGGCCAAAATCCCCTTGGACTTGCCCATTATGTGCAGAAGCTGCAGCTGGCTGCCTTTGTTGCAGTTTTTATACCGGTCCCACTGCAGCTTGACTTGACTTGGAAATGCCTCCTGAAGCTCTGTGCACATCCATGGCTGATGTCCTGGTAGCCGATACCTCAATCGGCAGTAAGGAAAGGTCCCAGCCAGCATGCTGGCCAGTGTCTGTGACCTGCGTGGCTGCACCCTTCCTAAATGCAACAGAAAACCTGGCCAGTATTGAGCAGGTCTTCCTGACAGGTCACGGATTAGGACAACAAGGGATCCTTATGCATTAGATGCCTCCTTCCTGTATAACATGCTGGGAGCAGATTCACTACGAGGTCGAGCCATTGTGGTGTAGACCAACTACACTGTGTGCAGAATTATTAGGCAAGTACTATTCCTTTAGCAAAATTTGGGCAGATTTATTGAATGGATTCAGAAGTTTTCTTCTGCTCCAAGCAAATTTATTCACGGAGAAAACGCTACATTGGATTTTCAGAAACAAAAATAAAATAAAAGCACTCGATTATCAATGTGCATAATTATTAGGAAATCAGTAACCAAATTCTCTCTTCACCATCTACAGAAATAATAAAAAAAACAGTTGTACCCATTCAGTTCATATAAGGAACAAACTGCCAGCCGTTCTATACAGCCCAATTCACTCATTTTAACGTCCTGTATAGCCACTTTTCTTCTCAATAACCATCATGAGCCTGTTATCCATTGAACCAGTCAAGTTTTTGATTTGATCCTATGCCCTATTAGCTGAGGTAGCCAGGACCCCTCACTGACGCCGCTCTACTGCTTGCCACCTTGGTAAATCTCACACTTTAATAAGGCCCAGTGGTTCTCAATGGGGGTTCAGTCAGGTGATGAAGGGGGCCAGGTCATAATTCCGTCACCTTTTAAGCCTTTCTTAGCCAGTCTATGGAGTACTTTGATGCAGGGGGAGGGGCATTGTCCTGCATAAATGTCATAACCTTCTTGAAAGCTGATGACTTCTTCTTGTGCCAGTGTTTGAAGAAGGTAGAAATTAGCAGTAGATCTTGTGGTTAATTTTTATACTATCTGGAAGTCTGAAAGATCCAACAAGGTCATCCCTGATAACTGCAGCCCACAGCGTTACTCCCCCAACACCTTGTTGGCGCTTGAAGAAGGTAACCATCCACTGGCTCGTCCATCTGCTCCATCAAGAGTCACGCTCATCTCGTCTGTCCATAAAACCCATGTAAAATCAGTCCTGAGACGTGTCTGTACCCATTCTTGATGCTGTAGCTTGTGTGCCTTATTGAGTGGAGGCCATGTTTCAGCCCTTGTGACCTTAACATTGTCACACAGTACACTGCACCTTGTACTTGACATTCCATTCAAATGTTGGCACATGATTCTGAAGAGTTTCTGTAAGTCTTCCCTTTAATTTGACACAAACCATCGGCAGTTAATTTGTGTCGTCTTCTCTCTACTTGCCTCTTCAGTCCTCTTTGGCTGTTGCCCACAAAACACTTGGTTGTGCACTGATCATGTTTCAAAAGTCTGCCAATTTAGATTTTTTTGCATCCCTCTGACTGGCACTTTACTTTTTGTTTTGTTTTTTTGCTCTCTGTGAGGACTTTTTTCAGCCCATTTTAATAGCAATAATAATTTGCTTAATAATTCCGCACAGGAAAGAATCTATGTTTTCCTGTTTTTCTCCAAACAGAAAGTACTCGTATCAAATACTGAACATGCTCTGTTTTTAAACAGCTCATTCTTAAGTAGAGATTCATCAGGACTGAAAATATTCTTCGGAAGAGAAGATCCAAATAAAATACACACTTGCCTAATAATTCTGCACAGAGTGTATTGACCACATCTGACTATGGTGTAGTCCCACTATGGAGCAGCCCAGCTATGGAATAAATAGGCAGTGGAGTCAGTCTGTAGATCCACCATAGAGTAAGCTTAGTGGGTGTACTGTAGACCACCCACTAAGGAATAGGCTTACTAAAACTCACTATGGAGTAAATTATTTGCAGTTTCTGTAGGCCATGTCCTTCAGACAGCTACCTAAGTCATGGATTTGCTCCCACCCAGCTCCTAGCCAGACAGTCCACATTTTTGCTCCCTCACAGATCCTGGTAAGGAGCGAAAATGTGAAGTGTCTGACAGGGAGCTCTGATGGAGAAAAAACCTGAACCATCTGGAGGTCCTTGAGGACCGAGTTGTGAAACACTGACCTAAGCAATGCCCACTGATTCACAGATTAAACTCAAGCCCTATAACTACTATTATGGGATGAACACTCCTCCGCAGATGCCAGATCTCCAAAAGCAATGTCCATGGCAGCATCGGTACCCCTCCGTAACACTGCCGTGTTCCACTTTAAACGGCTCACTCCTTCAGCACACCCAACTGCGTTGAGTAATTGAATTTCAAAAGCGAAAGACATCAAGGCCCAATTACTGCATGACTGCCTTTCATGTGTCGTTCCACGTTTTAATTAAATTGGATCTGCTCTGTAATTATTTTAATTGATAATTTATAACTTCATTATGTTGTATTACAGCACTTGGATGCGGGCAGTAATTTACCTGACTAATGTGGGATTGTCTGCCATCTCCTTGAGCAGGGAAAGGCAGACAGCATCACCTTGCAGGAGCAGCTGTAGAAAGCGAGCCGCCATTCCTTGTTTATTTGTGG